>NC_142790.1:2216078-2816078 GCF_988280905.1 Pimephales promelas | reverse complement strand
CTCCCAGGAGACTGAGGGGTGATCGTTTCAGTGTACTGCACTGAGCCGCCAGGTTGAATCTGACTGCAAGTGGAAATGGATAAAGTGAGTATATGCATGCAGAAACAAGAACGTGCCGGGTTTTCACGTTTTATGGGGACTTTCCATTGACATAAGGAACTTTCTGCATTTTTACATTCTCAAAAAAATCACAAAAAATGGCTTAACATTTAGAGAGTCAGACTGATATCCCAAAAAATAATAACCCAAAATTACTGATTTGAGGTAAACAAAACAATTTGCTCCCAACGCGCTCGGGTACCCCTTTTCCACCAAAAAAGAACTGGTTCAGAACTGGTGCTGGTTCAAAGTTGGTTCGGAGTTGGTTCAACTTGCGATCCTTTTCAGAACCTGTTTGTTTTTCCACTGACTAGAGCGCCCAGGGAACGACGTTGTTACGTCACTGTGTACGTCACATACGAATGTCGTATTTCGCCCCCTAGTGTCAGTCGCACGGAACTTTGAAACTGGTCGTGAAGCAACCGTTACCCTCGGATATTCACAATGGTAAAATTAATGATATTAATAAATGTAATGCATGCATAAATAAATCTACACAAAACAAATGACCCTCAATACTTCTCAAATAAAAACATAGTAGATTTTAAAGAGCTAATTAATATAAATATTGATTTAATAATTATTAAAAAAAAATTCTGCTATAGCTAATTATAACCAATATCTTACAGAAAGAGCGTTTACAGAAAAACATTAAAGAGTTAAAATATTTGTAGTTCTAGTCTCGCGCTCATAGTTTTTATTAGAATACATCACATCCGGTTGCCCGGTAGCATACGGTCTAGCCCCAGAAGTTAAGATATTTCAACGGATCCAAAGCTCAAATCGGATCCGAATTTTCCGCATACGCATATGATCGGAACTCCCCGCAGCTCCCGTACGACTCTCCATTGGAAATGAATGACTTCTGGTACGACGGCGGTCGTTTGTCGTGTGCAGTGGAAAGGCGGCTTTAAACTTGCATTGGGCGCAAGAGTCATTTATCCTATAAAAAAACAACAGCATCCAAGACCCGCCCACAAACATCATTGTGCTTTGTGCTTGATACTTGTGTTTCAGATTGCTAAAATAGGGCCCAAATTTGTTTCAGAAACATAAGGTCCGTGCAAATACTAATGGAACAAAGAATCTCAGACACCCTTAAATCTCCAAGCAGACAGAGGGGTCTAGTCCTTTTAAAGGGGTGATGAACTGAGAAATCAAATTTTCCTTCAGCTTTTGACATCTAAGATGTCATCATATTATAAGAATATCCTGTAAGTTTCAGAACTGAAAAAGTCCTTGTTAGTCCAATAAAATCTTTTATTGACACCAGCCTCTGAAAACGACTCGTTTTTAAAAGTCGGAAACTATGACGGCGAAGGGGTTAAAACCCCACCCCCGCAGAAGAAGATCAACACCTACTTCAACACGGCCGGTTTAGCCCCGCCCACCGATTCGCGCATTACACGCATAGCTAAGTAGCCTAACATACATGCCTACCTCGTGATGACAAACCAGATCGAGCTACCGAGCAATACAGAATATTTTGCAGTGCCTGGTTGTGGAAGAAGACAGTCGCTGCATAAGCTTTCTCTGGATAGGACTTCATGGATAAACTTTATTTTTAATGACGTTCCAGCAGATGAGGTAAAACATCGTCGTCTGTTCGCTTCATTTCACTGAGGATTGTTTTGTAAACAAGACTGGATTTGCAGACGATTAAGAGTAAAGAACGGTGCTGTGCCGTCTATATTGGATCTGACAGGAATTGTGCAACACAACGGACTCTTGGTTGAACATGTATGGGCGAATCCGGTTGCCGTTTGACAACATTGGACGTTTTTCCCCACGTACACCGACGGGTGAGTTAAACTCATTATAATATGTAAAACTGTTATCCACTCACAGCAGTGGCCGTTTATTTCGAAGTCTTCTGTGTGACACGCCCATAAAAACCGACCGTTTTTCAGGAAGGCTCACAACTTGGGTACAAAATAGATTATTACTTATTCATTTTGATGTTTTGAATGCAAAAACCAAGCGAACGTCATAAGTTGACCTCAGACAACAATATAATAAAATTTTAAAAGCCAGTTCCTTTAAAGACCACACACACACATTAACACTCATCTCTCTGTAGTTCTGGATAGAGATCTGGCATTGTATTTTAATGTTTAGTCATCTAATAACTTGCTAGTAATATCTGAATAATGGAAGCATAAATGTGACAAATTATTCCATCTTACTCGTATGTTTTAATTTTGGTCGGTATCAGGCCAAGTGCATCAAGGCGGAGCTGAACGTTTTTCAGGATGAAGGTATAGGGATTTCGGAATGACACGATGACCATCAGATCCTTGCCAACCCGGGGTATTCCATTCACCTGTCGATAATTATAATGACAGCTGTTAACTAACATTAAGCATCAAATGTATCGCACGTGTTCCTCAACAATTGGTTTTGAAGGACGTATACCTTGATTGTGAGCTCAGGAGGACGGAGAGTGATAACTCTCATTGCCGAAAGGGTCTGTCCGGTTTCCTCAATGCGCCCTTGCACTACAAAGAGCAAGTTGGCCTGTTCCACCAGGTAGGGCATGTAGTTCACAGCTTGAACATTGATCAGCACTTTTGAGGCTGTGAAATGATATTCAGAAATTACACTGTAATGTGTCCTAAAGTCAAGAAAAGTCACCTTTATTTCTATAGCGCTTTTTACAATGTAGATTGTTTCAAAGCAGCTTTACAGAGATAACAGGAAGATAATGCAAAAAAGTTTGTTTCAAGAGGAAAATAGCGTCACAGTCCATCTTAAATGGATCCTCCACCGTTTTTCATATTAAACTGTGTTATTCCCTTAACTAAGACGAGTTGTTGATACATACGTCTCTCGTCTCAGTGCGTTCACTCAATCGCGAGACACTTTGATCGCACTTAACTAGCCCAGTTTATTCAATATGAACCAAGCAGAGAAGCGACTAAACACCTCCACGTTTTCCCTATTTAAATACAGTTACGCGAGTAGTGTAACTCGACCTAGGACGGTGACACAAAATAAAACGTCACGCTTTTCTAAGCGTGGAAAATGGATAACTATATTGTATGGCGGAATACTAGTTTGTTTACGTGTTTGGTTACTTTTTCCGAATCGATTCGTTCATTTCGTTCGTTGAATGAACCAAATGACTCTGAAAAAAGAGCAAGTTTGAGCTTACAGTATAAAACTGAAACTTTGTTATTTATTTATTAAATGAGCGATTGTTTCGCTTGATAAGACCCTTATATAGTTTGCACTGAAACTGTCTTTTGGACTTTGAACCGTTTGGTTCCCATTGAAGTCCATTATATGGAGAAAATCCTGGAATGTTTTCATCAAAAACCTTAATTTCTTTTCGACTGAAGAAAGAAAGACATGGACATCTTGGATGACATGGGCGGGTGAGTAAATTATCAGCAAAAGTTTTTTTTTGGTTAATTTAATTACTTTATATATATAGCCACTTGTCATAATCGTGATGTCATCATCCATCTCAGTTCAGTTCTCATACAATGGGGTCAATACAGGCAGATCAATAATGTTGTTGAATATTAAATTAAATATCTCCAACTAAGCAAGCCAAGAGCCAATGGTGAAAAAGCCGACAGTTAAACCTACAACAATCTTGAAAAATCAGACTCACTGTTCTGGGGATTCACAGTTGCAACTTTGTTTTCCAGCATAAAGTTTGCGCTGGTGATGCCCGTGTAAAACGCCACACTGCCAGAGATGGTGGCATTGATGGTGCAGGTCTGGCTTGTCTGGTTGTTAACGTTCATCGTCAGCATGAAGTTATCGCCAATTTTGATGGTTTCGGCCTTGAGATCGATGGTCACTCCTGCTTCAGTGCGTGGCAAGTAATCCCTGGTAGGAATGCCACGATTCTCTGCATTGTTCATGGTCTGCTTATCCCTCTCACTTCCTGGAGTCAGGAAGAAGGTTGAAAGTTTTCACTAGTGTAACCCATTGTCCAGGTGTTTTTAGACCAAAGGAAACTTACCTTCTGGATATTTATAGTTAGAAGTGACATCCTCATAGGAGTTAGCGTTCACCCTTTTAGTCACAAGGAGCTTTCCCACGTACGCGGTGTCCACGTGGAGGACATTTGTATTTCCATACTTATCAGATTTACGGTAAATCACATCACTGTTCAGCTGGAGACAGGGGAAAGAGTTTTTCCATTTTGTAAGCGCAATATGCAGCTGAGATTTTAAGATCTTAAAAACTAAAGAAGTGGTTTGTAAATCTAAAGGTAAAAACATCAAAGAGAACTGGCATGTTTCTTACCTCTGCAAAGACAAACCTTGCATCAAACGGATAGCTGAGCTCTCCCTCTTTGACGGCATTGACAGACGTCGGGCCACACCGATAAAGGCCTGAATAATGAGAGAAGAAAAACTACTGTGGTAGGACATAACATTATTACCATGACTACCATATTTCACCATGACATACATGATACATCATGTGTATATTAAGTGAAGTTATATTATTATCATTAAGATATATATTATTAAATTATTAAGTTAAAAATAATTGTCAAGAAAATTCATGGACAGTCTCTCGCGTACGGCAAGGGATGGCCACAGAATCACCAAGAGTCGGAAACGACTGAATAAGTGAATGCGAGAGAGCGGTCAGTGAAAGGAGGCTCGTATCTCTGGAAAATATTGTTTCTCCATTTAAGAAGGTAATCATGCGAGGGCTTGGAGTCAGAGGGGCGTAAGTGGCAATTTGGGCGAATATGAGTTCTTTAAATAAAAAAAAGGTCTTGATGAGCTCTATCCAATGGCCAAAAATACCTATCTGAGATCAAACTGTATTGAATAAAGCAACAAAAGGGCGTATTTGACTTATTTGACTTTTTGTGATTATTTGAATATGTTTTAGAACATATTCATTGTGTTAATAACTTAATATGCCATACATATTTTACTTAAATAGTCATTTCATGTAAGTATGCCTGTGGTTGCAATGTTTGTGGTTTAAGGTTAATAATACAGGTGATTGTAGCGTGGTCAAAATTTTGTTTTGAATCTCCTGTAAAGTTTGTTAAAAGCCACTTACACCCTTCTGGCTCCAAGTCCTCGAAATATATATATATATATTGCTGATTAATTAGTCATTTATTCAGTTTTTCCATCCGTTTTACCACAATATATATATATATATATATATATATTTATAACATGAAAACCTGTATTAAAGAATCTGATGATATAATAATAATAAAAAAAAGTAGCTAGCTGGACAAAAAATTTGTTTTTTTTTAAGATTGATGAAGTTATTTGTTCAGGCATTCATATTTGTTCAGGCATTTTTCTTATAATAACTTGGTTAAAAGCGTTGAAATGTTGAATGGTAGTGTAACCCTAATGGATACACTCAGCATTCAAAAATTGTGCCTGTATTGCCTAACGTAAGAAGTAATGGGACCCTAATTTTCTAAACGATTGGAGTGCCATCTAACTGTATCAGTTAAGGTTAGAGGAAAGCCTGTGTGTGTCGGGGATCATACCATCACTGGTCTCCTGAGGGGTGCAGTCGATCACCTGCCAGCCAGAGAATCTGTCTGGAAGATCAGGCCTCTTCATGTACACCTCATTCCAGCAGTGGTAGTTCCTGTGAAATACAATGACATTAGCGTTTCCATTACCCGCTAAATTGTGCAAATTGTCAATTGCAGTCCAATGCAGTGCAGTGAATCTCGCTGATTAAATCTAACGAGCAAAATGTATAATTAATTCTAAAGTTAAGATCATTAGTAATGACTCAAATATTACCAAATCCTTCAAAAGTGAAAAACATGATAACTGCCTAGAAATGAAGTCATTGTAAACTTTTGAGGTTTTTGATTGTTTTTCTTTATGATGGATTTGGGTGCGCTTGAGTCATTACTAGTGGGTTACCATGATCTTCACTTTAAAATTAATTATACATTTTGCATTAGTCACATTAATTATGAACCTGTATACAGTAGTTCTTAGTAGTACTCTGAGAGGTATGAAAAAAATAGTAGTTATTAATTAGCTAATAGTGAACTACCTCATTTAACTGAGCGCTATTACTTACTAGTTCACTAATCAGAGTTTCTTGTTAGTTAAAATAGCAGTAACTAGAATGTTAATTGTGCATTACTCACAATTAGTTACTGTATATATTAATGATGGAACAATATTCTACATTTACATTTATTCATTTAGCTGACACGTTTATCCAAAGCGACTTATAATTGCTATATATGTCAGAGGTCGCACGCCTCTGGAGCAACTAGGGGTTAAGTCTCTTTCTCAGGGACACATTGGTGTCTGGCATTGGATTTGAACCCGGGTCTCTCACACCAAAGGCATGTGTCTTATCCACTGCGCCATCACCACCACTAAAGTGTTACCTCATTACCAATAAGATTCTGTGTAACGGACGTACGCCAATAAGAGCTGTGCTTGTAAACTTCACTCCCCTGATCTCAAGCAGTGAGAGTGGCTATAGTCTGTAGCATCCTTGTAAGCGCGCATGCTTCCCACGCCAGAGACCCGGGTTCAAATCCCGCTTCGAAGCAGATCGATTAGGACCTGTTACAAATGCTTTGTGTATCTCACCAGACTGAATCTTTTGTTCGGCTTCGGTCCACTCTCCCGTCTTCGTCCAGCACAATGTCTGTCTTCAGGTTGCCCGTGTTGTCGTGAGCAGAGCAGTAATTGGTGATGACCCGTGTAGGGATCCCGAGACAGCGCATAACTATTTGGGACCATCACAGCGTAATGGTTACACCACAGTGTTTTTCGTAAAGGTCTCAGAGCCAACACAAAGAATGCTCTGTGGCCATACTCACAAGTGTTCAGCACGCCGGCAAACACCCAACACTGAGCGAAGCACACAGGAACACCACCTCCTCTAGCATATTTGAGTAGGATTTCAGTACTTCCAGTCCAGGCAGTGGGTGCTGTGCCGATGGAGTAATCCTCACTCCAGTTGCCAACCAGGACACCATCATCGTCCTGGGAGTTCATCTGGAAATATACCACCAAAAAGCCTAAATATACGCGCCATGTGCATTCATGTAAGACCAGCTGTTTAGGAAGTATGTCAGAAAACGAGGGTATATCACACCAGAGCTGATCCTCGCCGAACTATTTGAGTGGCATTTCCACGGTACGTTAGTGGCACTTTTCCAACATCCAGAACCAAAAGACAGGCATCCAGAACCCCCTGTTCAAACTACAGGAAAACACATAAAATGTTCAATAAAGGTGTCAGTTTGAACAGTTTGTGAAGAAACTCCAGAAAACTGACAACCTGTCCGTAGTTCCATGAACGGGAGTTAATGTTGTTGAATTCTCCGTTGAAGATGATCCCCACATCATTCATCACGTACTCCTGTCTGTCGCTCTCTCTGGGAATGTACACCTGATCCGCTGAGATGCAAAATATACAAGATACATGCATTATAATCATCATCAAATGATGTCGCCATCTAAATCAGAGTGCAGCAAGAGTTCTGGTGTACTTGTACTCACCAGGGTCCCAAGGATTGAACAGCACATAGACATCGGTGTCAGTGTTCCTCACAGTGCGCTGTTTTCCAAAATCAGTGACAACTACAACAAAGGTTTGGAACCGGCCAACGATGCAGCTGGCGTCTGGTGTTACGCCCACGGTCACGTAATTCCCTTGTATGTCCAACACACGACTACTCCAGGGCCCGTCAGATTTCTCTCTACCGATGGACAAAACGATGTAGGTGCCCCTGCTTACATCAGGTGTACTGCCTGTGAGGACAAATACGTTCTAGATTAAAGAGAACCTGTTATGCATTTACATCTTTCTTTAATGTGTCATGTTGAAAAACCTCTGCAAAGTCACAAAAGTCAATCCATTGGGAGTTATTCTCTACAATGGGACTTCCGGGAGTACAATGGAGGCGTCCAAAACAACACTGGATCCTACTAACTTTGATTGTATGAAAAAAAGAAAAGAAATAAAAACTATGTTTGACTATGCTTTTCCATTACCAGACTCGGCTCGCTTTTTACTCCGTTTTCCATTGCAGACAGTACCGCCACAAATACGCCTTATTCACAGCAGCGCCATCTTTGATTTTTAATGAGAATGAAAGCGAGGCTGTGAGGGATAGACTTGCATCTCTTCAATGGGCTGTACTGTTATTTAATGTGTTTTCGGATTGTTCTGCTCATGAAACACTGGAAAAATATCTTTCCAAGAAATTTCAGTTGACAAAAAAGTCCCGACAATGTAAGCTGTGGAAAATTGTAAGTAATCTAGGAGCTTTATTCAGCTTTTTACAGCGGAAGCCATTGGAAACACGGTAAGTCTGTCCCTCACAGCCTCACTTTCATAACTGTAATGGCGCTGCTCTGAATTTGCCCTATCAAGCTCTCGCTGGATCCTCTCTTCGGCAACCAAACAAAGGGAAGTCTGCACCTCCTCGTTTGACCACGGCGTATTTTTGCAAGTTGCCATAATAATCGTAGTAAGTTTAGTAACTATCTCTGGCCAAACTATCTAAAAATGGCAGGGTTATTCTGGATACTCCATCTGGTGCGTGCAATGATGAGCCAGTGAATGGTGACGATTCTCTCTGACCAATCGGCATTGTTTTCACGTCACATTTTAGAATCACCTTTGCTCGCTCAGAACCTCGCCGGAGGTGATACAGAAAAAAGTACCCGAAAGCAGGTCCAGGTACAACTTTTACACAGTGGAAAACCAAACAAAGGCGAGCCGAGTCGAGATTTGAGTTGAGTCGAGCTGGTACTGTGTAGTGGAAAAGCGCCATTAGTGTAGTTCAAAACCGACGTGACTTTCTTTTGTGAAACGTAAAAGAAGATGTTTTGAGAAAATTCTCAAATTTCAAAGCAAAGGTCAATGGTCACCAAAATTCAATTGGTTACCAACATTCTTCAAAATATCAAAAGAGTTTTGGGTGAACTATCGCTTATAGAGGCACTCTCTGCTGTCCTTTTATCCTAGTATTAAAGTAGAGAAAATAGCGTTTTTGCGTAAGAAGCACATTGTACAAATTAATGCGAAATAGTTTTTTGAGGGTTGGAAATGATATTGTTTAAAAGATCTGCTCACCAATCAGGAACTCCAGCAGCACATTGTCCCACTGGATATTGAAGGGTTGGCTAAACCTGATGGTGATGATGAATTCTTGATGCCTGCGCACAATGAGGTTGTTGTTCTTGTAACTGCTGGTGTTGTGGGCTCTCTTGTTCTCTCCTACACGCATATCAACATCCAATACTGAGAGAGCATTTGTTGCTGTAAAAAAGGCAAAAGAAAAAAAATGTACATGATCCTTTGAATTGAATACTAACATTCTCACAGCTTTGAGCAGATTCTGAACTAATAGTTTCAGAAAAAAAAAATCGATATAAAATGGTCTGATATTTAAAGGCATCCTTTCTCTAATCGTATTGGTTACTGATAATAGATGAGCATCTACCCAGCTAACAAAAATATAGTGTGAGACGGCTAACGTTATGAAAACTTTTTTTTAGTGAATACGTTCAGTTTATTAAACGGTCTTGGTAATGCACATGTTAAGGAAACATTACATTTTATCACTGAAAATGTTACTTTCGATTGTTCTCTAACAGTTGGTAACACTTTACAATAAGGTTTATTAGTTAACATTAGTTAAAAGAGTAGTTCACTTTTTTTTTTTTTTTTTTTAAACTTCTTTTAATGGACTCTGTTATGGTACCAAACGTCTCAAGGTCCAAATGAGAGTTTCAGTGCAGCTTCAAAGGGCTTTAAACGACACCAGACGATGAATAAGGGTCTTATCTAGCGAAACGATCGCTCATTTCAAAAGTACATACAAAGTTTTAGTTTTATAAGTTCTGTGATGCGCGTTCGTGACTCTCCTGTTCGAACTCGTTTTTTAAAATGAACGCATCTTTTTAAACCCATTTGAACAGTTTGCGGTTTGTACAGAAAGTGTCTTTTGGACCTTGAACCGTTTGGTTCCCATTGAAGTCCATTATTATGGAGAAAAATGCAGGAATATTTTCATCAAAAACCTTAATTTCTTTTCGACTGAAGAAAAAAGTTTTTATTTAAAAGTGACCTACTCCTTTAAATGTGTTGGCATCTGAACGCTTGATTCACATAGCAAAAATCTCAATGGAATATGAATGAATAAGAATACAAATAAGACTTTACTGGGTGCTCTTGGTGTCACAAGCGTGGTGTCAAACGCTTCGAACGTCGGTGGTTGATACTCATCTAAGTTTGACTTGGCAAAGCGAACACGGCCCCTGCCAGAGGACCGAGTGACGGAATTCATGATGTCTTGATGTTTGCCTGGAGGACAGATCATGTTAATGTTAGATTTTAAAATACAGAGAATTTTGAAGTATACAGATATTTTGTGAGTCTGAGAAACATCTGTGATTAGATGCTGAGGAAAGGACAGATAGTCGGTGTGTGTTTATGCGCCTACTGTACATGTGTGTCGAATGATCAAGACTTTATCTATTTCTTTCTGTCTACCCCTGTGGGAAGATACTGATGCAATATGGTGTTAGACTATTTTAGGAAAAGCAAACTCTCAGGGAAACTGTGAGAATCATAAAGCACTGATGAAATATCATTCTCAACTCAGCAATGTGGTAGCAGCAGCAAGGGCTGTCATACACTCGTCACAACATCTCTCTGAAACATTACCTACCACTCAAAAGTTGGAGGTCGGTGCAATTTCTTAAAAATGTAAAGCTTTTGAAAGCTCGCCAGTGTGGCATTTATTAGATCCAAAATACAGTAAAAATAGTAGCATTGTCAAACATTAAAATAACTGTTTTCTATGTGAATTTAGTAAAGTGTAATTTAATCCTGTGATCAAATCTGAATTTTCAGCATCATTACTCCGGTCTTCAGTCACATGATCCTTCAAAATCAAGATACAAATCTGATTATTATCGATGTTGAAAACATTGCTGCTTCCTTTTTATTTCACGATACTTTGTTAAATAGAAAGATGAAAAGGGCAGTAGTTAACTTTTGAAACAATGCAAGTTACTTTTTTCAAGTAACTATAATCCATAACTTTAAAAATGACAACAAAACATAAATGTTTCAAATAAATATTGCAAGTAACTTTATTTTCCCTGTCCCTGTGTTGAGATAAACCGTGAGTAAGTGCAGAGGCGTTGTGTCATTCACACTTTTCACAGATTCAGTATCCCTCAAAATGAATGAAATCAGTGATATGATATCTTTTTGTGCAAACCTGCAATAGTTAAAAATGTTAAATTTCACAACTATACTTTATGTATTTAATCTCACTTTATTAATCAATGTCCTTGTGGCTGACCTTCAAGAATATAATTCAACCATATTCATACGCGAAATTTACAGAAGCGTTATTGCATTCACTTGAAGAAAAAAAATCGACTCTGTTAATGAGTTAATTATCTCAGAATTACGAGATAATTTTTCATGGAAAACATTTTTTGCTCTGTTTTTCTGAATTAATGCCTTGATTATCTCAAAAACTCAGAAATTCAGAAAAACAGAGCAAAAACTTTTTTTCCATGAGAAATTATTTTGTTATTCTGAGATAATAAACTCGTTAATTCAGGAAAAACAGAGCAAAAACGTTTTTCCATGAAAAATTATCTTGTATTTCTGAGATAATTAACTCGTTAATTTATGGAAAATTATTTTTCTAAGATTTAAGATTTATTTTTCTTTTCTTGAAAACAAACAAAAAAAAGCCCAGCCCAACTCAGAAAAAGTGAAACATTACTTTTTAATGAACGTAAGTAACACAATATTACTTTTTTTATGGAGTAATGCAACATTTTAATGCATTACATTAAAAAAATTACTTTCCCCAGCACTGGTAACATTTTTTTCTTAATAGCAATTACTTTTGTTCAAGTCTCAAATCCTAAGGTATGTGTGTCTAAAGTGGGAACAATGAGGGGAAAAAAGTCTACACAAGCTCAATAACTGAAGTAAAATAATCTTGGATGAACATTATGAAGTGTCCATTTTAATATGCATATGTGCTACATAAAACCCTGGTACGATAACACTGACTAGACACAAATCAAGATTCCCATCAGGAATCTGGAAAAACAACTAAACATTTCTTTGTAACAGAATTTATACAATGAAATGTTTAGATCAGAATGCTTGTTTCAAATGTGCACTTGAATTTGGTAATGCCAGAGAAATATGCAGAAATTAAGGAGTTAAAAACTTAAGGAAAGTTATTCCTTGCTGAAAGCTGAAGTCATTAAAAGCGTTGAACTTACGGTGTGTGTTGAAGAGTAGATGTTCTTCTGAGGTGAGGAGGCTCCAGGCTGATGTGCTCATGAAGAGCTTCATGCTGATTAATAAAGGCTCAGGACTTCCTCTTCCACTGGAGAAAAACACATCCATGGAACCGGAGCGTCCGAAGTTAAGATGACCCCAAGATCAGGTCAGTCCGACATACAACTTTGTGACCCTGCTTCTGATTCTTGATGACAGCAGCATATTCCAGACTGTCAATAACATGTAGATGACAAACATTCAGACATTAAAGTGCTCAAAATAAAATAGAATTACCAATAAATCATAGTAGTAATCACTGAAAATATGAAGCATATAACGATACTAGTTTAAAGATTAATGTACCATAACGGTTATTCATTCTTTTTTGTTAAAGAAATCCATATTTCTATTTTATATGTCACAAGAATTAATGGCCAATTCTTCATCAAATTTGACTGGTTGAGGTATTATGCTATTTCCCATTGTCCCTTATTTTATAAGGTTTACCATTGGCGGCCTGAAACTAAAATAAATAAATAGCGCTAACTAACACGAACTAACAATGAGAAATATATTTTTACTATTAACCTTGATGTTAGTTAGTGTGCATGCTATTTCACAGTGCACATCTACCTTAGATCTTAAATATGTATGTGTTAATGTTGAGATAAACACAGAATAATAAATCATACTTTACAATAAGGTTAATTAGTTAACTACCTTAGTTAATAATGAACTGCAATTCTTACATTTATTAATCTTAGTTAATATTAACTTCAACATTTACTAATACATTATTAAAATCAAAGGTTATTTGTCAACATTAGTTCATGTAATGTAAACTAATAGGAACAAATATTAATCAATACCGTAACAAATGTATCTTCTTGTAAAGTGTTATGAAGTATTGTTAAAGTGTTGAAGCATTGCTCATAGTCTGTGTTAAATAATGTAGTTAACTTACATTAACAAATTGTTAAAGTGTTACCAAAACAAACATCATAAACTTCCCAAATACTATTTTAACAACTATAATTCTTATGTTTAACTTTTAACTTTATTGTCCCCAATGGGGAAATCCACAGCACTGCACATGTTTAAAACACACTATATAACCAATATAACACAAAAAGACATAATACAGAAAAAATAAAAAAGATTTTAAAAAAACCCAGTTAAATAGGCTACACTGATTGAGGGAGTAAGGCATCTTCTACGAAAGAGCTCCTGAACTACAGAGCGCTGTTCCCGTTCCCCTATACCCCTGTGCCCACGTACCCCCATTCCCCTGTGCCCCTGTTCCCCTTTGCACCTGTGCCTCTGTACCCCTGTTGCCCTGTGCCCCTGTTCCCCTGTTGCCCTGTTCCCCTTTACCTCTGAGTTCCACTTCTTTTCTGAATGTCCATAATGTTTTGATCAAAGGTAAGTGTGTTGTTACTCCAAAATATTTCAAATTGTCCACTATTCCAACTGTTTGATCATGAATAACAATAGGATGCTGGGGTGAAGGGGGGCGGACTATCAGTTCTTTTGTCTGGCTAATATTAAGATTCAGGTGGTTATCCTCACACCACTGGGCAAAGTTCATGACAGTGATGTGATAATCCATAACAGAGTTGATATCTTTGAGCAGGGCAAGCATGGCTGTGTCATCTGAATATTTTAAATATTTTATGCTGGATAATGGACTGAGGTTGTCGTTTGTGCAAAGTGTATACAAAAAGTGGCTTAACACAGAGCCCTGGAGTGCTCCAGTATTGATGATGAGACCAGAAGATGTAATTGAGCCCATCCGCACTATTGCTAAGGAAATGTGCTATGTGTCAGGTTTTATGTTTTTGTTATTATGTTGAGGTTTTATGTTCTAGTCAGTAAATTATAGTCCAAAGTGATTAAATACACACACACACACACACTTTTATCATTTTCTGAACTCAGGGAAGTTGTCAACAAAATATGAGATTTGAAGGTTGATGATGATGTCTTTGCTGGGTAGTGATAGAATAAAAACAGCAATTTTACAGTAAAAAAAACAATACAAAATAATACAAAAATGACCACCTAATTGCAAAAATATGTCTTGTCCTTATCGGGAAGTTTCTCTGAGGGCATGTCAAAAAAGCATTGTTTGAAAAAACAGGGAAATGAAACTTGTGACATGATCTGAGATGTTTGACCTGAATGAGAAGTTAAGATGGCTTGTTCCATGTTTTTGCTTTTAGTTTAAAAACAATCTGGTTCCAAATAAACCTAAAGAAACATTTGTTGGAAATGGCATTGCTCAGAGGCCTGCATCACAAAACAGGTTTACAGAATTAAAGGAAACCAATGTAAAGAACAGTAAATAAAGTTTTATTTTTAAAAAAATCCTAATTATTATACAGAAATCATATGCATGTGTATATATTTGGTTAGTCGGGTCGAGATACAACACATCTTGAATAAAACACTTCCACCAAATCCACATTTTCACCAAAGATGGACCATTAACCTACAACTATACCCACTAATCATTAAGTTTGGATCCAGCTACTTGTTTTATAATTAACAGAATGTATTTAATAACAGGAATGTTAAATCACAAATATATTTGTTGTCCTTAAAAGCATATTCTGCGTTAAAAAAATGACAATGCGTTCATGAAGTTTTATCTTTTACTCCTTGCCAACAAACAGTAAAGGCCCATGGTTCCAGAGCCATATCGTATTTTACTAATTCACAATTACTGTACATCTCATTATTATGACATTTTATGACTTTTAATGTCTTAATTATGACTTATTTTGTCCTAATTTAATAATTCGGGTCTTCTTAAAAAGCTAAAAAACTAAAAGCAAAAAACTCTGCAGATAACAGAGTGCACCAGTCTGTTTCTGTCTCTGCACTACACTTCCCAGCATCCCTCAGGTTTACACATCTGCCTGTCATCATCGTTGTCACCTGTCTTGTTAATCATCATTACCTGTCATGTTTCACCTGTCTTCACTAATCAATGTTCATCAGTCTCTGTATTTAGTTTCCTTCAGTTTAGTTAATTTTTGTTGGTTGCCGTTAGTTAGACTGTGTTTCCCTGCCTGTTTGAGCCCTTTTGGTTTATATTGAGAATAAAACTCGAGTGTTGGAACCTTCAGCCTGACTCGTCTTCATCTGCCTGAACACACCGTGACAACTACGGTACTCTGGCTGACACAGAACAATGCATCAGTAGATGCAGCAAAAAAGATGAACCCCACAAGAGGGCGCACGTAGATCACATTTGGGTCTGAACGCTCGGCAACGAAATAGGCTACAGATACACGGCCAGTGTCTCTGAAAATGTTCTTAAATGTAAATATGTGGGTCGATCATCTCGACACAACGTCAGTCTGGCAAATATTCATAAATATTTTTGACACTTGCACTTGTTTGGCTTAATCACGGAGACGAGCACGTTACTGATATGGTCAAAAACACAGCAAAATCAGGCGGAGTTTAGAACGGGCGAACATCCTTCTCATACATGTTGGACTTACCCCTCAAATGTTTCAATTTGATTGGATGCCACATCATCCAATATATATCTAAATATGTTACAGTTTAAAAGTAAATCCACATTGTTGTCAAGGGGGGCACCTTCCTCAACAACTGTACGATCCAACAAACTGTACTTCTGTGCCTCGCCGCCACGTTTTCATTATTTGACTAACGTTCAGGTAAGGTTATGAACAAACTTTCTTCCACAGTAACGTTAATTGAACGTTTATTCAAAGTTATCTGGTCTTTAACCCTCTACTGAACACATTTTATACCACACAATTTCTTGGCTCATTTAGGAACATTTATTGGTTGATTAGTTTCCCCTCCTGCGATTTTTATGATTATTTTTTTTAAATGTCAAGAAATCATTAAGTAAAAAGGGAAAAACACTCGAAACACATTTAATGTTTGATTTGATACAGACATAGGTTTGTATCATGTTGTGTGTCGTGTCATGTCATACCATGTACTTCATGTCTCCTAATTATCCCCATATATACTGATTGGCTCTATCAATCTCTCTTCTCTCCACCAATAAGCTGGTGTGTGTTGGGCATTGTGGCACAATATGGAAGCCGGCGCAATATCCAGATGGGTGCTGCACATTAGTGGTGGTTGAGGAGTTCCCCCCCTTCTATGTAAAGTGCTTTGAGTACCATGAATTGTATACCATAATTATGTAATGAGATTTTTCTCTGCGTGAAACACCAAAAAGCAGTTCTTCTCTGCTCATCACTTTGGTTGTTCCTGTGCACCCAAGGACCCTGCATCTTCCCTTCTTGTCGCACATTATTTGCCAGCGTCAGGTAGGCTACTTTCCAAGACATCCTTAAAAAGTAAGTACCCCTCATCTCATTCCCTAAGGCAACAAAAAGAAAAACTGAATTTGTGAACATGTGAAACCTGCCAAAAGGCTTTTCTACACCTTCATACACACACACACACATTGTTATGTAGTTCATGTCAAGTCAAGTCAAGTCACATTTATTTATATAGCGCTTTTCACAATACAGATTGTATCAAAGCAGCTTCACAGTGATAACATGTAAGTAGCACAACACAGATCAACAACATTGCTAAACACTAAATAAATAACCCCAACTGAGCAAGCTCAAAGCAAGCCAAAAGCAAGGCGACAGTGGCAAGGAACCAAACTCCATCAGATTGGATGGAGAAAAAACCTTGGGAGAACCCAGGCTCAGTCGGGGGCCAGTTCTCCTCTGGCTTACATTCATATTGTTTAAATATAAATATTAAATATAAATATTGTTTATGAATCAAACGGCGCCATAACATATCGCAGGCGTTGAGCCGTCTCATCACAGGCGTTGAGTCGTCTCATCACAGGCGTTGGGGCATCCGAAATCCCCGTGAGAGGCTGGACACAAAACTGGACCTGACGAACGCCATTTTTCTCGGGACAAGCGTCCCGAGATAACAGCAGAAAGGCAGATGGGAAATAATTAGCATAGCTGATGTTCATAATAATTTCCGTTATAACTCACAAACTCTCCGTAACCCAACCATACGCGCCGACCCGTTTGTCTAAGAGGCTGTCATTTTATTTTAAATAAGATTACTAAAGCAAATAATCTTGCCTTCTTCTCACAACATGTGCTTCTCTGATCATGTGTCAGAAAAGGACGTTCCACCTTTAAATCGGGGACGATAGTGACTCCCAAACCTTATTGGACTGTTCTTTGACACTTTTTCAAACATTCTAATTGGTTGCAATCATTTAAAGAAACGTATAGGCTACTGAATATAGGGCTTAAGAAAACTTTCCGTTCCCTGAGTCCAACGCATAGGGTTAATAATGTTCTCAAAAGGTTTGAACAAAAATGTTGTCTCATATTTACGAAGATTGAAGAATCAGAAAGAACTTTATTGCCACACAAGGAATTTGTTTTGGTGCTGAGGCTTCCAGTACACATATACAACTACAACAAGAAACATAGTAATACAAATTGTAATTAAAATAAATAGTCAGAGTACGCAAATTACAGATTTACAGATTGAGCGTATTTACAGTGATTTAAATATTATAGATTATCTACATATGAATATCTCCTGAGTTTAAGATATTGGAATAAACAGTGGGAGTATTGCACTGGGAAGTGAGTTAACTGTTCAGGAAGGAAATGGCCTGTGGGAAGAAGCTGTTCCTGTGCCGAGATGTTTTTGTGGCCGTCTTGACGGTAGCAGTTCAAACTGGTGGTGTCCAGGGTCAGTGGAGTCTGATGATTTTACCTGCTCAGTGCTGGGCTGTTCCTCCTGATCCTCATCACCGATGATAGTGTCGTCGGCAAATTGGTGATGCCGGTTCGTTGGCTGAAAACTGTTTTTTAGCTTTTCAGAGTAGCCTCTTTTAGCAACTCTGATTTTTGTCAATGTGTTTCTGGCCTGGTTATACAAGATTTTATCCCAACTTCTGTAAGCATCCTCTTTGGCATGATGAAGGTGTTTGAGTTTCCCAGTAAAAGCGGCCATTGCTCCCATGAGAGAGTGTGGTAATCGCATCCTCAACTATTTTGATGACTGGCTGATACCAGTTGTGTGAACACAGGGACATGGTGCTCAGCCAGTTGGGACTTCGGGTCAACTGCGAAAGAGCAAACTGGCCCCCACACAGAGGATCTCTTTTCTCTGTATGGAACTGGACTCGGTACGCCAGATGCCACGCCTCATAGAGGAACATGTCTGGTCAGTGCTGAACTGCTTGAATACACTCGAGAGCAGAACAGCGGCCCCACTAAAATGTTTTCAGATGCTCCTGGGGCATATGGCAACAGCATGCCGCTTCATGGCCGAATCCCGAAATGCAGTTGTTAGCAGTACATCTTGCGCTGGGCCACCTCAGAAAGCCGCTACTAGGCAAGCACATACTGGTCCATACTTAGGACTGCGACTATTGTGTAATCGATCATCAAGGTGGTCTACACTCCCGCCGCATGTCACAACTTGTTGCCTACCATCTCGTTTTACATGCATTTTTTTCCAGATAACCTTCTCGCACAGACATTGTGCAAAGACAGGGAAGTCGAGGAATAGATCTTGTCTGTTGCCCCTTATTGGCCCAATTGACCCTTTGCAGGAAGTTTGACTGACAGGCGATCTGACCAATCATAGTCTGCCATCCGCCAAATCCACCATTTTTGTCCAACAAAGCAGTCAGGACTCAGGAGAGTTAGTTGTCAGAGTTGGAAAAACTGATGTCTTTTGCTGTTAAAACAACATTCCTTCTGATGTTCATTCATGTTTATTTGATGCGATGAATTAAATAGAAGGAAAAGATGATTGGTTCATGGGCAGCTTCATCTGAGGCTCTACAGCGATCTTTCAGACACATTAAAGAGCCCCAAAGCGGTTTTTCTGTCTGGACCACCATCAACAAATACAATTAACAATTAGCATACAGTTTGGATTGCAATAAGCAGCAATAATCCTCCTTAGGGTAAACAGAACAGGACCAACATGAATGTATGCAAATATCATTCATTCAGATTTTAAGGAACAACATAATTCGAGAATTTATCCTGATTCACAGGGAATCAGAATGCCAAATCTTGACGTACGAGAGGAGGAGCTGGGGAGGGAGGAGGGTAATTAGCTCCTGAGAAACGCGATGGCTGCTGATAATACTGAAGGAGCTTCTATATCTATACAGTGTTAGGCATCGTGTTGCCAACTTAGCGACATTGTCGCTATATTTAGCGAGTATTTAGACCCCCCTAGCGACAAATTTTCAAAAAAGCGACTAGCGACAAATCTAGCGACTTTTTCTGGTGTTATTAGAGACTTTTGGAGACTCTCTGATGTGAAATCACATATCGTTTTTCCTCATCTCAACGAGCAGCGAGTGCTGCCGTGGGTCCCGTCCCGTCCCAAATCACTCACAGGTGGCCCAGTCCTCGCGCAGCACCCCCTCCCAGCTGTAGACAGACAGAGCAGGAGATGTTCTCATCCGCGTACAAACTGCAAAACAATCGGGCAAATGAGTCAATATTTTTGGCGACTTTTCAGACACCGACTTTTTGCTTTTCTCCCTTTGCTTTCATTCACTCTACATCTACCCTGTTTAGTGAATGGCTGAGAGGAGCAGATCATCTGTTGAACGCCACTGACAGATGTGAATGAGCAGTGTTTTCCCACGGACCTATCACTTATCTGCTTTCTTTAAATAATAATGTTTTTTATTAGTTTCTTTTCTTTTCTTGTGCTTGCTGTATTACTTTTTTTGTCATTCACTATATATCACTCGTTTTGTGTGACGAAAACATATAGGAAATGAGAACAGCTTTATTTTACATTCGTACATATTATATTATAATATATTAAATACAATATGTGAGCTGAGCATTAATTTATAGAGAAAACACTTTAGGCAAGCGGAACACAAGTACGACGCGATGGCGTCACAAATATGCTAATTAACGTATGACGTCATCTAGCGACTTTTAGGGAAGACGTTAGCTACTTTCATTTGAAAATAGTTGGCAACACTGGGCATCGTAATCCTATAGGTAGACGTGAATCAGCTGAGAGTCAGCTGATGCGATCTTGACTAAAGTGACCTGCCAGAACTGACACTATGATTGATTTTTTTTTTTTTGTTTAAATACAATTTGTAAGTTAAGACTTTGTTTCACATCCAAAGTAACAATATTCTGTCACGTCTGTCAGCATTGTCATTTGTCCTCTCTGCTCCGCAATGTATTTTTCACTGCGTGAGAACATGGTGTGGCGTGAGAGCGGCATGGCTTGTCGGACATAGCAACAGTAACTAAAGGGGGCGGGTCTTTGCGAACTGTCAATTGGAACTGGTTCTCAGAACTCATGCCCCTCTCGACAGCCCCTCCTGGCTCAATTCCTCTAAGAAAGGACCTCCTTTCTCAGGGACGGGGCACCGTATGGCACCCGTGTCCAGACCTCTGGAAACTCCATGTCTGGTCCCTGGACCTCTGCGTGGAGGACTTTGGTGATTTACCACAAGCTGTTGTGGGCACCATTACTTCTGCGAGAGTGCCCTCTATGAGGCACGCTTTCACTAGGAGCTGAAAGGTGGTAGCACTAGATGGCATTTTACTTGAGATCCCAATTTCGTCGGTATGTCGATATGCGTCGGAAGTGACCGACTGAATGGGAATGTCTCGGTTACATGTTGCTGTACCCCTGCTGACTCCGGGCTACTGCTCGGCTCCTCAGAGAAAAACGAACCCGAATCCTGCTTGCACCCGCTTCCTCTCTATATATCCGTGCTGCAGGGCGGAGCACAAGGTGCAAATCTCAAACAGATGCGCATTGGGTCGTTCTGTTAACACTCGAAGATGATAGGGCCCCCCTTGAGCGATCCCAGTTTTGTCTTCAGGGAACGAGGTTTACAACATACATAACCAAAATGTTCCCTCGTTTTGGTATAAGTACTCCCAGTTTTGGGCAGTTCTTTGCCCTGTCTTGTCTGTAAAGCCAATTTGTTCCCAGTGTTTTTACCCTATCTCTTGTGGATTATTGAAATAAAGACTATTTATTTGGGCTCTTCATGAGCTACTTTTCCAGCCACTCATGACAATGTCCTAATTTATCTCATTTTAGATTTTGCAACAAAAAAATGTGTGCTCCACACAAGACAAAAAGTCAAACAGGGTTGGAACGACATGAGGGTAGGTGACAGAATTTGCATTTTTGGCTGAACTATTCCTTTAATTATACCTTGGTTGGGGAGTTTTGGTCCTCAGGATTGAGCTTAATCTGTCAGAAACTTTATTTGTAAAAGCGTTGGGTGAATCTCATAAAAAATGAAAGTGACAACCTCCTTTTTGAGGATGCCCTCATTTTTAGTTTAACCTTTTTTATTGTTAAAAATGCAGAAAGTTGTCTGTGGATAAGTCTATGGAATGTCTTAATTTAGCTAAGGAAACGTGTGTTTGTGAATAATAGAGGTAACCTTTCCACAGATGGACAAGCAGTTGTTGAAACGGAACCCATTCTGTTTCAGTTCATATTATTAACCTGTAGATTATTCCATTCATCAAAAATAGCTTCAATGCTAAATGTTTATTGTTATTTTGCTATAGTACAGCTTATAGTCCATGGCAGTATAGCAGAGAAAATTAACAATATATAGTAATTAATGCTGTTAGTATTACCTAACCCAAATAAAACCAGAAGATTGCTACAGATTTCAATGGATGTCACTAGTATTACAGTTCACACACTTTGTTCAAGTTCAGTTCACCAAAAACCTCTTTGACTAATTGTATGGACCAAAAACCCCAACAAAAAATCAAGTGTTACAGAAGAAAGTCACATGGGATTAAAACGACATGAGTTGAAATCATTTTTGATTGAACTATCCCTTTAACGTCTTTATGGTAAATAGGAGGAATTTGTAATGTAATATTTGATCATTTGATTCTCGTTCAAAACAAAATTGGTGAAGCAAAGTAAAGAAACTAGAAACTCTGCAATTGTGTTTTCTCTTCCTGTCTTCTCCCATCTCCTGTTCAGCCTTGTCGGTCATTCAGTTTGCAATATTTCGATTTCGAGCTGATTGGTGACCTGTCTCAGTAAAGGGCAGTCTAGAACCGTCATCACCACCTTCTTTCCAGGAGTTCGAGGGACCATCGACACTTTATATCTCACTGAGCCACCAGGTAATATCTGGCTGCAAGTGGAAGACATAAGAGACAAAATCATTTTTGAGAATTCAGCCAAAGGTGTATTTAATTTTGATTTTTGAAATTTCAGATTTCTGATCGCAACATAAATAGATTATTTCCTACAAAAAGATATTTTTAAATAAAACAAGATATGGAAAAAGTACATGGACATCTAAATAAATATATGTGTCTTTGAAGAAAATAAAGTTTACCTGTAATTTTTTATTTTGATTGGTATCAGACCAGGTCCATCAAGGCGGATCTGAACATTATTCAGGATGAAATTATAGGGATTCTGGAAATTCACAATGATCGAGAGATCTTTGCCAACTTCGGGGGTTCCCGACATCTGTGAATGAATTATAATGTAGAGCACCAACAAATGTTTAGTGCTTTTACATACTGTAGCTCTTTGTACATGTACACAGGTAAGTTTGGAAATTATAACATAATAAATATGTGACCAGGATTATATAAAATTTGCCAAATCTGCAAAAAGTGTAAAAAGAACTCGCGAATTCGCGTCAAGCGCGTGAATGCACAAATAGCACTAACTAAATCATCAACACGCCAGACGCTCAATTCGCGTGAACTTGACTTGCAAATGAGGTGTATCTGCGTCTTCCGCATCAAGCTCCACGCCTCATTCGCGCCGCAGGATTTTTTTACGCGCGTGACGCGTCTTTGCATTGACTTAACATTGAAATCATTCACGCCTGATGTGCTATTCGCATCCGATGTGAACGCACCATAAGAAACCCACTCTAAATCCAGCACAAAATAACTGACTGGTATCCCTTCTTCCATTTGTCACAAAAAAAACTTGGAACAAGTTGTTTTCAAGCAGATCTCTTCCTTTCTTACTCAACAACCTCCTGGACAACAACCAGTCTGGTTTCAAAAGCGGACACTTTACTGAGACTGCCTTGCTCTTGGTAATTGAAGGTCTAAAACTGGTAAGAGCAGCTTTCAAAACCTCAGTTCTCATTCTGCTGGATCTGTCTGCTGCCTTTGACACAGTTAACCACCAGATCCTCCTGTCAATCCGAAAAATTAAGGGCATCTCGGGAACCACACTATAATGGTTCAAGACTTACCTCTCAGGTTGGTCTTTCAGGGTGTCATGTAGGGGTGAGGTGAGGTGTCTAAAACCCAACATCTAGCTACTGGGGTGCCTCAGGGCTCAGTGCTTGGACCACTTCTCTTCTCCATCTACATGAGATCACTAGGATCTGTGCTACAGAAACAAGGCTTTTCCTATCTTCGCTGATGACACAAATCTACCTCTCATTACAGACTTATGATCTGATGGTTGCTGCTCGCATCTCAGCCTGTTTGACAGACATTTCGAGCTGGATGAAGGACCACCACCAACTAAACCTTGTGGTGGCTAGGTTCATTCAGCTAGGTTCGTTATCCAACCTCTGACATATATAGCAATTGTAGGTCGCTTTAGATAAACGTGTTAGCTAAATGAATAAATGTTAATGTTAAATGTAATGTTTGGAGGATCAGGCCCTTCTTATCCAGACGGATCTCATGAAGTAGCGTGTGTATGACACGCCATTTCGTATTTACATTTTTGGCGTGCTATCAAGACGCATAATCGCCTTTCAGCGTGTTTATGAACGCCGTTGACTGAACGTTATATAAATATATGACTTACCTCAACCCCGTCCCTAAACCTAACCGTCACTGGGGTTAATGGCATTTATGACTGTTCCCTTACCATCCTAGGTAAAAAAAAGATATGACTTACCTCAACCCCATCCCTAAACTTAACCGTCACTGGGGTTAATGGCATTTATGACTGGAGATTTGACTGCGTGTACAGACACGCGGAATGACGCAGACGTTAATGGCGTAGACATATACGCATACACGCGAATAGCTCAAAATGCGTAGAGATGACACGCCACCTGACTCGAAAGTGGCGTATATGTTTACGCAAAAGTCATGTTGTCATGTTGTCTTATCAGAGCAGGCTACACAACTCCTTGTCCAAGCACTTGTTCTATCCAGACTGGACAAAACTCCTCACAAAATTGCACAAGTCGCATCAAATTCAAGTCAGTGACTTTTGCCTACAGAACAACCACTGGGTCTGCTCCCTTTTACCTAAACTCATTACTTCAGACTTGCGTGCCATCCAGAAACTTGCACTCTGCAAGTGAAAGCTGTCATTTTTGTTAGTTTTTTTTCTACTATTTTTTTTTTTTTGTCCTTTGATTGAAAATCAATCAATCTATAAATATAGGTTTGGGACAACACTGAAGGTGAGTAAATTATGACAGAATGCTCATTTTTGGGTTTTCCAATTACGAAAATTGTTCTATTTCTAAACAAATCAATGTAAAATTGTAACCATAACTTTAATCAAATTTAAAATTGGTATCAATACCAGGCCCTACATACAAGTTCCCTTAAGAATGGTTATTGAGGATATTTACCGTTATTTTGAGTTTAGGAGGCTGTAGAGTGATTTCTTTCATTGTGCAGAGGGACGTGTCTGTTTCCTCAATGATCCCGTACACCACAAAGAGCAGTTTTCCCTGTTCCACCAGGTGTGGTGTATAGTCCGAAGCATTGACATCTACCGTCATGGACTCAGCTGTAAAGATATTGTGATCACACTGTAGCCTAATCCATTGACAGTGATCCTAGACTTACTTAGAGCTCAATCTCAAAGTAATGGGCAGTTTTACTGAAACAGTTGTGACTCACTCTTCGAGGCTTCCACAGTTGCAGCTTTGTTTTCCAGCATAAAGGTCTTGCTGACGACGCCCGTGTAAAACGCCACACAGCCAGTGATGGTAGCATTGATGGTGCAGGTCTGGCTGGTCTGGTTGTTAATGTTCAGCGTTAGCTTGAAGTCATCGCCCATATTGACGGTGTCGGTCTGGATCTCGAAGGTCACTCCTGCTTCAGTGAGTGGTAAATAATCCCTGGGAAGAATGCCGGAACGCTCTGCATTCTGCCAGACCTCTCTCTCCTTGACCGTTTCTAGAGTCAGAAGGATTGAAGGTATTAAATTGTTGGGATTTTCCACTGCTTCCCACGAAATCAGTCAAATCACTTTTGTTTGTTGTACATGTACATAGGGTGTTTGGCATCCTAATGGAAGTCTGTTGAATAATTAAACAACTGAAGGACACTGCTGTATTGAACACAAACTCTGCTACAGTAATATGCTAGCAGCATGTATGTAAAAGTTTGTAGTTTTGAGATAATGACATTTATGCATGGTTTGTTAAAAAAACTTTAAACAATTGTCACTGAAATAAGGTCATGAAGCCCATATTTCTTCACAAGAAAATTGTATCAAGTAGCCTAGAATATTTTATATATACAATAGTTCCTGTGACAAATTGTTACGGTTAATTTCAGTGGAAATCCGGCTCTATACAATGGTGAACTGTAGCATCTCCAATTATTTTTTTTCTCAGGAAACCCCTGTATGCTAGCGTGACATCCCAAAGTTCACATCGCTTTTTAATTCTGTCGACTGATTTGAAATGAAACTTACTTTCTGGATATTTATAGGTAGAAGTGATGTCCTCATAGTCGCTACTGTTTGTCTTTTTTGTCACAACAAGCTTTCCGACATAAGAGGTGTCCACATTAAGAATCTTCATTTCTCCCTCTTTAGTCCACTGATGGTATACCACATCACTGTTTAGCTGAAGACAGGAGAAATTAGGTTTTATTATTGTCCATTTGCTTGTATTTTAATGTCTTGTACATTAAATCAAAAGGTATAAACATCGACGTTAATTGACATTATGGGTGTGCCCTAAGCTGAATACTGTGTTCGGAAAGGAATTGACATGTTCTAAAATATGAAATTAGAAAAAACGTTTTAGTTTTCTCTCTGAATTATATATTTGTGTAATTATATTTTTCATAATTTGGGGGTATCTGGGAGCTGCCAACAAGAATATATGAGGTATTAAAATCGCTTTTGAATGCACATGCTTTTTACTGTTGCTTTCTAATGTGAGATCATGCGTACACTGTGTATAGGGAGTGGCGGTACTGACCACAAATTTTACCAGATAAGATCTGTTGTACACCAAATCCTCCAACAATGTCCTGTCAGTCATCTCTTCTTGCAATCTTCACATGATGAATGAATTATAATGTAATGCAGTGTAACCGACTTCCGCAGTAAGCCTAACCATGTCCCTTTAGGGGCTTCAGAGAATACACAATTCATTTTCTGTGTCTTTGGATTTAGGCTTTAGGCACATCCATAAATGATATCTTTCTTACCTCGGCAAAGACAAACCTTGCATCGAACGGGTAGCTGAGCTCTCCCTCTTTGACGGCATTGACAGACGTTGGGCCACATCGATAAAGGCCTGAATGAGAGAAGAAAAATAACTTGTATTTAACTTAAGTTATATTTACAATGTGCCACAAGTCATGGCAAGGTTCATACCATCACTGGTCTCCTGAGGGGTGGCGTCGATCACCTGCCAGCCAGAGAATTTTTCCGGGAGATCAGGTCTCTTCATGTACACCTCATTCCAGCAGTGGTAGTTCCTTTAAGAAAAACTCAACTGTATTACTAATCAACCTTTCAGTTACATAACATTGGCTTAAAACGCACCACGAAAAAATCACGCAATGGCTCAGATAAAACTGCAAATTAACCAAGGCACCCATTTTTCAAGTATAAGAGTTAGGACCACTTGACTGTAACACTTATTTGTGTATCTCACCAGACTGAATCTTTTGTTCGGCTTTTGTCCACTTTCCCGTCTTCGCCCAGCATAATATCTGTCCTCAGGTTTCCCATGTTGTCGTGAGCAGAGCAGAAGTTGGTGACGACCCGTGCAGGGATCCCGAGACAGCGCACAACTGGGTGGAAGTTTGAACAGATATTGGAAAATATGAGGTAAAATCAAGCGGCAGCCTTCCGGCCTCTCTCTTAAATCCAACACGAAAGTGACTTAAAATGCAATTCATCGACTGGCCGGTAGAGACAGGCTCCAAAATCGAGTCAATCCCATGTTGTCATGTCCAACTTTACAGCAGAAAATTATTTGTTTACAGCCTGATACGAAACGTGTTTTTATTCATAACTAATTTTGTCGTTCTTTACGACTATGAGGGGGATGAATATTTTTATAACCCATCCGTTTAAATTATATCAAGCCTTAAAGTTCTGTATAATTAAGGGCGTGGCCACTTGAGTGACGGGGGGATTGTCACTGCTGTCACTACTAGCCATTTGTCTGCTGTCTGTTAGCGTCACGTCACATCAGCTAATCCGCCTCTTTGCAATTTTCAGACTGATCTCATGAAGTAGCATGTGTATGACACGCCAATTCCTATTTCTATTTTTGGCGTGCTATCAACACGCATAATCGCTTTTTTAGCGTGTTCATGAACGCCGTTGACTTAACGTTATTACTGTATATATAAATATATATGACTTACCTCAACCCCGTCCCTAAACCTAACCGTCACTGGGGTTAATGGCATTTATGACTATTCCCCTACCATCCTAGGAAAAAAAACAATCGCTCCCCTGATGTAGATCTACATTTTGCTTCGTACAGACACGCGGAATCACTCAGACGTTAATGGCGTAGACATACACGCATACACGCGGATAGCTCAAAATGCGTAGAGATTACACGCCACTTGACTCGAAAGTGGCGTGTATGTTTACGCAAAAGTCATGATGTCATGTTGCAATTTTAGATTATCCGGAAGTGGCGCGCGATGGCGCCCTGACAAGATGGCTCCTCCCGGCTCCACCCACTTAAGGCTTATAAAATCCTCTTCAGAAACCTACGGGTGACGTCATGGAAACTATGTCCATATTTTTATACAGTTTATGAGTAAAAGTGTTGTTAAATGTCACAAGCCTAAAAGTACTTCAAAATGTACATAAAGTAATTTAAACTATAAAGAAGAAAAAGTTCTCAAACGGACATCCCAAAGAGCACGTTGTGGCCATACTCACGAGTGTTCAGCACGCCGGCAAACACCCAACACTGAGCAAAGAGCACCGGCTCACCACCCTCTTTGGCATATTTGAGCAAGATTTCAGGACTTCCGGTCCAGGCAGTGGGTGCTGTGCCTTCTGAGTAATCGCCACTCCAGTTGCCAACCAGGACACCATCATCATCCTGGGAGTTCATCTAGAAATGTACCACCACAATACTTAAATAAATAACATGAATGTATTGTATGTATTTGTAATTAAATGGAATTTGTAATTTTTTGTAATTTGATTACTGCTGTCAAATCATACCAGAGCTGATGCTTGCCGAACAATTTCAACGGCACTTTTACGGAAAACTAGTGGTACCTTCCCGGCATCCAGAACCAAAAGACAGGCATCCAGAACCCCCTGTTCAAACTACATGAAAATACATAAGAAGTTAATTCATTGGCGCCTGGGAGTTTAGCCAAAAAACACTTTAAGGTCAGCAAAAAATAATGTAATGCTGTGGAGGAGACCAGAAGATGTTTTTTAATGGGTGTCAATGGAGGAGAGCTTCACATTTAATGTGAATATTTTGTCAGCTTATCAATTAATAAATGGACTGTCCATCATCGGCTAATCTTCAGAATATTTGCTATTAATGTTTTAATTGGATTTCTCTTTTTTTTAGAGTTTACACCGAATAAATGCTGTTTTATTAGAGAAGTCAGACAATTCCACTGTAGGTCGGTTTCAGTTTGCTTATCATTCATTTCCATTGAGTCCGCAAATAGTGATTGACTAATGCACAACTCTGAACGAAATTCAATGACGCCAAGGCTGTAATGTGACTGATTATCAAGGCACACGTGATCCAAGTTAGCCGTCACGCTTTCTCCAATGGTAGAGCAACGGACCCTCGTATCTCCCAATTATTAGACCATAGCTGAATCCAATAAACCCTTAATTACAATTACCTTCGTTAGACCACTAAGGCTATGTTTACACGAAAACGATTCTGAAGAGAAAACGCAAAAGTGGCGTTGTGTTATGACTTTTTATTCTTCGTTTAGACGAACGTTTTGGGTGGGAATCCGCGTGCAAATGGTGATGCAAAAGTGTGTGAAATTCAATGTAGTATGCACTCCAGGCAGCTAGGTGGCACACAACAACACCAAGTCCGCGCGCCTGCGTAC
This sequence comes from Pimephales promelas, assembly GCF_988280905.1. NCBI lineage: Eukaryota > Metazoa > Chordata > Actinopteri > Cypriniformes > Leuciscidae > Pimephales > Pimephales promelas. The sequence goes on along the minus strand of NC_142790.1, from coordinate 2,786,400 downwards.
AACCTTCACTGTCAAGCAGACTTTTGCGTTTTTACCCTTTAGATGGGAATGTGGCGGTGAAGCGTTTTTAAGATTTCCACTCTGGAGGGTGGGTTCACTTTTTTGCGTTTTCAAGCCCCAAAAACGGCATCGCCGTGTACACGAAAGGCACATCCGATAAAATATTTTTACGTTTTCACCCGCGAGCGTTCTCGTGTAAACAAGGCCTAATACGGTTCACTTGAAGGAGTGAATGGAAACGAGTGAGTTGACTCGGACTGCCGTTGAGTGTGCATTGGCGATTTTGGATTCAGCCCATGATTGGTTTAGCTTTAACTCTAATTAAACACACCTGGATCAGCTAATCAAGTTTTGGGGCTGTTGATGGACTCGATTTACTCCATCTATGTCTGCATCCGAAAGCTGACTTGTTGCCTCTCTGCCTCGAAACTCTTGATTATTGCTAACCTGTCCAAAGTTCCATGAACGGGTGGTAATGTCGTGGTATTCTCCATTGTAGATGATCCCCACATCATTCATCACATACTCCTGTCTGTCTTCATCTTTTTCCATGTACACGTGATCCGCTGGGAAGAAAAACATACAATGTACATGATGTGTCATCAGCATTTGTTCATGAACTTTGTATTAAAGTTTGTTCCTAGTTTATTAAACGGATGGATCCTGTCCTTGTGCCTTATTTGGACAACGTGTGTGCGCTAACATACACGCTAACGTCCATATATACAAAAACTGTTGTTTTTTTGTTGTTTTTTTACATTTGCCACATCTGGGTCTGAAGACATACACACTTTTCTTTGTGCCAGGGAGTATTTGGAAATTAAGTAAAGTAAGTTCTTAAGTAAAGGACTTGGGACTGGTCCTATTTATGACATTAATAAACTGTATGCAAGATTGTGGCCAAAAATGGTACTGCAATCACTTTACTCAAATTAGGATGTTTCCCCCCTTTCCCCCTTGACTCAAGGTTGCCAGATATGCTGCAGGATCCAACAGGAACGTAGGCTGCTACAAGAAGCTTCCAATGGCGAGTTTTTTTCTGTTAATTATTAATTTCGGACTTTGTCATAAAGTATTTCGCAATCATATCAAGTTTTTTTTTTTGGTTTCACAACATTAGACATTGTTTTTATCTGATTCCGACACGTTTGTAGCTGCAGCTGTGGTAACTAGAGAAGAGCTGGCAACCCGAATGCCGCAACACTACTGACTCCGTGATTGGTAGATCGGTGGAGGGTGGAGCATTAGAACAAAACACAACTTGACAACATCTACATCAGTCAAGGGCTGCAACTGCACTTTTTAAATGACAATATCCTGGCTGGACTACTGTTGTCAGTGATACAAATATTGGACATGAACATGATTTCTTAATATCTAGTGGCATATCTGATTTAAAATGTATGATTATTTGAAATACATTTCTTGCATACAGCACCTTTAATTTGGCGCTGTTTACAGGGCAGGGTTTTCTGTAATACCTTCTCTGGATTACTCGTATGCACAGTTCAGAAACGGTCGTAAGATCAAATGTAGGACAGTTTTAAATGCAACATCTATTTATGGGGCTTCTCGATTCCCATCGGTTGAGCCATATTCGAAGCCATTGTTAATTACTCTACAGTCATAGACATGACCTCATTACACATTAACATTTAAATATATTATTATGAACTATCCATTTTATAAAAAAAAATAAGTCATGTGAAGCCATGGTTTACAGTAAATTAAGGGTGGTTTCTAAATTCACTGTAAACCATGGCTTCACAGGACTTCACCTGGTTTTACTCACCAGGGTCCCAAGGATTGAACAGCACATAGAAATCAGTGTCAGTGTTCCTCTCAGTGCGCTGTTTTCCCAAATCACTCACAACTACAACAAAGTGTCGAAACCGGCCAATGATGCAGCTGGCGTCTGGTGTTACGCCAATGGTCACATAACTGCCTTGTGTTTCCACCACACGACTCTTCCAGAGCACTTCAGGTTTCTCTTTACCAATGGGCAAAATAATGTAGGTGCCCCTGTTTTCATTAGGTGAACTGCCTGTGAAATGAGCAGGACAGCAGACGTGACCTGTGTTAGACTATGGGGGATATTTCATGCACTAATGTAATGTGCAGCTTCTTTATTACAGATGTACTTTATCACGTATTGAGAATTATTCCTGGATGCAGAATCTCACCAATCAGGAACTCCAACTCCACATTGTCCTGTTCATTGAAGTCCCGGTTAAAATGGATGATGATGGTGAACTCTTTATTCCTGCGCACGATGAGGTTGGAGCTCACATACTTGTCAGTGTTGTGGTCTTTTTTGTTCTCCGTCACACGCATGTCAACACTCAATACTGAGAGACTTGTGGCTTGTGTTTCTAGAAGAAAAAAGACTTGCTGACAGACTGTGGTAAATTGTTTTGGTTAGGGCATGTTTAAATGCAAAAACATGTAGGACTTTACCTTCATCCGGAGGTCCCCTTGGCTTTAAAACATCAAATGCCACAAACTCAGGTGGATTATACTCATCTAAATTTGATTTGGCCAAGGGAATACGGCCGCTTGCTGAGTTGGGGTTGGGTTGTAGTAACATGATGTACACAAGATGCCTTGATGTTTGTCTGGAGGACAGATCATTTTAATGTTAGAAATCTACTGACATTATAGACTGCCCATTTGGTAAAGCACAATTTACAACTTTGTATTAATGCTAAAGAGTTTAGTCATTAAAAGCTTTGAACTTACGGTGTGTGATAGAAGACGAGATGTTCTGCTGAGGTGAGGAGGCTCCAGGCTGATGTGCTCATGAAGAGCTTCATGCTGATTAATAAAGGCTCAGGACTTCCTCTTCCGTTGGAGAAAAACACATCCATGGAACCAGAGCGTCCGAAGTTAAGATGACCCCAAGATCAGGTCAGTCCGACATTCAACTCTGTGACCCTGCTTCTGATTCTTGATGACAGCAGCATCTTCCAGACTGTCAATAACATGTAGATGAGATTATAAAATTAATGTATTATAGCCATAATTAATTTTATTTTTATTTAATTTGAATTATGCGAAGTTATGAAGTGAGCCCTAAACGTATTTAAGGTCTTTTGCAGATATCACTTAAGCGTTAATGATAAGATTTGTGCACAGTGCATTGAAATGAGATGTTTGAACTGAGAATAAAGCAAAATAATATTAGTGTGATTCATTAACAATCATCAAGACTTCAAATCATCTGAAATCATTGACATTTCACTGCAAAAATGCATTGAGATTGTAATTTTTGGGGTTGCAGTGGCTAAGTGTTTCATGTAGGTCGTCTACAAACTGGAAGGTTGGTGGTTCAATCCCTGGTTCCACCTGGCCAAGTGTCGAGGTGTCCATGAGCAAAACAACTAATCCCAGCTGCTCCCGACGAGATGGCTGACACCGCCGTCGGTGTATGAATGGGTGAATGTGAGGCAATATGTAAAGCGCTTTAGTGGCCATGGGTCTGTGAATACCAGGGTTGGGTATCGTTTGAATTTGAACGATTCTGATTCCGATTCCGATTCCTTGTTTCGATTCCGGTTCCTAACGATTCTCGATTTCGATTCTTTTAAGAGGCAGGGTCAAAAAAGTTTAGCCTTGTTAACCAACGGTCTTTCTGAAGGAAATACTCCTTCTGTCACAAATACTTGTCACAAATTTTGCATTTTGCCGAGATTTCGTTAATTTTTAGAAAAGTGAAGCCACACTTTGGACCGCCGACGTAAGCTACTCATGTTCGACTCGCGCGGTTATGCCAACACTTCCGGTAGACGCTTCTTCGTTGGTGTTGTCCAGCGGTTTCTTCTTCCACTCGGCGGACTGTGAACTGTGAAATTTTAACTTTTGAACGATTCTGGGAAAAACGAAAAGTTAGTCCCGGTTCCAATCGATACTCGATTCTCGATACCCAACCCTAGTGAATACGCTATTTAAATGCAGTCCATTTACCTTTTTAAACCAAATAATGCTTCACAAATACAGCAATTCCTTCATCAGACAACAAGTGTTGCTCAAGAATTATGAGCTTTATCACACCAGTCTAAAAGCTTTCAAGTTCTTAAAGTCTACTTGTAGTCAATTTTATCCCCTAAAACTCATGTTTGATCACCAAAATTCGATATGGGACCCTGGACCACAAAGCCAGTCATATGGGTATATTTGTGGAAATAGCCAACAATACATTGTACGTGTCACACTTTGGCCAATAGAGCAGACAGATGAAGCTTGAATCCAAAAATATAACAAAGCTTTAATGTACACTGGCAGGTGAATAGGACACAACAGCGTTTAATACATAGACACGAACAATAATCGTCAATGGACTGAACGGGGAGAATATATACACAGGGTTAACATTAGCCTGGCTAATGTCAAATTATCAAATGTGACTGTACGCTCCCTCCCCGTTCTGTGATTGGTTCCCTATTTCAGGGGGAAATTTGGTTTATGGTGTCTGAATAAAATCGCGCCGCGGCAAGGCAGCATGGGTAAACATTAGGGCTGGGTAAACATGGGAACTAGTCACAGTCAGGTGGATGACGGTTAAGGGACTAACAAGAACAGGTGCAGACAAGACTGAACATAATTGTGACATTACGCCCGACGTCCTTGAAAGGCACGTCCTCCCGCCGTGATGAAAACCGTGATGATATTTTTGAAACAACTAATTTATGTATCAAAAATACAGTAAAAAGGGTTGAGGTTTCGGCGAAGGGTGAGGAGCTGGGGGCGTCGGCCACGGGCACCATGGTGGCGCAGATGGGGGAAGGAGCCAGTGTGGAGTCCACACAGGGCGGGCGGGCGGTTTTACCATGGGGCCGATCAGCAGAGGCGGAACCATGGTGAGAGGTGGAGGAACCGGTGGATCCCAGCGGCTGACGGGCCATGGCGACACGGTAGACCCAGTGACATGTGGACAGATGAGTGAGGTGACAATGTGGTGAGGGAGGCCAACATGGAGTTCAGAGGAAGGGAGGTATACAGGAGTGTCGAAGGGGTGCATGGTGAGGGCGAAGCCCGAATCCTGGAAGGCTGTAGCTGCCGCTGGGCATCGACCGCTAAGGGGCGACCTGGACCAGCGGAGCCTCCGGGCAGACGGACTGCGGAGGCAATGAAGGAGTGGTGGGTCGAGATGAGGGTGACGGGCTGACAGGACGAGGTGGTGGTGTGGGCCTGGAGGCCCGAGCTGTAGCCGGGGACTCGGCCTCTAGCCGAGCTGGTGGCAGGGGAGCCTGAGGCGTGGAGGATGAGCCGGCGGTGACAGAGCCGAGGAGCTACTTGACACCAGTGGTGCCGACAGGTCCAGGGGGCTGGCCTGGACCAGCGACGGAGACAAGACGAGGCAACAGGCAGGGACCTGGAAGATGATGATGTGAGGGTGGGGACTTGATCCGCGGACCACAGGTCTATCGGTTCCTAGTTCATAGGAGAGCTCGCCATTCTGGATCATCCAGGCCAGGTAACCCAGATCGGACCTGCTCTCTGGACAGAGGAGAAGCTGCAGCGTGGGTGAGTCCATCAAGTTCATCTTTGTTTGGTCGGTTATTCTGTCATACTTTGGCTGATAACTAACAAGAACACATGCAGACAAGACACAGAATGGGTCAAAATTATAGATTTTTCATTCATGCCAAAAATCATTAGGATTTTAAGTAAAAATCACGTTCCCTGAAGATATTTTAGACATTTCTTACTGTAAGTATTGTGAGTGGATGCATAAATGGACAGCTTTAAAATTTAAACTTTAGATTTTTGTGTACCCTTAGATTCCAGATTTTTTAAATAGTTGAATCTCGGCCAAATATTGTCCTATCCTAACAAACCATACACCAATGAAAAGCCTGTGTATCAATCTTCATGGTGTATAAATCTGACTCTTGTGACTGGTTTTGTGGTTCAGGGTCATATATTTAAACTTCCTTACCTTGAAAACAAATCTTCATGCCTGAAAATAAGCTTGAACGTAACTCTAAAACCCTTTCTTCATTTAGTATACATTGTTATATAAATATTCAACTGTGCCCCGCCTCCACTCACTCACAGCAGCTCAAAGATCCACTCATGGACTATCACACGTCAATCTGACCGTGCTTTAGAGTCTTTGGTTATCTGCAGTTTATGGAGAAAATATTCAAAGAAGACAAAACTCAGCAATGCTGTTGACTTATGCTTTTAAACAAACCATCTGTGCAAATTCCTATTAAAAACACAAAATTAAAGGCTTGATTTTCATTTTCACGGGGGGGGGGGGGGGGCTTTTTAAGAAAGTGTTTTGGAACAACATGCATTGCTGGAATGTGTGTGACTTCACTTGATTGTGAATTTAATGGAAGGATGGGCCTACAGTAATACCAAAAGTGATGTCCGGAGAGGTTTTAGAGAGTGTTACGATATTAAAAACACAAAATTTTATAGTAAAAAGGGCAAAAAAGGGTTTTATTTTATTATGTAAAAAAAGGCATTGAAAACAAAAAATCATAAATTGACTACAGTGTGATCAGTTTTTAATATTTTATTGGTTGTGTTTTTGATTACAGCGTTTACCATGCCATGCTTAAATTAAAACAGTCCAGTCATGACAAAATAAACAAATAATTCTTTAAAAATTCCAAATATATAAAAGATACTATATTCAGTTGGATTTCAGGAAGTGTCCATGAGGTCATGTCAGTAAAACCTTGTTATTGAATACGGGGAAGTGAAACTCGTGACACGCTGCCATTATCATTTGACACAAATGAGAAGTTAAGTTGCCTCGTTCCGCGTATTTCACCTAAAATTCACGAGGAGTTAGTCAGATTCTGGGTCTAAAGCGACTGAAAGGCTATGAAGTTACATCTGTGTGATAATGTGTTGTTGGTTCTGATTCTGAGTATTGTTCAGATGAATTGGGTTTACTCTCAGGATCACCAATGGCCTCTTCACACAGTGTGCAGCTCAGATGAGATCAGAGTCACACACACATTACTAGCATGGATGCATTAAATTGATCAAAAGTTACACTAAAGTCATTTTACAAATTTGTATTTTAAATAAATGCCGTGCTTTTGAACTATATTGGTCAAAATAACTCTGAAAAAGGTATCACGGTTTTCATAGAAATATTAACTGTTTTTCGATATTGATAATAATCATTATATTCTAAAGGATCATGTGACACTGAAGACTGGAGTAATGATGCTGAAAATTCAGTTTTGATCACAGGAATAAATTACATTTTACGGTATAATCACATAGAAAACAGCTATTTTAAATTGTACTACAATTTACTGTAAACACATTTTTGATCAATGAAATGCAACCTTGGTCATAATAAATCTCACTGACCCCAAACTTTTGAATACAGTGTATTAATTCATATGCACATTTCTGAATGTGTTGTTTGATTGAGAGATATTTTACATCAACTAATGATTATATTCAATCATATTCAATTATATTCATATATTCAATACAAATACCTCAGTTTAAAAAAAAAAACCCTCAGTTTATCTTAAAATGTATTTCAAATTGCCTTTTTTCCTGATTTCTCTGTCTCAGACCCTATTTACAGGATGTAGACTTCAGTGAATGAATGCGTGTCATCTGATCCACAACTGCACATCTTTTTTGCATGTACAATAATACACTAATACAGAAGAAAATACGGTTATAAATAACTCTGATGTGTCTAAACGTAACCATACTCAAGTACAGGACAGACAACCGTACTCTGCTGCTGTGTGAATGTGACTGTAGGGCGAATGACATTCGAATCAACGGGCGAAAGAGTGTGATTTACGGGAATGAGGCGAGGGAGTAGGCTACTAGTAATATTCTTACACTCTGTCCTAGTTTGGCCCCAAACCAGCCCCCTTTCTCTTGCTCTCTGTAAACATAGTGCTCCACTGATACCCTGATCTTTGCCCTTAGAGAGTAAGAGAGACTGAGCGTGAAAAGGTCAAGCTGGCAGGCTGCACACCACTCCATAAACTAAAACAAGGGGTGTGCTCGAAATGTTGGTGCCCGAATGCGCCGCCTTTGTCATCGGGAGTCAGTTTGTGTGAGAGGATTTGTGAAGCTCGGTCTGGCAAGTCAGGGCAAGATTCTGGCTCAATAGGCCCTAGTTTGAGTCACTCATGTGATCATGTGATAGTGATTGGTAGGGAGGATAGATGAATGGCTCATCTATCTGTGTTAGCTACTACTTATGTCACACAAGAGAGTCTGCATTTCTTTTGATTGCTGTGGTGTTAAGGAAGTTACCCCCAACTGAAAATTTTAGGGGCACAACCAGAAAATGTAATGTCAACATGCTAACCAAATATTTACATTTCTACTAATTTCCACTGTATTACTTACTAATAAATACTTTGATAATAGATGCAGAAATTACAATGTGCTGTTTAAAATTCAGTGTCACATTTTATTTTGCTCTTTTGAGGATGCCACAACAAGGTAAACCAACAGCACCATTGCGGTCATGACAGTACAAATATTAAAAAATATAGGCCTACCATACATTCAGAAATAAAATAAAAAAAATTTGGTCTTACTTTATTTTGTGTTTTATTTTGAATTGTTATGTGTGACAAAGATGGGGTTGTATTGGGGTTTATAAGGGGTTGGCTGGTTTTTAACATTGTTATCCTCCGACTCTTCATCGGATATGACGGCAATGCGGCCACTCTGCGGCAACTGAGGTCACATCCGCCGTCGGCGAGAGCGAGGGCTGCGTGTTTCTTGCCCAGGTAGAGAGCGTAGATCAAATTGCGGTCTCCGCAGGAAGTGTGAGGCATCTTTAAAAAGACGCTCACACGTAGCTCACACGGATGGCTGAAGGTGGCGAAGACGGCCGGCTTCTTCAGGAGCTGTCCTGAGCTTGCTAGTTGCCCCTCAGACGGCAATGCCGCTTCTGTAGTCCAGCGATGCGAAGAGCTTCACTGAAGAGATGAAAATCAGCGAAGCAGCCTCTGACTAGCTTATATACACCTAGCCATGCCCATTCTGGCGGGCTGTGATGCCTTAAGGGCGCGAGCGCCTCTCATTGGGTGTGACATCATCCCAGGTTCACTGATAGGCTGCTGCAGTTGCCGCAGAACAGCCTATGAGCTCGCTAGATAGCCCGCTCTAGGTCTGGCAGCTGCTGCACTGCGTGGACGATGGATACAAAATTAAAGGGTTAGTCAGTATTTACTCGCCCTCATGTTGTTCCAACCCCGTAAGACCTTCGTTCGTCTTCGGAACACAAATTAAGATATTTAAGATATTGAGATCACCCCTTCATACTAGTCCATAGGCTTCTTGAGGGAATGACACTTGCTGGCATCGAAAAGTCATTAAAGGACACCGTTAAAATAGTCCAAGTGACTACAGGGGCTCAATCTTAACTTTATCAAACGACGAGAACACTTTTTGTGTTCATCACACACATGACCAGCGCCGGCCAATAGTGAGCCTACGTGTGACGTAACTCTACGCAATCACACTACGTTAACTGACTACAAGCCCATAGAGAAGGAAGTGAATAGTTGAAATAAAGTCGTTATTTTTGTTTGTTTTTGCGCACAAAAAATATTCTCGTCGTTTGACAAAGTTAAAATTGAGCCACGGAAGTCACTTGGACTATTTTAACGATGTCTTTGATGATTTTTCGATACCATCAAGAGTCATTCCCTCAAGAAGCCTATGGACTATTATGCAGGAGCGATCTTAATATCTTAAATATCTTAATTTGTGTTCTGAAGATGAACGAAGGTCTTGCGGGGTTGAACAACATGAGGGTGAATAAATACTAACAGAATTTTCATTTTTGGGTGAACTAACCCTTTAAGTTTTTGGGTTCAACATCTCAGAAAAGATGAATCTTTCCTGTAGTGTAAGCTAGCTTTTCTCGTAAGAGAACAATATTGAACAAATGTATTAGGGGCACTGGCCAATAACGTTCCACTACAACAACTTGTTTCTTTACTCACTTTATGTTTTATTAACAAGGTTCAGGAGGAGCAGGTGCAGATAATTAACACAATTAGCACAAGTGGAGATCAATCAGTAATCAACTCAGGACAAGATAAATAACAGCAGAACCTCCTCACTTTAGTTCAATCTAACCTTACCAAAGAGGGGAGTACTCTGGGTTCGGGTAGAAATTCTGATCTCGGAGTCCTCCACCTGGACAGTATGCATAACCTTAAAGGGATACTCCACTGTTGTTTCATATTAAACTATGTTATTCCCTAAACTAGCGAGTTGACGAGTTGATACCTCTCTCGCACATACCACTGGCTTAGACTGATTTGAACTTTCTAAAGTCAAAATATACAAAACTATTAGATTTTTGCCAGCATTTATGTGATGCAAGACCTGCACAAATGCTCACTTACAGAATTGCAAGAAATTTTAATGCTTGGAGTGTTAGTTTAGTAAATATTTCAGCTACCTTTCGAATGCCTCATTTAAGATTTTCTGGTTATAGTAAACTGGTTATAGCTATGGCTAACTGACTCCCTGTTGTGAAAAAAAAATGGGTTGTAAAGAAATGCTCAACATATTCTCTGCTCATAGTCTCACTGAATCATCTCTGCTTTCCCAGAATTTGACTTGTTTTAACAAGGATGTGCAAAAACCTCTTTCTGTCGTGTGTGTGTGTGTAGGATAGTGAGAGTGATTAACAGATAGAAGTCCATGACATTATAGCAGAGAAAATAAACAATATATAGTGAATAATACAGTTAGTATTATCTACCCCAAACAAAACGCATGTTAATGATCACTACAGATTTCAATGGATGTCACTATTTATTACAGTTCTCACACTTGCTGATGTAATTTTTTTAAAAGTCACTCAAAACCTTTATGACTAATTCTATGGACCAAAAACCCTTCTTTTTTCCTCACAGAAAAAAAAAAAGTTTCACGGAAGAAAGACACCTGGGTTTGAAACGACATGAGTTGAAATCATTTTTGAGGGAAATTCTGTATGGTGAGGAGGAGGAATTTGCTCTTTCAAAACAACATTGACAAAGCAAAGAAACTCTGTTTTCTCTTCCTGTCTTCTCCCATCTCTTGTTCACTCTTAGCGGTCATTCAGCTTTCAATATATTTGGATTACTAGCTGATTGGTGACCTGTCTCAGTAATGGGGAGTCTAGAACCGCCATCAGCACCTTCCTTCCAGGAGTTCGAGGGACCATCGACACTTTATATCTCACTGAGCCACCAGGTAATATCTGGCTGCAAGTGGAAGACATAAGAGACAAAATCATTTTGGGAATTCATCCAAAGGTGTATTTAATTTTGTATTGTATCCCTGCTGAAAAATCCAGCTAAAACCAGCCAAGGCTGGTTGGCTGGTTTTGGCTGGTCTCCCAGCCTGGTTATAGTTGGTTTATCAGGCTGGTTTTAGAGGGGTTTTGAACACTTTTTCAGCTGGTCAGGCTGGTCTTAGCTGGTCGAGTTGGTTTTAGCTGGTCTTAGCTGGTCAGGCTGGGAGACCAGCTTGACCAGCTAAGCCAGGCTGGGTGACCAACTAAAACCAGCTACTTCCAGCTTAAACCAGCTAAGACCAGCCAACCAGCCTAGGCTGGTTTTAGCTGGATTTTTCAGCAGGTATGTCTTCCGATTTCGGATTGCAACATATCTTTTTCACACAAAAAGATCATTATAAATAATACAAGATATGGAAAATGTAAATGGACATCTATATAAATAAATAAATAAATGTGTCTTTGTACATGTCTGGGCATGTTAATGGGTGTGTGGTGGAATAGTTGACAAGACTTTTTTTATTTATTCATTTGCATTTGATTTAGTTCACAAGCAAATGTGTTATAAAAATGAAGTTTACCTGTAATATTTTATTTTGGTTGGTATCAGACCAGGTCCATCAAGGCGGAGCTGAACATTTCGCAGGATGAAATTAAAGGGATTCTGGAAATCCACACTGATCGTGAGATCTCTGCCAACTCGCGGGGTTCCCGACATCTGTGGACGAATTATAATGTAGAGCACCAACAAATGTTTAGTGCTTTTACGTACAGTAGCTCTTTGTACGTGTACACAGGTAAGTTTGGAAAATCTTATCTAAAATTAGAACATAATAAATATGTGACCAGGATTACATTAAATTTGCCAAATCTGCATAAAGTGTCAATATCAGATGAAACATGTTTCACGTGAACGAGCCCTTATTGTGTTTTTATCAGTACTTTCTTCAGTTGACGTGCTAAAATAATGTTTCGTTAAGTAAGTTTTCTTCACGCAACTCCCATCAAGCAGATGGCAACTGTCAAGTGTCTACAACAGATGCGAGTGAACCGACCATTTATAATCCGTGTTTCTTTCCACGCTGGATGTGGCGCAACATGACAAATCCATGACAGGAGACTCTTGTCACTTCCTATTTCTGATGTGCTCTATGGCCTTGACCTCTTTCTGACATGAAGGGCAAATAAACTTACAATGTTCATTTTGATCTGTCCAAGCTTTAAAGACAGTCATGTTCTTTTTTCTATTAAGGTTAATTTTATTTTCTTTCTAAGTTTATAACGTCATTTTAAAGAAAGTAAATCAATCAATCATTAAATATAGGTTAGGGACAACACTGAGGGTGAGTAAATGATGACAGAATGCTCATTTTTGGATTATCCCATTAAGAAACTATTTCTAAATATATCGGGCCAGTTGTTCAAAGGTAAGCTGATCGGATTTTGGTTATCGGATTGAATCAAATCTTGAAAATGGGTTGTTCAAAAAGGGAAAGAAGGAATCTGAAATCAGATTAGATCAGGGAATCCAATCCTAGTTTTAATCTGGATCAACCCTTTTGTGTTGTTCAAAACTTGTCAGTGGGATTTGGATAAATTTGATCCAAAAAAACAGGATTATCCTGATCTCAACAGGGGGTTGGATTTCAAGGTGGATTTCAGGAAGAAAATGTAGTAAAACTTTAAAATTTGTCAAATAATACATTTGTATCATTTAGTGTATATACTTTTATTTATATTTTGCACTTAACTTGTATTATCGTTGTAACAGTGATAAAGTAGACATAACAATTAAGCTATTCAGTATAGTAAAGTAAAAATAAAATGAAAATGATCTTACAGTGACCCCATGTTGGCTCTTCTACCTGTTCTTTACTGGTAGCCCACATTGTGATATGTTGTCCCATTTAGAGCACTGGTAATCCGGATTTGGTAATCTTGAAAACTGTGTATCTGGATCAGGGTGATCCAGTCCAGTGTTGCTTTGAAAAACCAGCATAAAAGTAAGACGGATTACCTGATCCTGGATAGGAAAAAATGGGATTTCCAAATCCAGATCATTTTGATCCAGAATAAATGTTTTGAACAACTGGCCCATCAAGATCAAATTTAAATCTGAATTTTAGTCAAATTTTAAATCTGCATCAATACCAAGCCCTACACTTTTTACATTGGATATTTACCGTTATTGTGAGTTTAGGAGGCTGGAGAGTGACTACTTTCATCGTAGAGATGGACGTGTTGGTTTCCTCAATAAGCCCATAGGCCACAAAGAGCAGGTTGCCCTTATCCATCAGATATGGTGTATACTCCGAAGCATTGACATATACCGTCAGGGACTCAGCTGTAAAGATATAATGATCACACTGTAGCCTAATCCATAATCAGTGCTCCCAGAGTTCCTTTGAGCTGTTATAACTCAATTTCAAAGTAATCGGAAACAACAATCGTGACTCACTCTTCGAGGCTTCCACAGTTGCAGCTTTGTTTTCCAGCATAAAGGTCTCGCTGGTGACGCCCGTGTAAAACGCCACACAGCCAGTGATGGTAGCATTGATGGTGCAGGTCTGGCTGGTCTGATTGTTAATGTTCAGCATCAGCTTGAAGTTATCACCCATTTTTACGGCGTCGGCCTTGAGCTCGAAGGTCACTCCTGCTTCAGTGAGTGGTAAATAATCCCTAGCAGGAATGCCGGAACGCTCGGCATTCTGCCAGACCTCTCTCTCCTTGAGGGTTTCTAGAGTCAGAAGATTTGAAGGAAAATTATTGGGATGTTCTAGCTTGGATGCCAGCCCGAACCCTGCTCACAACATTTTTTTGGACGGGAAGTTCGGTCTGGTCTCGATCCATTGAGGAGTACCGTATTTTCCGCACTATAAGGCGCACTTAAAAGCCTTTAATTTTCTAAAAAAACAACAACAGTGCGCCTTATAATCCGGAGCGCCTTATATATGGATCAATTAGTTAATAACGCTCCACGTTATTAAATTCGCCCGCAAACTCGCGCTCGTGTCCATCTTATGCCCAGTTCAACCTCGTATAAATCAGGTTATGTGTATAAGTCACGAGACTCACTGTCCCCGGCGCTGCTGCAATGAAAGAATCTAGAAGGCAACAACATCTATTTGGACTGCCCTTGAATATCAAATGACCCTTGATAGATAAACATTCAAGGCTTTCGAGATGTTTTATATAGGGCTGGGTATCGAGTTTGATTCTTTTTTGGCACCAACCGAATTGCCTCGCCACTATTGAGTATCGAAACATTGTCTTGTTTTTCGGTTCCAAATTTTATATCTATGGGATTACGTCAGTGCATGCAGCATGATTGGCTGTGGCGGGAAAACGCTAGTTTACGTGGTTGCCCAAAGAGACGTGGCTTACGTGTGAAGCTGTAGTGTGTGAGTTTAAGCATCCTACACATAGATGGAAAACATGTGGCAAAGATCAAAAGTGTGGCTATGTTTCACCAGACTCGATGCCAGCTGTGCGCAATGTAATATTTGAGACAAGATGATTGCTGCCAAGATCGGCAAATCTGATGAAGCACTTAACAGCTCAAAGGTATCGGTAACGTTTTTTTTAACGTTACTAGCCGTACTTTTAGACAAAAAGAGATAAAAATCAGATAGCTACAATGATTTAATGAAGGGTTCCTCAAACTCGGTTCTGAGGGCCACTGTCCTGCAGAGTTTAGCTCCAACCCGGATTAAACACACCTACCTGTGAGTTTTTAGTGATCTTGAAGACCTTGGTTAGCTTGCTCAGGTGTGTTTGATCCGGGTTGGAGCTAAACTCTGCAGGACAGTGGCCCTCCTGGACCGAGTTCGAGGAACCCTTATCTAATGACTCCTAATATAATGTCACATCACTTTTTAATTCTGTAGACTGATATGGAATGAAACTTACTTTCTGGATATTTATAGGTAGAAGTGATGTCCTCATAGATGCTACTGCCTGGTTTGTTTGTCAAAATGAGCTTTCCAACATACCCGGTGTCCACATAGATAACCTTCACTTCTCCCTGCTTATTAGACCGATGGAATATCACATCACCGTTCACCTGAAGACAGAAGAGAGTTATTTTTTCCTGTTCATTTGCTTGTACAGTTGCTAAGATTTTAATGTATTGTAAATAAAATCTAAAGGTACGAATATCAACGAGAATTGACATTAGGGATGTGCCTGTATTCTACATGGGGATGGAAATATTTTTCAACGTTTGGTAACACTTTAGAATCCTGTTCATTCATTAATGAATAACTACACAGGAACACATGAGTAACACACTATTAACATTCAAGGGCGTAAGGGTTAATGCCCCGATTAGGTGTCTATTGTCAGGCCTCCGCTGAAGTCCATGAATACCTAGACAATGGACACCTCGAAGGGCATTAACCGGCTTATACCATGGTCACTTATGTGCCTTTAGAGCAGGGGTTCTCAAACTCGATCCTGGAAGGCCACTGTCCTGCAGAGTTTAGCTCCAACCCTGATCAAACACACCTACCTGTGAGTTTCTAGTGATCCTGAAGACCTTAATTAGCTTGCTCAGGTGTGTTTGATCATGGTTTTAGCTAAACTCTGCAGGACAGTGGCCCTCCAGGACCGGGTTTGAGAACCCCTGCTTTAGAGGCTCCATAGATAACACTATTCATTTTCCATTTGGATTTAGGCATCAGGCACATCCCTAAATTACAGTTT
Organism: Pimephales promelas; assembly: GCF_988280905.1. Lineage (NCBI taxonomy): Eukaryota > Metazoa > Chordata > Actinopteri > Cypriniformes > Leuciscidae > Pimephales > Pimephales promelas. The sequence goes on along the minus strand of NC_142790.1, from coordinate 2,770,439 downwards.
TCTTACCTCGGCAAAGACAAACTTTGCATCGAAGGGATAGCTAAGCTCTCCTTCTTTTATGGCACTGACAGACGTTGGGCCACACCGATGAAGACCTGAATGAGAGGAGGAAATTAACTCAATTGCTTGGAGTGCCTCGATGCCTCTACGGAGATTGCGCCCTCAAACTGCTCCTCACTAGTCTCACAGAGGAATTCAAGTATGCTAAAGTAGGACTCTAGAAAACACTGATTGAATCTTGTGATGTAATGTTGAGTAACAACGCTGGAAACAAACGGACTGCTTTCAATTCCTTACCACCATCAGCACCCAATCCACTGCAGATCAACTTTGTCCATATGGGGCAAAGGTAGCCAGGTGCAGGTGCACTTCTTTGGAGCATGGTCAGCTTGAAGGGGCCTGTGACCGAAAGATGCTAGTGGATGTTGGTCTGCGGCTTGTTTTTCCTCCAGAGATTGACAGCACCACAGTAAAGGCCAATTTATACTTCTGCGTCGAGGGTACGCCATAGTGTACGGCGTTGGCTACGCACGTAGGCGTTGGCTACGCACAAGGATCGTTGTGAGTATTTATACTTCTGCGTTCAGGTCTTGGTTGCTCTGCAGTACTGCTCCGAAACGCTAGTTGGCGGCAGAGGGATTTAATGTTCCACTGTGTTTAGATTCTTCGCGGCTAGGTTACTACAAGCAATAGAGACTGAAAGAGAGCGGATCATGAGTTGGAGCTTATTGAGGTGGAAAAACAGTTAACTTTAGTGAAATTACTAAAACTGAAAGGCAGAAATGAGAGAAGACGTCGGAGGAGATGGTACGTGTGGAAATGCGTGAGAAGGTACGTGCGGAAATGCGTAGGAGGAAATGCGATGCTACCGAGCCGACCAATCACCGATCTTGCGGTCGGCGTCGGCACGACGTGTAGTTACATTTTTGAGAAGGTGCGCGTCAGGCGAAGGTGAAGGATACGCGGTATGGGACGCGTCTGTGCGTATGCTACGCCGTACCTACTGCGCGCACCCTACGTAGAAGTATAAATTGGCCTTAAGGCCTGACATAGTTCTCTGTTCCCCCTGTCTGAAGAGGGTCTTAAGCATCAAACTCACTATACCCTGGGAGGACTAGAAGCATATGAGCGGGACAAAAAAACTACGCTATACTGAGCTAGCTGCTGAAGCATAAGATTGCAGATGGAAAACTGAAGTCCGTCCAGTGGAGGTGGGGTGTAGGGGGTTTGTAGCAGTGTCTGCCACCAGACTACTTGGAGACCAGGGAATCAGAGGCCAGAGTCTGGGCGAGGCCCTCAAAGCAATGTCTGAGGCCGCTGAGAGAAGTAGCCAGTGGCTGTGGATAAAGAGACATGATTCTTGCTGGGCTCCAGCTTGATTGGGGGGATACACTGTGGGGACTTGATCACCCCCTTAGGGCCTAGCTCAACCGAGGATGTCCGAGTTATAATGGCCAAAACATCCAATGAAATCTGAGGTGTGCTACTGACGATGTGTCCCTCGGATCACCCATCAATAGAGAATGCCCACCCAAAAGCTCCACTGTGACAACTACACTGTCAAGGTAAAGTACATTCTCCTGGTACGTGTTTGCACTAAAAGGATGAATTGTATCTCGTCCTGTGTTTCCTGAAAACGTAAGGTATATTTATGATAGTTCAAAAGTCATGGCAAGGTTCATACCATCACTGGTCTCCTGAGGGGTGCAGTCGATCACCTGCCAGCCAGAGAATTTTTTCGGCAAATCAGGTCTCATCATGTACACCTCATTCCAGCAGTGGTAGTTCCTTTAAGAAAAACTCAACTGTATTAATAATCAACCTGTCAGTTACATAACATTGGATAGTACATTAACTTCATATTGAAAAATCATGCAATGCCTGAGATAAAACTGTGAATTATATTAACCAAGGAACAATTTTTTGCAGGATAGAAGTTAGGACAACTTGAATGTAACACTATTTGTGTATCTCACCAGATTGAATCTTTTGTTCGGCTTCGGTCTACTCTCCCGTATTGGTCTAGCACAATATCTGTCCTCAGGTCGCCCGTGTTGTCGTGAGCAGAGCTGAAGTTGGTGATGACCCGTGTAGGGATCCCGAGACAGCGCATAACTGGGTGGAAAATATGAGGTTAAACATGTGGTTAAATGTCACAAGCCTACAATAAGTTCATTCTGAAAGTGTTTTAAACTGTCATGAAGAAAAAGTTCTCAAACGGACACCCCGAATAATGTGCAGTGGCCATACTCACGAGTGTTCATTACGCCGGCAAACACCCAACACTGAGCGAAGGACACAGGAACACCACCTTCTCTAGCATATTTGAGCAGGATTTCAGGACTTCCAGTCCAGGCAGTGGGTGCTGTGCCATTGGAGAAATCGTCACTCCAGTTGCCAACCAGGACACCATCATCATCATTGGCGTTTAACTGAAATATAACACCAAAAAGCCTAGATAAACATCTATTTTATTATATGTGTATTCATGTAAAATGGGTTTGTGGTATAGTCTATCCTTTGATTACCGTTATAAAATCATACCAGAGCTGATGCTTGCCGAACAATTTCAAGGGCACTTCCACGGAAAATTAGTGGTACTTTCCCAGAATCCAGAACAAAAAGACAGGCATCCAGAACCCCCTCTTCAAACTACAGGAAAACACATTAATTTGTGTTTTTAATTCATGGGTGTCAAAGCCGAATATGATACAAAATGCTGGCACTGACTGGCAACTTAAACATAAACCTCTGACAGGGAAAGAGTTTAGTGATGGCATATGGACCTGAGCTCAATAGGACAACATGTGTTTATTTCCTTGGGGGAAAAAAAAACTGTATTACTGCTAACCTGTCCAAAGTTCCATGAACGGGAGATAAAGTTATTGGCATCTCCATTGTAGATGGTCCCCACATCATTCATCACATACTCCTGTCTGTCGATCTCTCTGGGTATGTACACCTGATCCGCTGGGAAGAAAAACATACAATACACTTCCTTCATAAGCATTTATTACGTTTTATAAGTTAATGACAGTAATTACAGTAGGGGTGCCATTTACAAGGCAGAGATCTGAATCCATTCAGTTGCTCCCAATTTCACCAATAATCATAAGATAAAATGTAGGACTGGTTTTCTATCCAACATTTTATTAATGGGGCCTCTTGATTCCTATCGGTTGAGCCACATTCAAAGCTGTTGTAACTACTCTACAAACATAGACCTTAGACCTCATTACATCAATATTTAAATTAAATGATATTGTTATAGACTGACCATTTTATAAAAGCAATACATCCCGTGAAGCCATGGTTTATAGTGAATTTAGAACAGCTAAGGGAGGTTTCTAAATTCACTGTAACCCATGGCTTCACAGGGCTTCACCTGGTTTTACTCACCAGGGTCCCAAGGATTGAACAGCACATAGACATCGGTGTCAGTGTTCCTCACAGTGCGCTGTTTTCCCAAATTACTCACAACTACAACAAAGGTTTGAAACCGACCAATGATGCAGCTGGCGTCTGGTGTTACGCCAATGGTCACATAACTGCCTTGTGTTTCCACCACACGACTCTTCCAGAGCACTTCAGGTTTCTCTTTACCAATGGGCAAAATAATGTAGGTGCCCCTGTTTTCATCAGGTAAACTGCCTGTGAAATGAGCAGGACAGCAGACGTGACCTGTGTTAGACTATGGGGGATATTTCATGCACTAATGTAATGTGCAGCTTCTTTATTACAGATGTACTTTATCACGTATTGAGAATTATTCCTGGATGCAGAATCTCACCAATCAGGAACTCCAACTCCACATTGTCCTGTTCATTGAAGTCCCGGTTAAAATGGATGATGATGGTGAACTCTTTATTCCTGCGCACGATGAGGTTGGAGCTCACATACTTGTCAGTGTTGTGGTCTTTTTTGTTCTCCGTCACACGCATGTCAACACTCAATACTGAGAGACTTGTGGCTTGTGTTTCTAGAAGAAAAAAGACTTGCTGACAGACTGTGGTGAATTGTTTTAGTTAGGGCATGTTTAGTTAGACTTTACCTTCATCCGGAGGTCCCCTTGGCTTCAAAACATCAAATGCCACAAACTCAGGTGGATTATACTCATCTAAATTTGATTTGGCCAAGGGAATACGGCCGCTTGCTGAGTTGGGGTTGGGTTGTAGTAACATGATGTACACAAGATGCCTTGATGTTTGTCTGGAGGACAGATCATTTTAATGTTAGAAATCTACTGACATTATAGACTGCCCATTTGGTAAAGCACAACTTTGTATTAATGCTAAAGAGTTTAGTCATTAAAAGTGTTGAACTTACGGTGTGTGATAGAAGACGAGATCTGCTGAGCTGAGGAGGCTCCAGGCTGATGTGCTCATGAAGAGCTTCATGCTGATTAATAAAGGCTCAGGACTTCCTCTTCCACTGGAGAAAAACACATCCATGGAACCAGAGCGTCCGAAGTTAAGATGACCCCAAGATCAGGTCAGTCCGACATTCAACTCTGTGACCCTGCTTCTGATTCTTGATGACAGCAGCATCTTCCAGACTGTCAATAACATGTAGATGAGATTATAATACTCATGTACTATAGAAATTCCTACAATATTTAATTATGAGAAGAAAAGTTATGAAGTGAGCCCTATAAACGTATTTAAGGTCTTTTGAAAATTTCTCCAAAGCGTTAATGATAAGATTTACGCACAGTATGTTGAAATGAGATGTTTGAATTGAAACCTTGGGATAAACAGAGAGACTAATATTAGCGTTGACACCATTCTTATGATGTTACGAGAACATCAGGATTTATTGGAAGTGTTCCCGGTTCACTTCACTTCAAGGTTAACTACTTGAAAATAGTTAACTCCGCATCATACATAAAGTCATCAACTAGCCAACAGAAACGTCATGTTGCATCCATGTTGTCACTTCTTGAGTCTCTCCATCATTGTCCGACTTCGATTTGAACATAAAATGCAGAACAGTTTCTGACATTGTAGTGTGTGTCTGAAAGCTCCCAAGGACCATAGACAGTAAAAGAAATGGACAGAGCGATCTCATTGGAACTCCATTGAGACGATTGAAGCCCGTTTTTGGCGATTTTTTTAGCACTTCTGTCCCTGACGCGGAGACTCAACCAGAGCTTGACTACGTAATGTGATGAGAGCAACCCGTCTGTCTTGGAGTGCTGTGGCATGAGAAATCTGAATCATTCCCTTCCTAAACTCACAGAGGCGGGGAGTGTGAATAGGAGCTGTCCATGAGCTAGGAGAAGGAGACAATTCTGCTAGCTATTCTGATTAATTATTTTGTCATTTTGCCTCCACGTTTCCCCGATTGCGCGCAAGCTATTTCTCCTGTCCATACGGTAATCTCTCTACTGTGCGACAGAGAGTCGCGTGGGTATAACGCAATCGTTAGCCTACTTTCACTAAAACTGCTTTTACGGGGCCATAACATAAGCTGCAAGGTAATGGAGCATTTTATACATTGTTGTGTTTCTTTAGAAATAAATAAAGGACAAATGGGGTCTTCAAACGCCTCAGATGTAAAGTTATTCGCTGTCAAAGTGACGCCAAAATGAATGGGAGTCAATGGGAATGCTAACGCAAGTGAAGTTCTGCTACAAGATGGCAGCTCCCGCGAGGCTTCAACTTCCGGTCGATGGATTACCCCCTTGCTAAGGACACCAGCTGTTGAAGCTCCGCCCCCTGTGCCGGGAGCAGCAGCTCTTTTGCATTTAAAGTGACACACACAAAACAACGCGCTTTTACTTACCCTCAATTTTAACATGCTATAAAAAATGATCTGTGGGGTATTTTGAGCTGAAACTTTACATACACATCAGAGACATGGGGACATCAGAGACTTATTTTACATCTTGTAAAAGGGGGCATTATACCACCCCTTAAAAAAATAGTCCCTTTCTCCTTAAAAAAAATTCTTCGTGCCTTAAAATATCTTGAATGTAACTCAAAAACCTTGCCTCATTTAGTATACTCCTTTCTATAAATATGCCCCGCCTTCACTCACTCACAGCAGCTCAGAGATCCACTGGTTGACGATCACACGTTGATCTGATTGGTTACAAGGTTGTTTGTGATGTTAGCGATTTTAAACCCTGTTTTTGAGACTGTCTTTGGTTCACTGCAGTTTAAAAGAGAAAATACTCGGCAATGGGTGTTGACTCAAAGCATATTAAAAACACTACATAAACAAAATTAAAGGCTTCATTTTCACCGCAAGGGGTCTTTAAGAAAGTGTTTTGGAACAGCAACATACGTACATTCCTGATTGTGGATTTAATGGATGGATGGGCCTACAGTAATGGCCAAAAGTGATGTCCAGAGAGGATATTTGCACGGTAATTGCTTTTAATGATACTTAAGGTTACATTAAATGTTTATGTTTTATTGAGTTGCACTCTCAGAAAAAAAAGGTACAAAAGCTGTCACTGGGGCTGTACCTTTTCAAAAGGTACACTTTTGTACCCAAAGGCTGCCTATTGGTACCTCAGTGGTACATATTAACACCTAAAATATACATTTTAACACTTTATATGTACATATTAGTACCTAAAATGTACATATTACCACCTAAAATGGACATATTAGCTCATGAAAGTTACATATTGGCTCCTGAAATGGACATATTACCACCTAAAATGTACATATTAACACTTAAATGTACATATTAATACTTAAAATGTTCATAATTAACACTTAAAATGTTCATATTAGCACCCAAAATGTACATATTAACACCTAAAATGTACTTATTAGCTCATGAAATGGACAAAAGTTTACCTTTTGAAAAGTTACAGCCCCAGTGATAACTTTTGTACCTTTTTTCTGAGAGTGTAAGGTTAAAATGACAACATAATTTGATAAGAGAAGCAAACTCCAGCATGTAATTAAATATGTGTTTTATTTTATTATGCAAAAAAAGGCATAGAACACAAAAGTCTCAAGGGAAAAATCATACATTGACTATTGTGTAATCAGTTATTAATATTTTGGTTGTGTTTTTGATTACAGCAGCCGTTCTCCTGCTGGGCATGGTTCATGCATTTCTTTCCAATCCTCCGTGAGTTCTTTCCAAAGTTGAGCTTCATTGGAAGACATGCATGACGTGTCACATGTTTTTATCAGGGGACTGAGTAGTTGAAGACAGTTTTGAATCATTATCATGTTGGAAAATACACATTCGCTCTACTTTCGGCTACACTCCAGTCGTGTCAAAATATCCAAATAATTCTTAAAAAAATAATAAAATATATATTCAGGAAGTGTCTATGAGGTCACCTTGTTATTGAGTACGGGGAAGTGAAACTCGTGACACGCTGCCATTATCATTTGACACAAATGAGAAGTTAAGTTGCCTCGTTCCGCGTATTTCACCTACAATTCACGAGGAGTTAGTCAGATTCTGGGTCTAAAGCAACTGAAAGGCTATGAAGTTACATCTGTGCGATAATGTGTTGTTGGTTCTGATTCTGAGTATTGTTCAGATGAATTGGGTTTACTCTCAGGATCACCAATGGCCTCTTCACACAGTGTGCAGCTCAGACAGACTCACGGTGACCTACAGAAGCTGCGGTGAGATCAGAGTCACACACACATTACTAGCATGAATGCATTAAATTGATCAGAAGTTACACTAAAGTAATGTTACAAATGATTTCTATTTCAAATAAATGCCGTGCTTTTGAACTATATTGGTCAAAATAACTCTGAAACTGTTTTCACTTTTAACTCTGTAACTGTTTTCAGCATTGATAATAATCAGAAATGTTTCTTGAGCATCAAAATCATCATATTAGAGTGATTTCTGAAGGATCGTGTGACGCTGTGCTGAAAAATCAGTTTTGGAATAAAAGGAATAAATTACATTTTACGGTATAATCACATAGAAAACCGCTCTTTTAAATTGTAATAATATTTCACATTTTTACTGTATTTAATGAATTTTTGATCAATGAAATGCAGCCTTGGTGATAATAAATCTCACTGATCCCAAACTTTTGAATTGGTGTATGAATTCATATTCACATTTTGATTGAGAGATGTCAATCATTTACATCAACTAATGATTTATTATGTTCAATTCAATCCCCTCAAATTGCCTTTTTTCCCCCCCTGATTTCACTGTTTCAGACCCTTTACAGGATGTCGGTTTCACTTTCCTGCCTTGCCCTAACAGATTGATCGGTCCTATAAAAATCAGATTGGCCCTTGTTCTGAGTAAGATTTTCATCTTTATTAATATTATCATTTGAGATGAATGAAAGCAAGCCTTGCAGCAGTAGCTGTGTGTTCTCTTACAGGACAGTCCATCTATGAGCTTTATTCATCACTTGAGCTTCTGCTAGAAGACACCCATGTATTGAGTCGGGAAGATCCGCTCTGTCTTCCTCATTTCCCACGGTTCACTTTTTGTGGAAGCATGAAAGGAGGTGGGCAATATTTGTCAAGTTTATGATATGTATATTGAATGCAATATGAATTTATTAGGAAAAATGTATTTAATTTTCATTTCTCCAGAGCTCGTCACCATAGATTCATCCTTTCAGTCAAAACTAGACCTTCCTCTAAAGGTTTGTTTTTTGCACTTCATTTAACCCTCAGGTGCTCTTCGGTCATTTCTGACCGAAGAAATTTTCTGTTTTGAAATTTTTAAAAATCACAGCTTCGTCGGAATGTTACGAAACTTGGTGACTTTTATGGCATTGGGTATGTGAACACCAAAAAAAATTGAGGTCATGATCCGAGCAGGCTAAGTGGTCGTGAAAAAAATAGTCACACTTGTGCTCTTCGGTCAAAAATGACCGACCATAGGAAATGAATGGGAAATTGACAAAAACACAAAAACTTTGAGAATTTTTGTGTGTACAATCTACAAATCGGCCACGATGCAGAAAAAAAGTGCTTAGCATTGAAGGGGTGACACTCTAAAACATCAAGAGTGCAAAAGAGACATACCCACCCCTACGCACACACATACACACACACTTTTATACACAAAAACACCAATAAATTGTGATTAAAGAAATCTGTTTTGAATATTTAAAAATCACAGCTTCTTCAGAAAATTACGAAACTTGGTGACTTTTATGGCATTGGGTATGTGAACACACAAAAAAAGTGAGGTCATGATTCGAGCAATTTAAGTGGTCGTAAAAAATGAGTCACACTTTTGCTCTTCTGTCAAAAATGACCGACCCATAGGAAATTAATGAAAATTCTCTGAATTTTTGTATGTACAATCGACAAATCAGCCACAATTCTAAAAAAAAAAAGTACACCGCAGGAAAGGGGTGACACTTTACAACATCTAGAGTCCAAAACAGACACACCCACCAACACACACACACATACAAACACATTTTTATACACATACACACCAATAAATTTTGATTACAAAAAGTATGTTTTGAATTTTAAAAAATCTCAGCTTCATCGTAATGTTACGAAACTTCGTGACTTTTATGACATTATGTATGTGAACACACAAAAAAATTGAGGTCATGATCTGAGCATGCTAAGTGGTCTTAAAAAAAATAGTCACACTTGTGGTCTTTGGTCAAAAATGACCCCCATAGGAAATGAATGGGAAATTGTAAAAAAAAAAAAAAAAATTGTTTGTTGAATTTGTTTTTTGTTAATTTTTTTTTTATAAGAAATAGTTTTTGAGATTGTTTCAACTATATATTCAAATCCACCACCAACAACAACAAAAATGTGTTCATAAACAGCTGGGGAATTCACATGCCTCTCAATAGAGAGCTGTACATGCCATCTAGTGGTTACACCATGATTCTACGCCTTTTCTCTATACTTTAACCAGATGGTGCTAATTTTCTTCAAAAAATATTTTTTTCTGAAGGCCTAGACTCTATATTAAACTAAAATACTGCATTTATATTTTTTGGAAAAAAAAATAATATATATATATATATATAGAAAAATATATATATTTTTCCATGGCAAAAATAAACCATAAATATTGCATAAATATTTAAAAAATTCAATTAAATTGTCTCAAGAATAATATTTATATAAAAAGAATAAATATTATAGAACAAAAATAAATTGCATTGGTTTTACTGAAATGGAGAAAGTTTCATTTTTAGGTGTCCGGTCACTTTTGACCGGGAAGATAACAAGTGTGACTCTGAAACGAAGAGCACCTGAGAGTTAAACGTCTATGCTTTTGTCTTCTGTGAGCATGGAACTGAAATGTCTTGATTGAATTATGTATAATCCACAGGGTAATTTTCATCTTAATCTACATGCAATAAACCAAGACGGCTTCCAGATTGCCTGCGTTAATGCAACTATATCCATCCAGTAGTGATCCTTCAAAACTAGACGACCTGAGTGTTTTCTCACAGTGTGTTGAGCTCAGACGTTATACTGCATTTCAGCAAAGGGGTTTAATCAAAATTAATTGTGTTGTTCCTCTTTGGGACATTATTGTTGTTTCTTCAAAAGGGAATTGAGTGAATGTCATCATGCATGCAGGATTTTTGCTGCTTTCATGTGATTTCATAATTATCTTGTTCCAGAAGTGTTTCACTCAGATGCTAGTAGAGTATAGGCAAGAAAATACTATCATATTTTTTGTTTCAAGCCAAAAAAAAAAAAAAAAATTTAGCCTATATTACTACATGTTGAAATGCTATGATCTGAACAAAGAGTAAAAAAAAAAAAATCATTTGAATATATATTTTTTTTTACATAATTGTGCCTGTGCCAGTTTTATGGAAGTAAATAAATGACAAATGTTTTTGCAATAAAAAAGCTTGTCGAATTGCACTATTTGAAAAAATAATGCATTGCATTTTTAGGGCTTGCGTTTTTATGGGCTGAAATTAAACATGGCTGTAGCTATTTAAACAGTGAATATTTCAATTCAAAGCATTTCAAACACATTAAAAAAAAATCAATAATCCATATTCACCTTTTAGATTTCAACTCCAAAATAGTATTCATTCTATTTAAAAATACAACCTATAAAATTCGGCAGACAAGTTTTAGTTCGATTTTATTTAATTTTCAATTCAGCGGTTCAAAAAGTTCGACAGAAAATTCAGCATTAGAACGGCAGGAATATCAGTAGATTGCCGATTGAGAGCTGTTAGTCTCACCAGCAGGGGGCGCAAACGGCTGTTGATCATTACCACTACTAGAGCAAGCAACGGGTGAGAGAGTCATTCATTCATAAAAACGGATATACAAACAAATGAAAACAAGCTTTTTTATTTCAAAAACATTTGTATTATTTTAATTCCATACAGCTTTGCTCAGAATAAAGCTTAGGCCTATTATTAATAGCCAGTGTGAAGTGAATATCATTATTATGTTTTACTTTCAATAAAGATTTAATTTCTCCAAATTATGGCAACATTGTGAATTCTGTCTTTTTACGGTGCTTGAAATGCTAGCTATGAAGTTATATTATTGTTATTGTTATTTCCATCATAGAATTGAAAAAAAAAATGAAACACAATGCACAGTTTGAGAAAGCATTGGAAATGTTTCCTGACCTTCTCCTACTATGCATACGCCATATGTCATCAACATCGGTACGCTTTGAATGCTAAAAACAGCTAAAATTATATACCAAAAATTGAAAATAAACTAAAGCTTTAAGGTTTTTTTTTTTTGTCAGTTCATCACACACAATATATTTCACACAGACGTTTCACACACAATTCTAACAGTCACCAAGAGATGGAGACATTCACTCTTCTGATCTGCACCATCTCGGGCACATCTTCACACATCATCACTGCTGCGGATTACAGTTAACTAGCATCTGGAGTTCCTGTAAAAACAAACACACGTTATGCGTTGTGTTGTTTATGTGTTGTAACTTTGTGTCCGTGGAAACGCGTGGAAACAAAGTTGGTGCAACCAACTAAAGTAAGTAAGTAAGTAAGTAAGTAAGTAACACAAACCGCAAAGTTTATAATGTAAACTTTTATAACGATAACACAGAAATGCATCACATGCCGACTATTAATGAGGAGTGATGTCATGTGACCTGATAATCTCGAGATAGTACAGACCCAAATGCATGCAATATTAAACAGGCAGATCTTGTGTGACGTGTCCATATGGCGGTGTGTTCTCCTGTCCTGAGATTAGATCCTCCTTTCACATACATTTACTTGTTTATTTTCTCGTCAAACACACCAGAACTTCCATCATGACAGAAATAGGCTACTGCAGGGTCTTTCTGAGCGACGCATCACACGCATTTAGAAAGTAAACTTCACCTTTTGAAAGTAGAGAATGTAAAGCCAGTTTAGAAAATGTAATTTAGCTACAGTCAGTGCTTGAAAACACAAGCTCATTTTCATCACATAGCGGGTTTAATTCGTAAAACAAGTGAGGCCATTATTGCATGTGGTTAAACTAGCATTGACAGATGTAGGCTATCCAACGCACATGGCACCCTTTACAGTCAATATATCACACTTCGGTTATGGGTAGGTTTAGGTCTGGGCTACGGTTAGGTTTAGACCACTAGGAGGCGCCTTCTGGCCCATATATATCTGCGTCTCATATTGACGCTAAAGGCTGGCTTGTGCGTTGGATGTATACGCTTTGGCAAAAGTGTATGTGACGCCTTAGGATGAGAATGGGCTGGAATAAATAAACCCTTACGAAAAAGAAGTTTAGTCAAGTGTGACAGTCTTTTAAACCTAAAATAAGAAATACTTCTGAGAAATATATTTAAAATTGCACTTAAGTAAACTTGACTTATACTGAGAAAAGTCTAAGTGTGTTTGTCCTGTAATCTTTTGATCGAGATGTCCTTAAAAGTACAATTAGGCTAAGTGTACATGGCTCATAGTTATGTTTACTCTTCTGATTGGATAGCATTTTAAATACGTTTTCACAAGAAACAAGAGATTGAACGTTGCAAAAAACGCGATCATTAAACACCGAAATAGGAAAATAGTACTTAAAGTGCAAAAAATAATACAGAAAATATGGCTATTATCAAATGTGACGCTAAAAAAAAATGTACAAGTAGGCATATACTTGCAGTTAAAAAAACTACTAAACTAGTACTGACTGCATAAACTTAAAAAGTATTATAGTAAACTAAAAGCTTTACAAACGTTTTGCTTTACAAACCAAAACTTGGAAAGTAGTCAACGTTTAAAAGTATACTTTATAAAAAGTGTGCCCAAGTTATATTAAAAAAGTACATTTACACTTCTAGTACACTGATATTACTACATAAAGTCTAAATATACTTTTTCTTTATTTAAGTTTTTTTTGGCAATGCATTGCAATAGTTTCCTTAATTGATTAACAGGTTGATAAAAACTTTAAAGCATCAAACAGTGGTTATTTATTTTTTTTGATTTATTTATCGATAGTCAAAATTTGACAAGGATCAAAAAAGTTAATCAAACACTCTAAAAAATGGTGGGTTGGTTTACCCAATTTTGGGTAAAATATGGACAAATCCAGCCATTGGGTTAAAAATTTAATTTAAAAATGTAACCCAATGGCTGGGTTTGTCCATATTTTACCCAAAATTGGGTTAAAATAACCCAGCATTTTTTAGAGTGAATAAAGACAAGAACGGGTATTGTTCAAAATTCATGCATAACTTTGATGAAAGGTTTTGATCCTTCAAATGTTGACGAGACTGTATATTACAATGAGGATGAATCACAGACCTGTCAGTACACTCAAATAAAGGTTATTGACATTCGAGGTTATTTAATATCCATGGAACCTGAAAAAAGGTTAATTATTCAATGAAATGTTACTTTGGGAATCCAAGAACTTTTTGCCTCAGTAATGGTGTTTATTAATACACAGATTACTGGACTAATGTTTGCGCCCACAGTAACCAAATCAATGGAGCAACACAACAAACCTCCGAGAATCATCCTCCAGGAAACCTGTTCCTTCACTTCTTCTCCATGAATAGGGGCCATCAAAATGAACAAATCTTTTTTCGAGTCATTTGGTTCATTCAGCAAACAAAATAGATGAAATGACTCGAAAAAAGATTTGCTCATTTTGATTAACAGGAGAGTCACGAACGCGCATCACAGAACAGAACAGAGCCAGGCGAGCATTTGAGCTTATAAAACTTAAACTTTTTTATTTATTTTTTAAATGAGTGATCGTTTCGCTTGATAAGACCCTTATTCATTGTCTGGTGTCATTTAAAGTCATAAAAAAGTCTCACTTGGACCTTAAACCGTTTGGTTCCCATTGAAGTCCATTATATGGAGAAAATCCTGGAATGTTTTCATCAAAAACCTTAATTTCTTTTCGAAGACGTGTACATCTTGGATGACATGGATCGATGGATGATAATTATCAGCAAAAGTTTTTTTTTTTTTTTTTTTAAGTGAACTACTCCTTTAACTTGACGTGAAAAATGGCCGTTTTATAGATATGCTGCAAATTGCTCCAAATCGGAGTGCAATAGTGCAAAAAGCATGAGAATTCAATGTTGTTTACTGTGTCTCGTCCTTAAAGAGCATCGTCCAGCACAGGCCTTCCGTTATAGCCTGGTTTTGAGGGTTTCATCTTTAAACCGAGCCGGGATGGCTCTGATTGCTGTCCTCAGACTGCACTGCTGAGGTATTCTTTCAGGCTCGCTCACCGAGGATAAAGGAAACCTTTTGTTGCTGTGAAAGGTTGTTCCCTAGCAACAGGGTTGCATTTGGAAGCCTAGGTAACGGTCAATAAATAACATCATTCTCAAGTTTCGGCTAGTTTGGAGATGGAGGTCTTGCATCTTGTCTTACTTTGTGTACTGTGTAGATTTGTAGGCCTTTCGGTGAAACCTGTCGTCCGGCGTAGGTGTAGTTTACATGATAATGAAAGAAACGGACAGTCGCTTTAATCGCTTATTAACATATTTGAGCAGTGAAACGGAGGCGTTCCGCAATGATGCAGTGACGCAACCAATGATAAACTCCTCAGACCAGTTATTCATTGACCCATGAACTGAGCACCAAAACTGCTGGAGGGCAAATGCTAAATATATTTTTGTTTTGTCTTGTTTGCAGTTAAACACAGCTGACACAAAATGTCGTGGCGTACTAATCGATCAGAATTACAGAATGATAGTCGGTTAATTATAATATCCAGTGTCAGAGGGGGAAGAGATGCCTGCGTTTGGCCAGTCCAGTCAGCCTGAGCGGTTTCAGACACTTTCTTAAAAGACCAGTTAAAACCAGTCGAACACCAGCTTGGCCCAGCTGGGAGACTATCAATACTGTAAAAGTGAATATGCTTTATCTAATCAATAGAACTGTGGCAACAGATTACAAGCAATATTATTAATTAAATTAAAAAAATTAGAATTGAGTAATAATTAATGAAATTATTTCCTTAAAAGTTAACCATTTAAAATGAGTAAAGTTTACACCAAAATATTTAACAAAAATATCTCACTAACAGACAGGCGTCAAAGATTAATTAATAACTCTTTATTTTATATTGGCAACATTGAAGACACCTGATGTTAACAAGCAGAATCACTGAAGGAGAAAATCGTCATTATAAAACAAACACCGATCACCATAATGGTGACTTAAATTTATGTGTTTTTGGTTGGTGTTGAAAGTTTTACTCATTTTAAATGGTTAACTTTTAAGGAATTAATTTGATTAATTATTACTCAATTCTAATTTGTTACATTTAATTAATAATATTGCTTGTAATCTGTTGCCACAATTTTTTTGATTAGATAAAGCATATTCATTTTACAGTGTAAACTGGTTTAAGCGTGATGGAGAGTTGGTACTGAATGTCCTTAGCATCAGGAGGACTTTGCAGCTTTAACAGACAAAACCTAATGATTGATGAAACCATCATGTACTAGGCCATTTTAAGCTTGTTTTCACATTACAGATTGTTACATGCCAGACGAAACTTATTACCTTTCTAACTTACTCTTATTCTTAGTTTAAAGTGATCCCTTCTTTGTCATTGAATCTGTGTATTTTTTATTTGTGGTGCCAATAAAACACTATAAAATATCAATATAGTGCAACTATAATGTGTATTCTTTATATTTTATTAATTTGCATTGAATTAATGAGTCTTCCAATACTGATAATTTGATAATTTGCAAAGATAATACAATGATAATAATAATCATATTTTTATTGTTTATGTATTGTTTATTGATGTTATTGTTTCATTAATATTTTTGTGAGTTCCTAGACACATAAATACAGATCATTTGCAAAGATTTACTACCACACTGTAAAAAACATATGTTCATGATTTGTAATCACAACATGGTTTTCTTTTGTTTAATGAACTTAAATAATTTATGTAGTTCAAATAACATAATATTTTCAGTTTCTGATGAGTAAAGCAATCTCCTTCATTGTATTAACTCGATTTTTCCATTTCAATGAACTTAAAATTTTAGGGCAATCGGGTTATTTCATTTTTTTTTAAGTTAAACCAACAATATTTTTTTTACAGTGTATACTGTATTTTTTTAAATCTTTGTTTTACCTTTCTTTGCAAATTAGTCTGTATATTTGATCCTTCCACTGTAAAAAAATATGATCAATAACTTAAGACAACATATGTTTTTACATTGCTTTAATTCATCAAAATAAGTAAGTTTTACAATTACAAGAGATCCAACTCAAGTTAAAATGACTTAAACATCCAAGTTGATTGTACTTTGAAACAACTCAGAAACGGCTAAATTTGACACATAATTACAAAGAAATAGCAAGTCACACAATTAATAAAATTAGCAACTTTAAGTAAAAGGAATTTGAAGATATTCAAAAAGTTTGTTTGCAGTGTTCTGACATGATGTAAATGTTGATGTAAGTGTACGCTTATCATTTTTATTATTTATATTTATTTTATTCGCAATCTTTAACAACACATTATGTGTTGCCAATGTGATGCTCTTTTCTCGTTCTGTGTAACATTGTAAAGCACATTGGCCAACTTGTGTTGTTTTAATTGTTCCATATAAATAAAGTTGTTTTTGCTATAGTACTGATATTATATATATATATATATATATATATATATATATATATATATATATAATTTTATTTTTATTGATGTCTAACATAATTTTGCACCTTTTATTGGCAATTTTATTTGTCTTATATGTGTCTTCCAATACCCACATTTAGTTTAAAGTGTGCTTTCATGATAGTTTTGAAAGTATTTGTGAAAAAAACAGGGTGACTTTAGTTTAGTGTGTGTGTGTGATGCTTGTGTGTGTCGGCAGCTTCAGTAACGCGCGTCCCCTTGGAGACTAGAGCAGGAGCAACACGTGACACTCCGCCTTACTGATCAGCTTTAGAGGAGAGAGAGAGAGAGAGAGAGAGAGAGAGAGAGAGAGAGAGAGGCGCAGTAATAAGCGTTTTCCTCTCTCCTCCCTAAAGCATCTCGGCGTGGGGGGGATTTGGGAGAGTGAGTGGGGAACTCAAACGCAAAGTTGACGAACTTTGCACATCTTTTACGAACGCCATTTTGATTCCTCTCCGGAACAACTTTTGCAGCTTCTTTTTTTTCTTCTTCTTCTCTCTCTCCTCAGCTCATCACCACCACCACCATCATCATCATCATCATCATCATCATCATGTCTCGGCGAAAGCAACCCAACCCCAACAAAGTCAAACGTAAGTTACTCGGCTCTCCTCTAAACTCTGCTGTATTGCCGTTGTGTGTTTATTTGGTGTGTTTTCGCTTGGAGACAGAGTTAAAGTTAAAGTGGAGTTAGAGGACACTTTTTTTCCCAACTTCAGCTTCCTCGTTGCGCGAGACCTGATGCTCACGCGCACAGCCCAAACCTGCCCCAAACAACTCCGTTTGTCTAAGACATCGGCGTGTTTCGGTGCACACAACTTTCTGTTGGTCTTTAACAACTTTTTAACGAAGTATGGAAGTTGTTGCATGCGGTGATGGGGTTGAAAGTCTGTTGCTGTTAGCTAGCGTTAAGCTAACGCGCTGCTGTCGCGCGGAGCATCACATCTCGCGTGCACTTTGATCGCTTCGCTCGAGCTGCTTCTGCCATGATAGTTGTCGACCATCGAAAATTTCGTTTTTAATGCATATCACTTGTGTTTGTTTGTTTGTTTGGTCTACTTCGACAACAACCTGTTGCGTCACAAAGTTCGTTCATCTGTTGAAGGATGGCCTGTATTTGATCACGAACCCGTTCAGGTAGTTGCAGTTTGAGCAACGTAGAAAAAAAAAGTCGGTTCGTTGTATCGTCGAAAGCGTGTCGTTTGTCACATTATTAGGATTGGTTAAGATGTGCATCATCAAAGTAATCACTTTAGGTGTTTAAACGTTGTTTTAAAGTGTTTCTGTGAGTTTTATTGAAAGTTTGTGGGGAACTGAAGGAATGGATGAGCCCGCTCGGTCTCTCGGGAGACGGCAGCAGAGCTCGCGCTGGGTAGATAATGGTTGCTAGGCATTTGTGTTCCGTCTCTTTTCTGCCCCTCCTCGGTGAGGCAGAAACTTCAGGAGAGCCGGAGGTAAACGTGGCAATTCACTCGACACTTTTTGTGCATCCTTCTCCGTATATGCTGTTTTTGTGTGCATGCTTTTTACAGAGTTGCATTAAAAAAAGTAACCTAGTTATTAGTATTTAAAGTGGATAGCCTAGTTCAGTCAGAAATAATGTCATTTCCTCACCCTCAAGTTGTTCCAAACCTGTATACATTTAATTGTTCTGCTCAAATTGAAGATATTTTGAAGAATGCTTGTCCACCATTGACTTCCATAGTATGGAAAATAAAGAATGACTGAATTTAAATTTTGGGGTGTACTATCCCTTTAAGCAATGGGAGGCACGAGGCCTCTGGTAACCTTAGTTATGATAAAATACACTACATCAGCAACATTTGGGAGTGATATTTTGCTCAAACAATATGAAGTGATGGGTAAAATTGGCTAGTTATTTGTTGTACATCAATGAACGTGGAGTTCTGAGCACATGAATGATCTAGCGAAGTCATATTTACAAGTGGGAAACTCTTGTAATGCTGATTTGTGAGGATGAAAGGGGCTGGTCGATTTGATATATATATACACAGAGAGAGAGAGAGGGAGAGAGAGAGAGTATCAGTGAGCTGTTGCAAAAAATATCTGTCACTCAACTTTCTTGGTTTGCTTCACACTTTTAGTTGCATTTAGATACCATTGATAAATAGCAAATAAATAAATAAAAAATCCCATTATTTTGAACTAAGATGTGGGGCTAATTAAATAATGAACAATAAACCACTGTAAAAAATATTGTCGGTTTAACTTAAAAAATTAAGTAACCTGGTTGCCTTAAAATTTTAAGTTGATTGAACTGGAAAAAGTGAGTTAATACAATGAAGGAGATTGCTTTAATCATCAGAAACTCAAAATAATAAGTTATCTGAACTAAATAAATTATTTAAGTTGATTTGACAAAAGAAAAAATGTTGTGATAACAAATATTGAAAATATTTGTGTAAAAAAAGTTTCTTCCTTACATTTGTAAGTACAATCAACTTAGATGTTTGAGTCAATTCAACTTAATTTACATTAAAAAAATAATCTTGTATAACTAAATAAAAATTGCATAACTTATTTTGCAATGTAAAAACATTTCACAACTTAATATAATTTTTTTTACAGTGTAACAAACACGACTTTTGAGTGTCGTCAAGTAACACAATAACAGAAAAGACGATCTTAAGCAGGCGTAAGCGAGTGGCACGGAGCAACAGAGATTTCTATAATCCAATTCCACTCCAGGTTTTCCATTCTGCACTCCCCGCACACAGGAGAAGCTGCTCCGACTTTTAAAACACCCGTTCCCTGCTCCGCTTCCACTTATACTCACGGCACGCCGCTTATATTCCCTGGTCTGGGGGTGGATTGGCACTGCAAATAATCAAAAGTCCAATTACTGCTCAACCAATCACATTAGGCGACCAAAAGTAGTTTTAGGGGTCGTGGCAAATAAAGATGTTTCCCTTTGCCACCCTGGCCTTCTTTTAAAGGAAGGGAGGAGAGGACAGATCCGGATGAGAGGTTCACATTCCATTACGAAATTCAACACTGTAGACGAGCAGAGCGGCGATCACTTCACAGACATGATCATGCCTTCTCTCCATCTCTAAATATAAGATCTTATGCAACCCTTTAAAATAAAAGCCCCATCTGATGTATTTAGCTGGACCGAAAGATGACAGAAAGCCTCACTTTTTCCTCACGTTAATGATGTCAAAGGCCTTGCAGCCAGTATTAAAGATGTTGTGGCTAAAGGAGGAGGATGTTTCCACGTAGTTTTGTTTGTTTCCTCTTTGGCTAAGGCTAATAGGAAAGTTTGCACTCATATTTGTTCTTTTTTTTATTTTTGAGATGCGTTCTAGAGTTTCAGTAGTATGCAGTTGCCCTTGTTTTGTTTGTTCTATGGAGTTTGTGAAGTGTTTTCACACGCGAGATCGAGTGAATGTATTGAGTGAATTTGAGTGAATTGAGTGAGTTTCCCAGAGGAAACGGAGAACTAAATGGGAAGGTTTCAGATTCCGTTTTAGTTGAATCCCATGCATAACGTCCCAGTGTGTGACTTTTTCATCCTTTACTTAATTGTTTCATTGTTTATGCGTTCTCAAACAGCTGAAAATCTGGTGTCCAGTCCCTCTTGGGATTTCTCTAGGGATAATTAAAAGTAAATCACCGTCCCTCGGGTCTCATTGAGTGTCCTGGGTATTGACATTATCTAAATTCATTACAGTGATTCTCAAGATACCCACACGGCAGGCCTCGGTCGTGGCTGCCAAACGATAAACACTTTACAGCAGTGCTTTGCATCAATGGCCTTCTCAGATTTACATTTCATTTTATTTGATTGTCCATCTCAGATAGTCAGACCATTGTACCTGCGCTTTGTAAAAATAATTGATCATCTAGTAAAGATTCAAGACGTTTTGATGTGCATCTTAGTGGTTGCTAATACTATTGAAGTCTAAATGAGACCTTAAGTGTAGTGGTGGTCCTGTTATCCTGATGGAGAGGGACCTGCTTTTGGCCTTGGGGCAGAATCGGTTGCCCCTTTGGCTCCCAGGCTATATTTATCCTGCCTTTTTTAGATAAGATTATGTTGCATCCCTCTGTGTGGCGTGTACACATTTGGCTGGAGTGAGAGATGGAGGCAATGAGCCCTAAGGTGTATCTGTAGTCAAATTGGGTGTATCCATAAATATTAGGATGCTGTTGCACACAAAAGAACTAGATATTCAATTAGAAAACACAATCTTGAATGGCGGGAGTTGTATATCTGATTGTTTCAAGGGTTTGTTGATGGTATTAGATCACATTATATTAAAACGAGTGGCTTATTTTAGAGCGACATGGGCATGTTTCTGTCGGGACGCCCCTAGAATAGTGTTGGGTGCTGACATTTTAGCCCCGGCTATATTTGTGGTTGTCCAGGACTGCGTTTCCCAAAAGCATCGTAGAACAATTGCCACCAATGATCTTTACGATCAACGTTGAACGCAGTCGTAAAGATGCATGTATTTCATGAATGCTGCTCTGCCTCCTCGACGTGGCAAATTATCGTCAGATGTGTCAAATATGGGATTGAAAGCTTAACCTCAAATGCAACCAATCCTCTCTGTGATTGCAGGAGATTGCTGTCATGGCCCACACAGGCAGCACTTATATCTTTGGCTGCGAAACATGAAAAACATGTTTGGTTCAGTAACCGTGAAGCTGCTGAAAAACTAGCAGCTGCAATAGATAGCCTATAGTTGAAAACAACAATTCATATTGATTAAATTTGAGCAACAATTCCATTTAGATTGGAATTTTTGCGAAGACAAGCATGTCTATTATTATTTTCTTCCCTGTTGTGACGTACAGGGAACTTGATTTTGGCCGTGTGGTTTGCTGTTGGCTGATCTCATGTGAGTGACGGGTTATAGCCCCGCCCTCGTCAGCAGAGAAGAGATGCTGAAGGAGGGAGGGAGAATTATTTTGATGAAAGATTACGAGGCACACGAATAAAAAAAACAGATGCGCACGCCACGGATATAGGGCTGGGTACTGGCACAAATTTCACAATTCGATTTGATTTCGATTCACAAGCTTGCAATTCGATTCGAATTCGATTCAATATTGATTATTTTGGATATCAGTTACAATAAATGGCAAATTTTCTCAAGGAAATCAAATCTCTTAACTAATGCTGTAAACTATGGGAGTCTAGTTGTAGCCTATAGGCTTCATTAGCCTAATATGAAGGTAATAATTAACTGTTTTGTAGCTATACAAACACTTAAATTACACTTTTATTTATTTTTATAATAGGAAGATTATATGAAATATAAACATTTAAATGGTGGCTGTCATAAAAACTCGCCAGATTTATTCAAATATGCATTAAATATTGAAGAACATTAAGATTATAATGCATATGTAATATGGTGTATATATTTAGCAAAATGCTCCTCTCTAGAGTTATTTTTTCTAGCTGACTAACGAGTTTATGTGGGTTTTCTGAGGTAAATATGACGATACATGACATTGATTACAAGCTGTTTAACTGACGTCTTTCCACGGTTGAAACGCTGATTGAGCGAATCAATATGACATGATACGGATTTTGATAAGTTGTACTTTCAGATGCTTTCAAATTTCTAAAGAAAATGGACGCAATTTGAAAGTTGAGACTTTGTTTCATATCAATAGTCACAAAGGACAAAGATTATTGCGAGTTTTTGGA
Source organism: Pimephales promelas (assembly GCF_988280905.1). Lineage (NCBI taxonomy): Eukaryota > Metazoa > Chordata > Actinopteri > Cypriniformes > Leuciscidae > Pimephales > Pimephales promelas. Next base: position 2,747,678 of record NC_142790.1, on the reverse strand, counting down.
TGCGCACAGCCATGATACAATGATCCATTCATTCAAATGAAACAGGATGACTAATCGATTCTTGAGATTTAAGAATCGATATCGGTTCGTAAAAATGAGAATCGATTAATATTGAGAAATCGAAATTTATTACCCAGCCCTACACGGATAAATAATTTATTATAAATACTGCAAAATTGCTAATTTTGATTCCATGATGATGACTTTAAAACCCTAACCATAAGTATCGAACGTGGGTAGTTTTGTATGATGCCTCAAAACATGTGGCTAGAGGAGAGGTGTTCGGTTACATCTTTTCAGATGATTGTTCTCTGACTGAAAAATCCTAGACGGGAATTGTCTAGAAACTTGAGCCAGAAAGAAACTCTAGCAACTGCATAACAGCGTAATAAAAAACACTTTAGCAATGGCATAGGAATTAGGAACCACCCACAACATCCTACCATTGTGGGCCACGCATATGCACCCTAGCAACTGCATAGCAACGATCTAAAATCCACTCACAACATCTTTAGCGACCACAAAGGAACACTCAATACTGTATCAACCACATGGCAATCAGAAGAACCCATTAGAAAAATATCTGCATAACAATGTGCTTTTTAATCTAATATTTAATTTAGTTTTAATTGGCTGTTGGTTTTACTGAAAAGTGTGACTGATTGCCATGCTTTATCGTCTGTAGCTCTATGATTGTGGAGAATCTTTCATCAGAGCACTGACCCAATCATTTGCCGTGTTTAGCAGTCATCACGCTAATGGGCCATAAGGCTGAATGCATCGTTTTGGCTTTTTGACGATGCATCACAATCGCCCTGTTACTGCAGCCAGTCTTATCACCTTTCCCGGCTTCTCCCCCGCGCCGTTCCAACCAGCAAATAAAGTTAGTATTTGCTAAGAGTTCAAAGTCTAACCCAACGGCTATCACTGATGTGAAAGAATGCCACAATGGAGGACAGGAGGGAGAAAGGGAGGCAGGGAAAATGGAGGTCCAGCAAAGCCGAACGGAGGAGATGAGAGGAAAGACGGGAAGTGAAACTTGCCTCTTCTCTGAGGTGGAGGGGAAAGAGATGAAGGAAGTGTTCGAACAATAGCGAGTTTAGCAGCACGACTGTTTTCCCTCTCAGAGATTCAGACTGACCCAGTGATTTTAAAGGAGTAGTTCACTTTTAAAAAAACTTTTGCTGATAATTTACTCACCCCATGTCATCCAAGATGTCCATGTCTTTCTTTCTTCAGTCGAAAAGAAATTAAGGTTTTTGATGAAAACATTCCAGGATTTTTTTCCATGTAATGGACTTTACTGGTAACCAAACGGTTCAAGGTCCAAAAGACAGTTTCAGTGCAAACTGCAAACCGTTCAAAGGGTTTAAACGATTCCAGATGAATAAGGGTCTTATCAAGCGAATCATTTCGTTCGTTGAATGAACCAAACGACTCAGAAAAAGATTCCTTCGTTTTGATGAACGAGTTCGAACAGGAGAGTCACGAACGTGCATCACAGAACAGAGCAAGGCGAGCATTTGAGCTTATAAAACTTAAACTTTGTTATTTATTTATTAAATGAGCGTTCGTTTTGCTTGAAAAGACCCTTATTCATCGTCTGGAATCGTTTAAAGCCCTTTGAACAGTTTGCGGTTTGCACTGAAACTGTCTTGTGGACCTTGAACCGTTTGGTTCCCATTGAAGTCCATTATATGGAGGAAAATCCTGGAATGTTTTCATCAAAAAAAAAAAATTCTTTTCGACTGAAGAAAGAAAGACATGGACATCTTGGATGACATGGGGGTGAGTAAATTATCAGCAAAATTTTTTTTTTTAAAGTGAACTACTCCTTTAACAAAGATTAATAATTATGTATTGCTCATTGTTAGGTCATGTTAGTTGATACATTAACTAAAAAACCTTATTGTAAAGTTTGACCATTATTTATTTATTTATTTTATTCATAACTGAACTTCCCCTCCCTTTTGCAGCAACAACTCTACTAATCTCTGATGTGTTTACTGGCGTGAGGGCGGGGAAACCTGTCACTCATATTAGATCCACCAATAGCAAACCACAACCATCCAATCAATACTCAATGGAAAAAAATCAAGTCCCACCCTACAATTTTTGGGTTTCACTGGTTATACGTCACATTAGGGAAAGAAATAACTATCGCAACTTCTGTTTCATGCCGAATTTCAGTGCTGTCGTAGAGTGGGCCGAATGATGCACGGCCTCTGTTTCTGTCTCAGCTCTCGTTTGCTCTCTCAAGCCTGAAGCTCGCTCGCTCTCTCCCTCCCTCTTGCTGACTAAACAGTTTTGTCAGCTGGCAGTTGCTCGCAGGATTTGCGATAGCTTCTGGAGGCTGGGACGAGGGGGAGGGTGGTACTCACAGGCAGCACTTGTTGCTTAGTGGAGCTGGCCGAGAGAGAAAGAAAAGAAGGGAGGGAAGAGAGGGTGGTTGCAGAAAGGAAAAAGAGAGGCTAGCAGCATCGCACAACCAGTTTCTGTCCCGACTACGTGTGGAACGCAAATTAGGGGTGGAACAGTATATGAAGAGTTCAGATGCAAAAGCCTCTAAATGCCGTTTGAAATTTTCTTCTTGAATGATGATTTTTATCAAACTTGTATATTTAAGTTCAGAAATTTCACTTAAATAACAATTAATAGGTAATCATCATTGCCATTTAAGTGAAATCACTGAACTTAAATATACAAGCTTGATAAAAATGATCATTCTAGAAGAAAATTTCAAATGGCACTTAGAGGCTTTTGCATCTGAACTCTTCATATCGTGTCACAATTTATCGCAGTACAAAAATGCAACAATATCTATCGTGGACAGAATATATTTGAGTTTTAGTGTCATAATGTTGAATATAATGTATTATGGGGGAATATTTGTGGGTTCTGTTAATGCCAAATGTATTTTTACCATTAAAAAGTGGCCTACATTATTTTAAATAAATCTTTAGCTTCTTTAGAGTATTTTTTGCTTCATAACCATTTATATTTTCATTCCGGTGTCACTATTGTTCTGTGCGTTGGGTTTCAGCACCAAGTCCAAGCCTATTCATTTACACCCACAATTTAAAACCATTTTAAACAACAGTACATCTTTTGTTACGTATTGAAATAGTGTATGTATCGAATTGTGACATGAGGGTATCGTTACACGCCTAATGCAAATGATGCACTGCATTAATGTGTTGTCTAGAGTTGGTACTCCTCGTGTCCCAAGAAGGGTATTTTGTTGCTGCTTAACAACGTGTGGCGGAAGTTACGCATATTCTGCATCTGACACGTTTGAGGACATGCAGACAGGCCTTTGTGTAAACAGCGCAAATCTGGTCTGGCGCTAATCGAAAGCCAAGAGGTGGCTGTTTGCTCCCGCCTGCCACCTTGCCACTCGACAGACAACAAATATAGCCTGCAAGGATGAGCTGCCCTAATGACATCTTACCTGGCAGCCACATTGCATGCTCGGCAAACATGATGTTGACCACAGATCCGTTGGTGACGTTTATGGTCTGTGTTGTCATTTTTGTGCTTAATACTGGGTGTGATTATCTTTAAGAGATTTTGTTTACCAAGTTAAATAATCTTGGCACCGTGACGGTGAGTTTTGCCTGTGCCCCAATCGCATTTCCTTTTAGTTTCTTTTAGCATATTTATTAAAGTGCAGTGCCATGGAAATGTTGTGTGTTGAAAGTTGTGCCTTGTTTTGAGTCCACCTCTGGTTCTTATTTGAAGTCGCTCCCTGTTGAATACAATACTCAACCTTTCCAGTAGCTCTTTATGCAGCGATGTATAACTTGAAACGGATAGTACAAGTGCATAACATCCTTCCCACTCACCCCCTTTTTCAAAACCGAACCATACACATACCCATCCACACCCACACACCCCCCCACACACAATGTCCTGCCATCTCCTCTCATGAGCTGAAAAGGTACTGTTGTTTGTTCTGCAAACACAGGACACACCTCGTATCCACAGAGACCGGAGCTCATGCCCCTAGTCCTACTGCACCTCAGGCTCGTAAAGAAGTCAACCACACACCTTCTTGCAACCTCTTGTGCAAACACACAGGCCTCCACCTGAGAGCATCCCTTTGCACAGCTGCTGATGTGTAGGGGGGAAGGGAGGACGAGATTACTGGACTGGCCTTGGGACGAAGGCGGAGACACCGAGCAAATGAAGACTCGGAGGGGAGGAAGGAACTCCAGCATTCCTGTCTCCCACTTTCTTTTGTAAAAATCATCTGGCAAGTTTAGACAAAACAATTGGTCACGTTTGACTTTTCGTGATTTCTTGGAACCTATTTTGCGGACGTCCAGAATCACCACTCTTCCGGTCAGGGCAGAGCGATTAAGGGCAAGCTCACACTACAGGACTGTGAACGAGCTTAAATGCAGTGGTGCTCACTCTACACAACAAGGTTTCTTGTTCTGTCATCGGTATGTCACCGTAGCGCACATATTACACAACCAACATGGCATCATGACTTTTGCGTAAACATACACGCCACTTTCAAGTCAAGTGGCATGTTGATATGCATTTTGAGCTATCCGCGTGTATGAGTGTATGTCTACGCCGTTAATTGTCCGAGTGATTCCGCGTGTTTGTACACAACGTTAAATGTCCGAGCGAAACGAAGCAAAAATTAGATTTACATCTTGGGATCGTTATTTTTTTTCCAAGGATGGTAGGGGAAGACTCTTAAATGGTATTAACCCCAGTGACGGGTAGGTTTAGGGACGGGGTTGGGGTAGGTCATATATTTATATATAAAGTAACTTAACGTTAAGTCAACGGCGTTCATAAACACGCTGAAAAGCGTGAAGCCACAAATGGAAATACGAATAGGCGTGTCATACATACGCCATTTCGTGAGATCAGTCTGTACACAACACAATGCTGATGAGGTGCACAAAGTTCAAGATATTTGGTTTGGGCAGTTCCAACCAACAGCAGAAAAAACAAGTCTTCACATTGATTGACGTAAGAAATTCACGCAAGTGATTTTCAGTTTATACCATCTGCACTGTGATTGGCTGGATTAGTTCCACCTTGTCGTTGCATTGCACACACTACATGAATATGTGGCAATGATATCAAACGATATTAATTACGATAATAATAAATATCAAACATTGGAAGTCTGTGCGACAGTAAAATCCAAACAAAAGTCGTTTAGTGTGAGCTTGCAGTTTTCTTTTCCAAAGTTTCTCATCCAAACTGAAACATTGGAAAATGTTTATATTGATCTTACTGTGCATGTGTAAAACATAATAAAAGCTCACTATTAGCAACATATCCATCCATCTCGCACTCAATCGCTATTCCATTTATGTTCTAAAACGCAATCGTCCTCATGTTTTGTTGCTGGACATCAATTGCGAGTTACTGTCATCTTTGAAGTAATGTAATATGAAGACAAAGTAATATTTATCTTAAGGAACACTGTGAAAGTCGCACATGCATTAAATGACTGGACATGACGTGGACCGAAGACCAAAACATACAGAAATCGTGCATTTTCAAATATATCTGGATTAGTGTAGACGTTGCTTAAAGGCCTGTTCATATTCGCAGACAAACAAAGGGCGCCAATGTGAGTGTGCACAGATTTTTGAAAAAAAAAACGCCTCGGGTTTGTTTTTTTTAGTTTGATGCGCCGCATCAAAAACGATCCGACCAATGAGATTGGCGCTTTTGCTCACGTGTTTGGAGCTTCTGAAGTTACAGTAAAACACAACTTGGGGGCGCTCAAACACAAAATGGTCTTGCCGAGCACACATGCGTAACGGAGAAGAAGATCTACGTCAAGTAGCGTCGCCGTCTCAGACTGATCTCATGAAGTAGCGTGTGTATGACACGCCAATTCGTATTTCTATTTTTGGCATGCTATCAAGACGCATAATCGCTTTTCAGCGTGTTTATGAACGCTGTTGACTTAACGTTATTATTCGTGTATATATAAATATCTGACTTACCTCAACCCCGTCCCTAAACCTACCCGTCACTGTGGTTAATGGCATTTATGACCGTTCCCTTACCATCCTAGGGAAAAAAAAAGATCGCTCCCCAGATGTAGATCTACATTTTGCTTCGTTTCGTGCGGACATTTGACGGCGTGTACAGACACGCGTAATCACTCGGACGTTAATGGTGTAGACATACACGCATACACACGGATAGCTCAAAATGCGTAGATAACACGCCACTTGACTCGAAAGTGGCGTGTATGTTTACGCAAAAGTCATGATGTCATGTTGGCCGTCTACACTGCGACGAAGATGCGAGGCGAGATTAATGTAGAGCTGATATTCTCGTTGGTGTTAGAACATAAAGAACTATATGACAAACGTGACAGCGACTACTAACATCTTGATAAAAGAGAACTGTTATGGAGTGGAATTGCAGAGCAAATGGGCGCCATCTAATGTCAGGGAATGAATTTGCATGTTCACTCGGCTCATCGTCAGCGAAAATCGCTTGGGGTTGAACACAAAAAACGCGTTGAAAAACGCTGACGAATAACGCGCTTATATTCGTACCGGTGTTTACAGGCCTTAAGATGTGTGACTGTTTTACCAAGCAAGCATCAATGCTGGAGAACTCTTCCTGAAAACCACTCCCGGTCCACTTAGAAAAATACAACCTCCTACAATCCACCTCAAAAACATTAAGAGTCATCAAACCAGGAGAATAACACACCTCGATGACAGGTCAGACATTTCCAAATAACACCAGGTCACGCTGATTCTGTTTAGGGACATCAGCATTAGAAAAGATAGCAAATGCTGATGTGCCGGCTACTGTTTCCAAAATAAATGCCTCTTTGTGATGGAGCCGGCTGATGTGATGTGAGAGGGGGTTGGGTTAGAGAGGTCTAGGGCTCTAAAGTGGGCGCCCAAGCCCAATTTTGAGCTGCAAATTCAAATGGCCAGGTGAAAAGGTAGAGGTGTGTCTGCCTCACTGGTCTGGGGTTAATGGTACACCGTCTGGCTCCCATGGGAAACAAGGAGTCAATGGGGCAGGCTCTGCTGACGTGCCCCTGAGGAGACGGCACAAAAGACAGCGAGCTGGGTTCTTTCTTCTCCTGAAACCTGGCCTTTCCCATCAGGGGCTATGTACACAATGAGCAGACAGAAACGCTGCCCTCCTTCAACACCTTCTCCACAGCAAGCCAACACGCTCGGATATTTCTGAGGGACCCACCCAGATGACATGTGGAAAACCACAAAGTCAAATAAATAACGACTAAACCTGTAAAAGTCGATCTTGTTGCAATTATATGGAGGTATTTTACAATTACATAAAATTTGGCCCAGACATTTCATTGTTCACTAAGTGAACAAACCTGAACCAGACTTGGTCTCCCATGCCTCAAACAGTAATGGCGTTTTCCTTTTTCCTTTGTGGTTCAAAACAACTGCTTGTTCAAATGCAGTATCATCCAACCTGCCTGTGCCTGTCAATGGGTTTATACTAGAGGATGAGCGGTAACATTTCAAGACGTCTCCATCAGAGTAAGTCATCAGTAAATGCTTTGAATACCTCTACTTCCTTAATCTAGTGTCTATCCATCCACAGCATCCCACTAAACATGTGTCCAAGGAGTGTTATCATTAACCAGGGAGTTAGAACTCCACTCATGAACTTTGTTACCGAGTGCTTGGGAAAAGTAGAGCAGAGGCAATAATAAACTTAATCAAAGAGCACAGAAGATAACCAGGCTGTTGATTGCCTCAGGAGAAGACTGTATTACTGTATGACTGGGTTACTGTACTACTAACATGAGGTTTTTTGGTCGTGCCAAACAGTTTTATCAAACTTTTCATACTCGTACAGACATGTGAAGGGTCATAATTGTCAGCAAATAAAGTTTTAAAGCATACAACATCCACAACAGCCATTTTGTTTGATGTGCAAAGTGTCTGTTTTGTCTCCATCAACATTGCATAACTTGTCATAAAGTTGATAGTGTCTCAGTCATTTCATTCTCAGCCATAATCTTTGAACAGGGTCAGTGGGCAGTTGATAATTCACAAAGAAATTCAGGACCTGTATGAAACTTTTAGACCACTATAGATTTGTTCCCAGATTTCAGGTGTTAATTCATTGAAATCCTCGCCTTATGATGTCAGGATTGGTCACTTTCGAGCTGCATGCCTGTGTTTGCGATTCAACTGCCTGTGTCATGGATTGCTAAGGAAATGGCCTATCCCACAAGGCTGTGTGCAAGTCTGTTAAACCTCGGCTCAACAGGAAATGGTGGATACTGGATGTTACTGTTATGATAACTATTGTGCTACATCAGAACTAGTCGTAAAGCCTTCATATTGCCAGGGAAAAGCTGACAGGAACTCTTTTTGTTAGATGGTAAACATTGAATGCCTGATCAAGAACCTCTCGCTAAGGGAAAAAATAAGTGTTTAAAGTTCTCCAAAATCAGTGGAGGAAACCAGAACTTTTTCCATTGTTGAACTATGTGACGGTTTCAGCTAAGCCTGCTTGCCTTTGTTTGAAACTTGTAATTGTTCCTTCCTGCGTGTTTTAACCCCTTTTATCCTTTCAGGACCTCACAATGTTGAGGGCTGTCACCCACCCACCAATCTGTACCCACTCTGGTGCCGCCTTACATCTGATGGGACCCTCTTTATCAATGTGTGGGCAAACATTAAGGAGGCCCATAGAGATGGAAATGAGGCCTGCAGCCGAAACGCTAGTGCCCTAACGCCTCTACTGACTGTAATGGAATAACAAAAGAGATTGGTCTGTAATGACCAGTCGTCCTTTGACCGCTACGCTCAGGGCTTGTGTGCTTTCTTTCATTTCTGTACCGGGTGATGTCATTCAGATTCGTCACTTCTTGAAGGTGGTTTCAAGCTAATTGACGCTTAAACAAGCATGAATAACATGTTGTGACGTCCAGTGGATAACAATGTACGTTTGTGCACCTAAACCTAAATTTAGTCTCTTGTGTTTTAAATTTAGACTTAACTTATTTGTATAGAAGGTGAGCATGTTTTTTATTTTATTTTTATGCGACACCATATGCACAATTAATAAAGATAATCGTTACATAGAAGGGTTGGAACTCTGAATAACATATTTCATTTTCACTATCAACATTACAGACGTTAAGGTTCTGAAAGCCATTTTGACCTCTGAAACATGATGTCCAATGAAATTAAATCTGAATTTGCAAAAAGTCTTTGCGCGATTACTAAATTTAGGATAAAGCTGTTATTTGAATTATTTCGCAGATATAGTTTACTCCATATGGAGATTCATTAGACTATGGGAGCTTGTTTCCACCACGGAATAAAAAATAAATAAATAAATAATTGCGACTGCGAAGTCAGAATTGCGTGATTTAAAGTCAGAATTGCGAGATATAAAGTCAGAATTGCGACTTTAGTCTGAGAAATTCTGAGAAAAAAGACAGGAGATTTTACATCTCGCAATTCTTACTTTATAACACATAATTGCGAGTTTATATGTCTTCTCTCAGAATTGTTATCAGGCCAATTCTAAAGGGAAAAAAAGACTAACTTTTTTATTTTCCCAGAATAGTTTCTATTTCACAATTCTGAATTTATATCATGCATTTCTGACTTTATAACACGTAATTCTGACTTAAAATCTCGCAATTCTGACTTTATAACACGCAATTACGACTTTATAACACACAATTACGACTTTATATCTCGCAATTGCGACTATATCTCACAATTCTGACTTTATATCTCGCAATTCTTTCTATATCTCACAATTGCGACTTGATCTCGCAATTCTGACTTTATATCACGCAATTTGACGTTATAACACACAATTGCATCTTTATATCTCACAATTGCGACTTGATCTCGCAGTTCTGACTTCATATCTTGCAATTCTGAGAAATAAAGTCAGTATTGCGAGATGTAAACTCTCAGTTGTGAGAAAAAATGTCAGAATTTTGAGATAAAAAGTCGCAATTACCTTTTTTCATTCTGTGGTCGAAACAAGCTTCCATAATAGACGGAAAGGAACTCTTTAAAACCAAATGTTTTGGTTCTTTGGGTAAAAGCTTAATTGACCCCTTTTCTCGAGTGAAATGACATTTGGAAATTGCAACTAAATGCGTCAAATTTCAAAAGGTCTCACTTTTGGCTCGTTCTTTGTTTGTAGACTGCCTCTACAGCCTTTTGTAGGATGGTCAGCCTGATGCTAACCACCAAGCCTGCCACATTTAAAAAAGAAAAAAATTGGGACTTTTACGCTCTCAGCCTGCAAATTCTCCTCTGAAGTTCCAGTCCCCCCCCCCCCATTCTGATGAATCGCTCCCTTGTAGGAGCGTGTCCTCAGGCAGACGCCTATGTAGGGGAGAGCCCTGCACAGCAACTCTGGAGCGGTACGAAAGGGAAAAAACAATGTGACTCTTATTACAGGCAGGGAGGAGGAGGAGGGAGTAGGGGGGTTGGATTTGTACGTGATGTGATGCTAGGCTAGGAGTCGCTTCAGCACAGATGAGAGGTCCTGCGCGTCAGCACACACTGGAGTGTGATGGATGACCCCTTCTGCAACCGCCGGCCTGGTTGTCACTCAGGCGAACGGCAACAGCAAACAGCTGGCAGCCTGAGGTGTGATTGGCCGAAGGGAGTCACATGGGTTGGCTTTTGGGGGCGTGGCCTTAAAAGTGGGTGGTGGATGGCCATCACAGCACCAGTTGGCTGATGTTTTGGCCTTGTACTTTGGCCTGCATCCTTGCTTTTGGAGTTTAGGTCATGTAACATTGGAACAGAAGCCAAAAGTGGGGCGGAGGGGAGGGAGTGATTGAGCGAAAGAAGAGGCAGTGAAGGAATGCAGACTGACTGACGATAACATCGCCGTCAGAACTGGGCCTTCGAGGTGTCCAATAAGTTCTTTTCTCACACCAAACAAGCGTTCTTTTTCAGGAGAGGAGAAAAAGCGGTCTTGACAGCCACAAATCATGCGTGGTCACTGCATGTCTGTTTATGTGTGCGCATTTGAGCCGCAAAGAGATGTTCTCAGCATCAGCTCGATGAAGGCCGTATTCTTCTGTGCTTTACAAAGAGCTCCATTATAAGTGCTGTAAGAGGCATATCTGCCTAGTTCTCTGTCAAACACCCGTCCAGTGGTTTTCCTTTAAGTCTTTCAAATAAATGATGGAGAATCCACTGTGGTGGTTCTCCAGCCTCAACTTGACCAGCTAGACTTTCAAAAGTGTGTGTCAGTCGCATTTTAGCATAATTATTCACATGTCAGTGCGTTAATCTGGTTTTTTTGCACACTTTTTTTTTCTTAATTAGCATCTTTGTTTGTTCTTGATATTTTGTTTTTCTTTTAACATTGAGTAGAATGAGGGAATCCCTTTGCAGTAGTGGTACGTTCACACATTTTCAGGATGCGTGCACAGCCTCATTTTCAGTTTGACTTGTAGGAGCTTGCCGTTTTCACAGGATTGAAAAGGCCTGGAGGTTCCCCCACCACACCTCCTCCTCTTTCTACTCCGTGTGTTCTCAGGTGTACAGTGAATTTAGAGTCTATTTCATGAAACCAGCAGCCACACCCATACCTCAACGGTGCATAAAAGAGAGATGGTTATCATAAGTGTCTCTATACTTTTATTGCGAGATTTGGCAAACATAAGTCAGTCATTATGTGGCTTTTATTATTTTTTTATTTTAGTTGCATTCATTCCCACTGTTATGCATATACAGTTTGGTAAATAGCATTTTTACTTTTTCGGTTTTAATCGGAAAAAAAAAAATATTTTCCTTTTTTCTTTTTTGCAGTACTCTGATTTCATTGAACTAAGTTAGCTTTGAGCATTCTCTGCATTCATTTTTGCCTGAACTGTTCATGCATTGGTTTCTCCATCCCTCATTACCACCAGTATTGTTCAAACAGAAGTTTTCAGATGCACATTTACAGGACCCAAACATAACTCGGTTGTTGTAGTAGCTGATGCGAGACACGTACACTAGGGATGCACCGCAAATTTAGCTGCCGATAGTTATTGGCCGAATATGGCATATTCGATTTTTGGACAAAAGAGAAAAAATGTCAGGTTTCACTCTTGCTCTTGCCATTATCACTAGAAAAAGTGTGATGCTTTTCTCAATACAGGTGAAACTCGAAAAATTAGAATATCGTGCAAAAGCTAATTTATTTCAGTAATTCAACTTAAAAGGGGAAACTAATATATTATATAGACTCATCACATGCAAAGTGAGATATTTCAAGCCTTTATTTGTTATATTTTCGATGATAATACTTACAGCATGGCTTTTAAATGGTGAGACTTTTGTTTTTGTAATCAGTCTCTCAAAAGTATAAAAATTTGGATTTCGATTTATCGGGCAATATATCGGTTATCGGCTTTCAAATCTAAGGAATTATCGGTAATTCGCTTTCAAACCTAAAGAATTATCGGTAATTCACTTTCAAATCTACAGAATTGTCGGTAATTTGCTTTCAAATCTAAAGAATTATCGGTAATTCGCTTTCAAATCTAAAGAATTATCAGTAATTTGCTTTCAAATCTAAAGAATTATCGGTTATCAGCTTTCAAATCTAAAGAATTATCGGTCATCGGCTTTCAAATCTAAAGAATTATCGTTAATTTGCTTTTAAATCTACAGAATTATCGTTAATTTGCTTTCAAATCTACAGAATTATCGGCAATTCACTTTCAAATCTAAAGAATTAACGGTAATACGCTTTCAAATCTACAGAATTATCGGTAATTCGCTGTCAAATCTACAGAATTATCGGTAATTCGCTGTCAAATCTACAGAATTATCGGTAATTCACTTTCAAATCTACAGAATTATCGGTAATTCGCTGTCAAATCTACAGAATTATCGGTAATTCGCTTTCAAATCTAAAGAATTATCTGTAATTTGCTTTCAAATCTATAGAATTATCAGTTATTAGTAATTTGCATATCGGTGCATCCCTAAAATTCAGTATCATTAAAATTATTTAATTTAAATAAAAAGTATAAAGTTAATACAGAAAAGCTATTATTTAAAGTTATTTCAAATAATAAATAAATAGTTCTTAAAAAGCATCCCTAATAAACTTAGGTTTAGAGATCCCTCTGTGCCTCTGGATTTATGGAGCTGATCTGTCACTGCTGACCCTCGATGAATGTCCCATTTGTTGCACAGATAGACAACTGTCAAAGGAGAACGGCATGGGCCCAATGCGTCCTTTCTGCCATAGAAGCGGCCACATTAGCCAGCTCTACCGAGAGGGCGGGATTGGGAAAAAAATGGGAGGAATTCCCTGGTGACTGTTTCCCAAGAGTATTTCATTTTTCCATGCATGAATCAAAAGTTCAATTTTTGCACAAACGCATTCAAAATAAAATATAAAAAACCTGGTGCCTTTACAAGACGTAATTAGTGAACGGTGGCAGTTTCAATTGCACAACGCAGAACTCTTCACATCCATGGGTCGTTCTCTAAGCAAGTCGAGGGAGAAATGAACCAGGGAAAGACCTCTTGGTCTTCCTGCAGAAACACGTCTGTTAGATAAAGGAGGGATCTTAAGAAGAACAACAGGATGGGAAGGAGATTAGATGCTCAGATCCTCCTTTCATTCATTCCTCTACACCTCACGCACTGTTTAACCAAAGTGAGCCTGGGATGAACGTCCCCATCATTGTGATTCTTTTCATTCATGGCTCTTGTTTCTCCCTCAAGGAAGAGTTTTAAAATGGCTGCCCTGTTTCGGACGGACTGGTGGGGACAGCGATATTCTTTGAGAGAGCTTATACACACACACACACACACACACCATCTGTAATGAGGGGTGGACAGTGTATGCTTTTTCCAGGCAGCTGTCAATGGCACACTGATCTGTCAGCATGGACCCTGCATCTGCACTCCTCTGTAACTCACACCACGACTCTCCCGGCGAGAGCCAGCGTCTGTCTTCGCTTACAAGAACTCTATCTTGGTAAATCCAGCCTCTTTTGTGCGAGAATGCACTTCTTTCTTTTTCCGCCCATGCATATTTGCATGGATATGGAGATGAGGCTTTGCTGTCCTCAAACCTCACCCATGTGACCAGTCAACCACCCTACTGTGAAGTCTGGCAAATCCAATGCACCATATGTGTCTTCAGGCTCAAATAAAGACCCACCGTCTGCAAAGAAGGGTGAAAGACTTGTCCCTGTCGCAGGCACCTGTGAGGTTTGACAGCCGAGTCGTCCGTTGCCAAGGACCCCTCAATTTGCATGCTTGTTTACGTTGTCTCTTAACCTCTAAAAAGCCAGCAACTATTGAGCCTGTTCCACAGCTGAGTCCCCATCCCCCTTAAAACACCCAGAGAACATGTGCGTACCAAGAACCAGATCTTCATGTGCATCCGTGCGACTCTACTGTAACCAGCTAGCAATTCTGAGTCTTGAACAAGGCAAAATTTGGGCTGCCAGTGAAAATGTAATATCGCATATCCCAAGAATAGACTACACTCTTAGAAAAAGGGGTTCTGTATATGAAGCATAGGGTTCTTTACTTGACTCTCTGTAATGACAAGAAAGAACCCTTTTGGCACAAGGGTTCTTTATAGGCTTTTATTGATTCATATATTACATTTATTTGCCACATTTTGTAGTTGTAATTAAATTATTGTTTATGCTGATTTTTTGAGGAGAAAAACTGAAATGGCACTCTTCGTGTGATATTGATTAACTACATATACATTTTCTAACCACCATATCTTGCACTTTGTGATCATTCACATGCATTCACAAATACATTTTAGGGTCTTGATGTTTGTCAATAATATGAAATATTTAATCCGGAAAGGACAAAGCAAATGAATCTTTTTCCTGGTTACAAAAACCCTAAAGGGTTCTGTATAGAACCTTTTAGGGGTTCCAAATACGTACCTTTTACGGTTCTATATAGAAACTTTTCTTCTAAGAGTGTAGTTATCAATTAGATAACGAAGAAATTAAATAAAAAAAAAAGCCAAATTTTGCCTTTAGTTGCAGGGCTGCTTAGAGTGTAGTCCAATTTTGTGTTTAAAAGACATCTAATAACCGCCTAAGAAGAAAAGGTTCCATATAGAACCTTAAAAGGTTCTAGCAGTGCTACGTATTTGGAACCCCTTGTTCTATACAGAACCCCTTTTTAAGGGATCAATAATAAGAACCCTTTAGAGTTCTTTGTAACCAGGAAAAAGGTTCTATATGGACTCTTTTGGGTTCATTCATTATCATTTGTTTTGTCCTTTCCGGATTAAATATTTCATATTATTGACAAACATCAAGACCCTAAAATGTATTTCTGAATACAAAATTCAAGATATGGGGATTAGAAAATATATATGTATATTTATATCATTTTATGAAGTTAATCAATATCACACGAAGAGTGCCATTTCAGTTTTTCTCAAGTTACTACAACAGTTTAATAAACAATTTAATTTCAACTACAAAATGTCGGAGACAAATGCAATATATGAATGAATAATCGCCTATAAAGAACCTTTGTGCCAAAAGGGTACGTTTGGAAACTCATTATGGAAACTTTTTTTAGCATAAAAGGTTCTTTGGAGCCGAGTAAAGAACCCTATGCTTCATGTATAGAACCCCAATGAACCCTTTTTTCTGAAAACCATTTAATAAGATGAGCGCTGTATTTTCAAAGAGACTGATTTGGAAGCTTTGCAACTTTTTTCTCGTAGTGAATCTGAGATGCGCGCACAGATACAGAGCTGGTTTGCATGAAGCAAGCTCGCCCAAGGCAACGCAGCCAGGGTTGATTTGGAAATGAAAGCCACTTCCTGCACAGCACAGTTCAGCTTTTTGCCTGTTATGATGTATAGTCGACTCAGGTGTTGAATGAGTGAAACCGTCGACCACACAGACGCTCATGGATCGATGCCTTGATGAACTCAATTTGTTTGAAGTTGAAGTGAAAGTTACTCATTTAATGTATTCACATTTCACATTCATAGTTTTTTTTTTTCCTGTTAGTCAAATGTCAGCTGACAAAACTGGATGTGATCTATTTGCTGCCACCGGTTGAAACCAGGATCTTTGCAAATTTGTACGCTAAAAAAAAAGTCCGATAATCATGTAGGCTATAAGGATTTTAGTTTTGTTGAGAAAATAAGCGGGTTTGGTTTGTCCTCTTCTCTGTTCTGCTCTGACATAAACCAACGTCTGTAAAAGGAACTCAAACCTCACTGGAGTTTCCACGTTGCCACACAATGGCTGGTCAGATGATTTCAATTCGCTACGTCTTTGATTTCGATTGCATCGCTGTCACTTCTGCTGAATAATTGAGAAACTTCCTGAGGGATTCTTGTTTTTTTGACCATTTCAATTACTAACATCATATTTTTGGAAACGTAATACCATTGTACTTTTATTATGATGGCAAAACCATGGCATTCTTTGAAGCAAATACGTGTTGTAACTTATGGTCATTTTTAGTTTTTGAGTTATGCAATTATTCCAACTGTTTCAAGACGGTTAAACTTGACATTTATAGCTAGCTTCCTGAATAATTAGACAGTTTAATGGCGCAGACCGCCCTCCTTGAGTACTCAGGGTTAAAGGAGTAGTTCACTTTAGAAAAACCTTTTGCTGATAATTTACTCACCCCCATGTCACCCAAGATGTCCATGTCTTTTTTTCTTCAGTCGAAAAGAAATTAAGGTTTTTGATGAAAACCTTCCAGGATATTTCTCCATATAATGGACTTCAATGGGAACCAAACGGTTCAAGGTTCAAAAGACAGTTTCAGTGCAGCTTCAAAGGGCTTTAAACGATTCCAGACGATGAATAAGGGTCTTATCGAAACGATCGCTCATTTAAAACAAAAAAAAAACAAACAAATTTGAAGTTTTATAAGCTCAAATGCTCGCCTTGCTCTGTTCTGTGATGCGCGTTCTTGACTCTCACGTTCGAACTCGTTCATCAAAATGAACGAATCTTTTTCCGAGTCATTTGGTTCATTTAACGAGCAAAACGAACAAAGTGATTTGGAAAAAGATTCGTTCATTTTGATGAATGAGTTCGAACAGGAGAGTCACACAGAACAGAGCAAGGCAACCTTTTGAGCTTATAAAACTTAAACTTTGTTATTTATTTATTAAATGAGCGATCGTTTCGCTTGATAAGACCCTTATTCATCGTCTGGTATCATTTAAAGCCCTTTGAACAGTTTGCACTGAAACTCTCATTTGGACCTTGAACTGTTTGGTTCCCATTGAAGTCCATTATATGGCGAAAAAGCCTGGAATGTTTTCATCAAAAACCTTAATTTCTTTTCGACTGAAGAAAGAAAGACGTGGACATCTTGGATGACATGGGGGTGAGTAAATTATCAGCAAAAGTGAACTACTCCTTGAATTATGTCATAGAGTATGAATTCATGTTAAATACATATTGCATTGTGTTGGCTATAACTTTACATCTCAGAGTGACTGCATTTGCTACTTCTGATGGGATTGCTTGGAAACTACACTTTGTTCAAAAAGGTCTTGGTAACACGCTTTTAATACAGTGGGTAATTGTCTTATTTGGCCTAGTCTAACTGAAGTAATTAGTATCAGCCCTTCTGTAGTGTAGTAGGGTGTGTGGTGTGCATTGATAAGGATATGAGACCTCCGTGTGGTGCAGGTTCTGGTAACCCCGCTCTGCCTGTCGATGTCTTTGCTGTTTAATAGAAACAAAGCAAACAAGTCAGGGAGTGAGCAGTTAACTGGCTGCAGACTGGCCCGTCCCGTTTATCCAGATTCTCACCTCGCTGTTTTTTCCCTCTTTCTTTCAAGCCTTTCTTTAAACTCTTTTGAACCGTCCTCTCTTTGCACAGGTCCAACCTCCCCTTTCTTTCACTGTTTTTTTTATCTTCTTGGCCTCTCTCTATTGAAACTGATATTGAGGGGTGATGTGCTAGGCAGAAAACAGCGCTATCTCAGCGCGCCAAATGCTCTCAAACATGTCGGTTCATGCACTTGTCCGTGCCTGTCATCCAGCCCTGAAACAGAGCAGTAGCATTCTTTCTCTCACACACACACACACTGAAGTGCTCATGCTTACACATGGAGGCGGAGGTAATCACATAGTGCGCACACACAAACAGGTTTAACCCAAAAATGGATGTAGGCTATACCTGCGCTCATTACACATAACTTTTGCCTAAATTAAACGGTCATGCCGAAATGACATGACAATGATTTTTTTTTTTTAAACTTCTCTGAACAGTTTGTTTAAGTTCGAATATATTGACTTATCTAGTTGTGTTTGCAAAGAAAGCCTGACTATTACTATTTTTCATGATTTGTAATCACATTTTTTCTTTTGTCAAATCAACTTAAATTATTTATGTAGTTCAGATAACATAATATTTTGAGTTTCTGGTGATTAAATCATTCTCCTTCACTCTATTAACTCAATTTTTCCATTTCAATGAACTTAACATTTTAAGGCAACCAGGTTACTTCATTTAAGTTAAACCAACAATAATTTTTACTGTGTGTGATTTGTGGAATAACTACAGTAATGAGTGAGAGTGACAGCGATTTAAGTCACATTGCTTAAGGCAAAGTCACATGACTATGTTGATGCATATAGGAAATTACCCGGCTGTTCAGAGATTTGGGGTTGGTCAGGGTTTTTTTTGTTTGTTTGTTTGTTTGTTTTTTATAGTTTCTCATGCTTATATTTACCATGGCTGCATGTTGTAAAATATTATTACAATTTAACATAACTTTTCTACAATTTACCATAACTTTTCTACAATTTAACATAACTTTTCTATTTTGAAGTGTAATTTATTCCTGTGATCAAAGCTGAGTGTTCAGCATCATTACTCCAGTCTTCAGTGTCACATGATCCTTCAGAAATCACTCTAATATGATGATTTGATGCTCAACAAACATTCATGAATTATCGATAAAAATATGATTTATCAATGTTAAAAACAGTTGTGCTGCTTCATTTTTGTGGAACATTATTTTTCAGGATTTTGATGAATAGAAAGTTCAAAACAGCATTTATTTAAAAAAAAATTATATATATATATATATATATATAAATTACTTTTGTCACATTTGATAAATGCAAACTTTTTTTTTAATCTTACAAACCAAACTTTTGAACTGTAATGTGTCGGGTAAATGTGTATGCACATTAATTATTATTTTAGTAATATTTTAGCATTTCCATCCAAGAAGATAACATCCTAACGATGTTATCCTAAAAAAACGCAAATATTCAAGGACTTGCTACAAAGCTTATTGTTGTTATTCTGTATTACACTTTTTTACATATTTTTTTAAAAAAAACAGTAAAACTGATCTGGCCGGGTAATTTCCTTCCTTTTGTTTCCTCACTTTCGTCGACTATTGTGTGATTCACACCAAAGCCAATAACAGTTGCTGAATACAGTCAGTATCCTGTCGTCATCATCATCATCATCAGAGCAATGTAACATGTGAGAAGACACCAAGGCTGGGTGTGTTTCACAGGGGCAGGGAAAAAAATATCTACACACACACACACACACACTGGCGTGGCTAAAGACCACATCAATCTAAAATGTGTCCTCCACCCAGGCCATTATACCTGCCTCTTTGCCTCTCAATTAGGCAGTCTTACCAGCCACTAATCTGATAATCTCTGTCCTGTGTCTCACCCCATCCTCCATCTCTCTCTCTCTCTCTCTCTCTCTCATCCCTTCCTCCATGTCTCTCTCATCTCTCCTCTGCTCATCTCTCCATCTCGTCTCCATCCCCCACCAACGCCGAAGTTTCCTGTGAACTTTTTATGGTCATCTGGCTTCAGTCTGTTAAGTCTCTCTCTAATTTAAAGACACACTCCATCACCCCTTCGTCACGTCTCCTCTCTTTTGAAAAGCTCCTGCATAAAGAGGATAAAGAGGATACGTAAGTCTCTCCTCCTCTTCATCTGTGCATCTCCGTATCCCTCCATCCTTCGGGCGGCTAACGAACGTTAAACGGGCCAATCACTGATTAGTGATGCAACAAATGATGCTGAACAACTTCTTACGGTGTTTATCAGTAGCAGACCCAGACAGAATTTGCATTTCATTTTGTACTGGTTGTAGGTGAGAATTTATTTAAACATTTTGGGTGATATCAAAAACATTGTAAAATACTAGTCCCAACAATGTAATTTAGCAGGTTGGGATAACTTTTTTTTTTTTTTTTCTAGATTTTCTTTTTCTTTTTTATATTTTAGCTGCTGCAAGTTAAAAATATTCTAGTGTACACTAAGATTTTCTGCAATATTTCAGTATACAGTAATGTTCAAATGTTAGGTAAGATTTTTTTTTTTTTGTTATTTTGAAAGTTATTCCAATTTTAAAATAATCACTTTAAATGTTCAGTATATTAAGATGTAATTTATTCCTGTGATTAAAAGCTGAATTTTCAGCATCAGTACTCCAGTCTTCAGTGTCGCATGATCCTTCAGAAATCACTCTAATATGATGATTTGATGCTCAACAAACATTTATGATTATTATCACACTGTATAAAAATATTTTCATGATTTGTAATCACAATTTTTCTTTTGTCAAATCAACTTAGATAATTTATGTAGTTCAGATAACATAATCTCCTACATTGTATTAACTCAATTTTTCCATTTCAATGAACTTAAAATTTTAAGGCAACCAGGTTACTTCTTTTTTTTTTTAAGTTAAACCAACAATATTTTTTTACATTGCAGTGTCAAACAGTTGTGAATAGTTGAACGGCATTTATCGGAAGTGGAAATTGCATTATAAATGTTTTAATGCCTTTTTGATAGAAATTATGAATCATTGCATATGAATCATACTGTTTTTTTAAATGCTGACCCTGAAAACTTTGAACTTTTATAGAAAAGTGGCTTAAATGCTCCTTAGTTGACCCATCGCAAATCTGACTCTGATTTAAGTTTCACAAACCTTAAGTACACAAAACATGTTTAATTTTTAAAATCTCTACAAGTAATTGTAATAAGTGAGTCAGATGTTGATTCAGCAACTTCTCTGAATGATTCATTCAGTAAAGGAATAGTCAGAATGATTCAAAGTCAAACTGGTAGTTTCAGAGTCATTTGAACAAATCACTAAAAGAATTCATTCATAAGAGTCCATTGTAGGGCTGTCAAACTAATTGCATCCAAAATAAAAGTTTGTGTTTACATAATATATGCGGGTGCACTGTGTATAATTATTTTTTGTATATATATATATATATATATATATATATAAATACACACACATGCTTGTATATATTTAACAAATATTTTCATGGATATTAGGGTTGTGCCGATAGACGATAGTATCGTGTATCGACGATAGTCTGACATATCACCGATGGCAGATGCCTTTGACGATATCAATACGATAATTGGCTCGTTTTACCATAATGTATTAAATTATTATTATTAGGCCTATTATTATTATTATTATTATTATTATTATAAAGCTGTAATACTATATATTATATATAAATAAATAATTTATATGTAAATAATATTTTTGTCTTAAATATACATGCATGTGTGTGCATATATATATATATATATATATATATATATATATATATATACAAAATAATTATACATAGTGCACCCACATATATTATGTAAACACAAACTTTTATGTTGGCTGCGATTAATCGTTGGACTGCCCTAATTGTTTGTGAAACGAATGGAAATGTTACTGAAACATTTCGAGCGATTGGCACATGTCTGCTGTGTATTGTTTTAACTGGTGACCCCCTATGCCAAACACTCGAGTGTGAACAGCAGGTTCTTGATTCATTGGGGAGAGATCGAGTTAAACTGTACCATGACTTCAGGTCAAACTCCAGCGAGATTCTGTGTTTCATAGCGCTATGATTCAACACGACGAGTTTTGCAATGATTTTATTACTTTATAACAGATTTCAAGGTCAAAAGTCTGTGGCTCATCCCGACAGAAAGTGTGTGTTTGTGTGTGTGTGTGTTCATAGGCATGCATATTAAACTCCCTGTTTGTGGTCTCCCTGCAGTGTGAGCAGTGGTTGCTGACACACGAGGTGCACTGCGGTCCCTCTTCAACACCCGAACGCCAGCTGAATAATACAACCTCGTCTGAGGGCCGGTAAATATACCTCACCGAGTCCGAGCCGAGTGAGCATCCTCACCGTTTGCACATTCAGCATGTGCTTATCAAGCCCTGAAACTCTTTTAATTTCATCCTTTCATCCATGTCTATTCATCCTCGCTGTATTGTTTGCCACACATCCTTGGCTCGCATACCTTTGCTCTATCATTCATCAGATCTCTTTTGCAGTGTGCATGCGGTCCGCAAACAGTGAAGCTAGCCATGTATGCAGCGTAATGGGCTTTGGGTCCATTTAGAATTGAGTTGGGTAAACAAAACTGATGTGCGAATCTCCTGTTTGTCAAGTTACAGTTTATTATTTAGCTTCATAAAAGCACTGAAACTCCTAAGCTTGAGCTTGTAATCTGCTTTCAGCTCATGAGACATCACATGCACTTCATATACACACACTAACGTCCTCTGCATGAAGCTGGGATCTGTCAGTGCTGCGTTGTCTTGGTTTAGATCTCTTGTGCTGAAAACATGAGATGGTTTTTTGGTTCAGGTTGGATGGTAAGTTACAGACATGACTTTGCATCAAGATGCAGGAAGGAATCTGGAGTATGTGCTTGTTGCTTTAGTTTAGAGGAAAACGTTTTTGAAAAGATGAAAAGACAAAATACCAGACAAAGGCCGATCTTCAAACTATAAATAGAAGTTGACTTCGGGTCAGGCATTGATGATAACGATAGAAACTAACATACTTTAACATTAGCTAACATGAACTAACTAATATACAGCCTTTGTTATTATTAACTTAATACAATCTAAATTAAAGAATGTAGACTGCTAATTTATTCTATTCTGTTGTTGATAATATTACGTTAAGAATAATACGTTAATTCGTTCAGTTTATTTTAGGGCTGGGCAACGATTAATCGCGATTAATCGCATGCAAAATAAAAGTTTGTGTTTACATAATGTATGTGTGTATAATTATTTTGTATATAAAAATTCACACATGCATGTATATATTTAAGAAAATGTGTTATTAGTGCATAAAATACTAATATTTAATATTAATTATGTATAAATTAGGGGTGTCAAACGATTAATCGCGATTAATCGCATCCAAAATAAAAGTTTGTGTTTACATAATGTATGTGTGTAATTATTTTGTATATAAAAATTCACACATGCATGTATATATTTAAGAAAATGTGTTATTAGTACATAAAATATTAATTATGTGTAAATTAGGGCTGTCAAACGATTAATCGCGATTAATCGCATCCAAAATAAAAGTTTGTGTTTACATAATATATGTGGGTGCACTGTGTATAATTATTTTATATATATAAATACACACACATGCTTGTATATATATTTAAGAAATATTTTCATGTATATACTGTACTGTATATAGATTTATATATAATTTATAAATATAAATATTTTATATATAAATAATATTTTTTTCTTAAATATACATGCATGTGTGTGTATTTATATATACAAAATAATTATACACAGTGCACCCACATATATTATGTAAACACAAACTTTTATTTTGGATGCGATTAATCGTTTTGACAGCCCTAGAAATGTATTCATCTAATTAGCTATAAAGTCACCTTAAGCAAGATTGATAAATACTGTAAAGCATTCATCGTTGTTATTTTATGTTATCTATTGCATTAATGTCTACAAATTGAGCCTTAAAGAGAAAACGTTTATTTTATTTGTTTGCTTTTCGCTGTAGATAGTTCTTCAGTCTATAGTATAGAGTTGTTCCTCTGCTCGCCCTGCAGTGTTCTCAGGTAGCAGGGTCAAAGGTCAACATTCTGTTCTGTAAAACAGCTGTGCTATCTAGGTGAAAGTATGATGCTCCCTAAGACTTAGTTTGTAAAAATAAAGCAAAAGTACTGAATTAAATACAGTTAGCAGCCTTTGACTGTCATTCATCTGCTGAAGTTCTCAGTGCTGTTAGATTGTAGTTTTTATTATTATTATTAATAGACTAAAGCAAAGAGGTGATGTGCTCAAACTAACCTCTGACTCCAGTGATTCTGAGTCATGGCCTATTGCTCAAGCCATGCTTTCGAGCGCCTGCAGTTCCCCAAGCTCAGACTTGTGGCGCATTTGTTAAAAGTCGCTGAACAGGACCGAAGCATTCATCACATACCGACAGGGCATGTTACAGTGATGACAAAATTCATTAGATGTCACCAAGATAAAAGTGAACACTCTCAAAATGACAATTTCACTCATTAAACGTCTCTATTACGGCGTGTAATATGGTTATTGGTGGGATATTGAGCTGGTGGTGAAGGGTGGTTGTGCCTGAGGTGTGTGTTTGATAGGCGAGGCGAACCTGTTTGAGTTGCTGCAGGTTCAGAGATGAAGAAGGTGATACCGAGGACTCACCATAAACACTCACAGTTTAGCTTGTGGTTAATTTCATGAAAACAACTGAGATTGACAGTGATGGAGACTCATTTTGAGTACAAAAAAAGAGCCAGTAACCAGACATTTTGATGCTGTTGTTTATTGGATGATCTTTACAGTGTGTTAGTGTGTGTTTGTGCTAGGCGGCCACCCATTTCTTTTTTCTTTTTTGCTTAGCATATCTGTTTCTGTTCTGCTCTTGGGGCATTGAACTGATTTTATTGAGGAAGTATTTAATAAGAGGTCTGTTTTTCTCACACTCCTAGATTTTGGTCTCATGTGATTAATTGTGGAGTCATGGTGGTTTAAATTGTCTGGTAGATTTTGATTAGTCAAGTTCAGTTTACTCTGTGTAACACCCTGAATCCTTCTCTTACATATCTTTC
Source organism: Pimephales promelas (assembly GCF_988280905.1). Lineage (NCBI taxonomy): Eukaryota > Metazoa > Chordata > Actinopteri > Cypriniformes > Leuciscidae > Pimephales > Pimephales promelas. The sequence continues at coordinate 2,722,765 of NC_142790.1, read as the reverse complement.
AAACCACTCACTTTCAAAATGGAGACTTATCACAACCTACTGGCATCAGGGCTCCAGACTTTTCCACTGGTTGAACTGGTGCCACCGATTTCTGGTACAGGATTACACAATCATCTATTCCAGACTCTAAAAGATACAAACTAAATATATACAAATTCACATTTTGATTTTTTTTAAAAACACATTAATTTCATAAATTGAGTTTTCCTAACATCCTAAATAAATTACATAAACATAATTGCTTATCTTTTCTTACTTTTCTTTATTTCTTTTTGCTACAAGCCATGGGATTAATCAATGCATGCTGATGAATAGTGGTTTTAATGGACCAAAGCTAGCAAAGGCTTTCTGGGTTGCAGCATAAATACCTGTTATATATTATTATCATTGCCAAATTTCAGGATTTTCATGGATTTTGGACTTATTTTAATTATTTTAATCTATACAATCTATCTATTTACATTTGAATCATAATCTATTGTATCCTATCTATCTATCTATCTATCTATCAGCATAATCATTCTATTTTTAAAAAATCATTAAACATTCAAATGTATGCATTACATTTTAAAAGATTAGCGTATATAATAAGCTAATACAGATTTTTCGTTATCAAAGTTTATAGTAGTAACAAAAATCTGAAATCTCACACTCCTTACTTTACACATTTTATAATAATTTCCTTTCCGCTGAAAAGACGTAGGAAGAGGCACGCTGTTTCGTGGGACATTTTAATTTTTACATGCCTTAATTCGTGAATTCGTAATTCGCGCGTTCCACCATCAGTGTGCAATACGTGTGACGTCTACGTTCGTCAATAAATAAACTGCACGTGTCTTGTGGAAGAACACTGTAGCCGGAGCTACTTCTCTCCATTAATGTCTCTGGCGAGTCACGCAGGCACTGGGCAACTCCGCATCCGAGTCGAATCCGGGATAAAATAGTCCGAATATAAACACTAAATATATGCGTACCGTAGGGATTCAGGATGAGTCAAAAACACGGTTTGGAAAATGGATTCATGATGTAGCCTACTCGTTCATTTTGAACATAAGTTACGGACTGCAGCCACGGATACAACGGCTTCTGTTGCGTGGACATATGCGACCACATAAAATATTAACTCGCGCATTCTCAAAAAATGGTCGCAGTCTGAACCCTGGGCATGAAGCCCACAAGACTTGGTCGCATTAACTATACATTTTCTGTAGTTTACTGATTTTTAATCTTATTAATCTGAATTGGAAACCTGGTGACGATTGTGGGTACTAAAACATCTCTAGAGTCCCCTGCATTCTGCATTTTTGTTTATGAATTTCCTTAAAAGTGCATCTATTATAAACATTGCTGTTTTATTGTAAATGACTTGCAATGTTGGATCTCAATATTTCAACCCTAACAAAAAGCTTAAAATCACTTTGAAATGATAACAGCCCTTCAGCACTACAATCCAATCAATTCCTGATGGACAACTTTAGGTCAGGCTCAACATTTATTGGCTGTTTCACTCGGATATACATCACAATAGGGAAGAAGAGACGGTTGCAGCCTCCATGCTGAATTTAACAGGACGCATCTCAAATTTGTTGCTTAATTACAGCTTTTAATAGTCTTGGAAACTCACCATTCGTGTGGATCAGGTTACAGGATTTGCCTGATTGCTGTAATTTTCATAGTGGATGGCTAGACAATACACCTTGATAAGGAGAAATTTTTGCTTCAGGACATTTCTTTTTACTTTGGACAGGGTTAATAAAGTCCCATTGTGTTTTGCCTCGAGCACAAAGCTGGTTCAGTAGGCCATTACGTTAAGATAAGAGGCTTATTCCTGTTTATTCCCTCTCGGAGAGGGAGGCTACATTCAGACTGTCAGTTTTTGGGATTGATCATTGCTTTTACTTACAGGTGTGTGAGTCTCGATTTCCCGTTCAAACATCTTACAGTAGCGTTTTGTATTCAGTCTGTATGAACGTTCAACGGGAGTCAAGCCTGTATTCGCTTGGCAGTAACCAAAGTAATATCAAAGATGGTGGCATCCATGAAACTAAAGTCTAATCTTTTTTGACACGAGAAAGGTCAAAAGCGTGAAAGTTCATCTGTCAAATCTTCATTAACTGACAGCAGCTTTTATATTAGTGTCGAATGAGCCATGCATTGGATCTAAAACGTGAGATGAACACTGTAACGCTGTTCAGTTGTTATGGGCAGGAGGAGGCGGGAACCGGCGAACATTCAACAGACTTTAATGCAATAAATGAAACCAATACACAATGAAAGTTAAAGACAACGCCCCTCACGGACGACTGCTGTCACATATAACAAAATAAATTCAGGCCTCGTCCTTCACCTTTGTCGCTCCCCCTTTTATGCTTCCACTCCTCCGTGAGAGATCATTGTTAATCGCGCCGCCGTTCTCCCACGGGCCTCAGCCTCGCCCTGCTCGCCACAGACTTTACTTTATTGTCCTCTTAGGGCAATTGGTTCTGCAGCAAGACATAGACACACATGCACAGATGCAAGACCGAAATACATAAAATACTTAAAGGGATAGTTCACTTTGAAGTTAATTTTTGATATGTTTTTGCTTACCTTAAGGGCAACCAAGATGTTTGTTTCCGCAGTATTTTCAATTTTGATATTTTTAGGTCAAACCGTTGTTGTCTGTCAGTCATATAATGCAGGTTTAGGGGGTCCACCTCAAAGAGCATGCACAGAGAAGTCCAAATTAAACATGATTTAATGACTCGTAAATGTAAGTACACACTGATGGCCTAAGACACGAAACGAGCGGTTTGTGTGAGAAAACGAACAGTATTTATATAGTTTTTACCTCTTGTTAACTGCCATGTCGAACTGATCTGAATCACATGTCCACCTGAACCGAACTGAACCGTGTCCGATGTTACGACAGAAGTGATCTCTTGCGCGTCTACGTCACGCATTGTTTACACAGAGATTTCGGAAGTTTTAACTTTCACTAAACATATTTAGATACATCGAAATCGTCTTCCATTGTGATTTCCCATATATCTAAAAGGCCAGGGTAAATCAAACAGCCGTGCTCTGGTGTTACGTTACAAGGAAGGTAGATGGTGCAGAACTATGGTGTTATTTTCCTGTCAAATGTCGAGAGCACACTATTGTAGCGTGAAAGTACATTAATTTAATGCGCGAGCGCGAATCTCTGCTCGGGCGTGGAATATCGCGTGCACTCTCAGACACACGCTGCTCTTGTAAGAATAGGTCTATTTTCTCTGGGCTCGCTCAGAGAATCCTGCACATAAAACGTGTTCATTGCAATCGTGAATCTCTCCTCTTCCCCAGCTAACAATTTTAGGTTTCATAACGTTCCCGTTAAGTTATAATGTTCTAGGAACATTCAAAACATCCAGTTTTTTAGACGTTGTATCAACGTTCTTGCTTGGTTATAAGAACGTTATTGGAACGTTAAGAAATAACAATTTTAGGTTATACTGGGCGCTATTCTATTCTACCAACATGACCTCATGACTTTTGCATAAACATACACGCCACTTTCAAGTCAAGTGGCGTGTTATCTATACACATTTTGAGCTATCCGCGTGTATGCGTGTATGTACACGCCGTTAAATGTCCGAGTGATTCCGCGTGTATGTACATGCCGTTAAATGTCCGAGTGATTCTGCGTGTGTACACGCCATTAAATGTCCGAGCGAAACGAAGCAAAATGTAGATCTACATCTGGGGAGCGCTATTTTTTTTCCTAGGATGGTAGGGGAAGACTCATAAATGCTATTAACCCCAGTGACGGGTAGGTTTAGGGACGGGGTTGAGGTAGGTCATATATTTATATATACAGTAATGTAACGTTAAGTCAACGGCGTTCATAAACACGCTGAAAAGTGATTATGCGTGTTGATAGCACGCCAAAAATGGAAATACGAATTGCCGTGTCATACATACGCCATTTCATGAGATCAGTCTGATTCTACACTATTAACAAATGACCATATAAAATAGACCATCCTAAGTCAATTTATTGCAGTAATTCCTCTCTCAACCAGTAGAAAATGCTTTAAAAAAAAAACGTCATAAACCGGAAAACCGGCTTAATTTTGAAAAAAAAAAAAAAAAAAAAAAAACTGTGATATAAATTTTTGGTCAAACCGCCCAGCACTAGATCAGAAAAACAAGAAGCAAAATATGTTTTAAGGTGGGTTTTGAAATCATGTAATGATGGAAGGTCACGAATGTGTTGGCAGTGGGACCAAATGATGATAATTTATGCCGTGGGATGAACAACAGAAGTGGGTGTGAGTTTGGTTATTGAATGCGGCTGTAAATAACTGAAGCGTGTCTGAACGTAACCATACTCAAGTACAGGACTGACAACCGTACTCTGCTGCTGTGTGAATGTGACCGGAAAGAGCTTGCAGTCAACTCTAGGGCGAATGACATTCGAATCAACGGGCGAAAGAGTGTGATTTACGGGAATAAGAGAGGGAGTACTAGTAATATTCTTCCACTCTGTCCTAGTTTGGCCCCAAACCAGCCCCCTTTCTCTTGCTCTCTGTAAACATAGTGCTCCACTGATACCCTGATCTTTGCCCTTAGAGAGTAAGAGAGACTGAGCGTGAAAAGGTCAAGCTGGCAGGCTGCACACCACTCCATAAACTAAAACAAGGGGTGTGCTCGAAATGTTGGTGCCCGAATGCGCCGCCTTTGTCATCGGGAGTCAGTTTGTGTGAGAGGATTTGTGAAGCTCGGTCTGGCAAGTCAGGGCAAGATTCTGGCTCAATAGGCCCTAGTTTGAGTCACTCATGTGATCATAGAGGATAGATGAATGGCTACTCTAAAACTCTTCTTTTACACCACGATCTTGGGATGTTTAGTAGCTTCCTTCCTCTACCGCCTCATCTATCTGTGTTAGCTACTACTTATATCACACAAAAGAGTCTGCATTTCTCCAGTTTCCAAAGACACTGGAGGATGTAATAAACAGCCAACATATGGTCGGTCACTGGATTTTTGTTGCAGTCTCAACCCCCTCGCATCATTGCAGACCTCTCTCCTATTTCTCAATTTAACCACAAAGCGTTTTTGTTGTTGTTGAGCAAACAAACCCCATTTAGCTTTCTCCCGCTCAGGAAGAACTTTTATATCTTCATCCTTTCCGTTTGAGAAGCCATTCAAGACTAAGAACAGTGGTTGTTTCATGCAATATCTGTTTGTTTTTAAAGTGCATGTGTCACTTTTGTCAGTTTGGCTTGGAGCTATTGTCTGACAGCCATCCTTAAAGTCCAACCCACCTCGGCTCTGTCATTTGCATCCCAGAAGCTTGGCCAATTACTTTAATTAGAGCTCCTACTGAATGTAGGCTGGAGGCATCATATAAGGAAGGAAAGTTCTTGTAATGCCAAGGTTTTTGACTAAATTATGCATTGGCGACTTGAGTTTGTGGCTAGAGGGGGATGCTTTGGCTTCAGGCCCAAGTTATAAGGTAAATTTAGATTAGGAATGCTTCTCCAATAAATAGTCAGGTGCTATTTGTACTATTTGGCAGTGTCGTATGTGTGTCCCGTGGTAAAGTAGGACAAGCTGTTGACTAAATTTCAATTGTCAAAGTGAAACCAACTTTTCGCCAGTTGTGTAGCATCAGCCGTTTTTGATTCCCAGAAACAACCCCCAACACTTTCTAAATAAATATTAAAATGTGAAGAATCATTCGTAGAATAACAATTTTGGGGGTGAATGAATGTTTTGTTTGATGGCGCTAACCCCCGGGTTCAGAACCACTGGTTTAGACCGATTTTAACTTGCTAGTGTCAAAATAAACAAAATTATGACATTTTTGCCACAATTTATGTGATGCAAGACCTGCACAAATGCTCACTTACAGAATTGTAAGTATGGGCTATATGCACGCATAAATTCCGCATTTGACGCAAGGATGCTCGTCCATTTCCAGTTGTGGAGATTAAAGCGGAGGAAAACCGAGGAAAACGGGATTATGGCAGAGTCTTCAAAATTTACTGTCCTCCCGTCTTTGAAACGAAACGTACATACGTTTAGATGTAGTTATGTTTATTTAATATAATTTTAAAAAGAAGCATAAACACAACGAGGGGCGTCTGTTTTATCTGTTTTTGTGACTAACGTTTCTTTAGTATAACCATGGAGTGTAAAATTCAATATAAATTCTCGGTATTGCATTGGACTCTACGATCGGCGGAAGTTATCAAGCATCCTTACACCTTCACCGGAAATACCGCCGTGCATAGAGCCCATTTGAGTGCTTGGCGTGTTTTAGTAAATATTACCAGCCCATTCTCATCCCAAGGCGTCATATACTGATGCTTTTGCCAATGCGTAGACATCCAACACGCATGGCACCCTTTAGCGTCAATATGAGACGCAGGCTAGAAGGCGCCTCCTAGTGGTCTAACCCTAACCCTACCTCAGACCTAAACCTACCCATAACCAAACAAAGTTCTGTGCGTGTTATATTGACGCTAAAGGGTGCCATGTGCGTTGGATTTAGATGTAATTTCAAAAGTGTCACTACATGACGCCCTAGGATGAGAACGCGTTGGTATTACAGCTACCTTCCTAATGCCTCATTTAAGATTTTCCAGAAGAAAACTGGTTATAATTAGTGGCTATTCCAACTAATTCTCTGAAATGCTGTCAATCTCGTCAACCTCAACTCATTTTAGAATAATTAAGAAAAAATGTGTTTTTAACTAGGATGAAAGAGGAAAAGCAGTGAGGGACTTGATGGAAGACGAAACAAGATGTAGAGAGACAGAGAAAGGGAACAGCAGAGGCATTCTTGCTTGCTCGGTTTGGCATCGTGCGAGAACTTTTCCACCCTTGTGTGCTTCTGACTAACACAAAAACACTCAAGAAGCTCACATAAACTCAAGCACACGCAAACTTATTCTTCGCTCATAGTCTCACTGAATCATCTCTGCTTTCCCAGAGTTTGACTTGTTTTAACAAGGATGTGCAAGAACCTCTTTCTGTCATGTGTGTGTGTGTGTGTGTAGGATAGTGAGAGTGATGGGTGGGAACAGATGTAGTAACAGCAGCCCCCCAACTCCCTCCACCCCCACTATCTCCCTGCAAAGGAGCGAGAATCTTATGACAAGTACAACTCTGTCTCACTCGCTCTCGCCCCAAACCCCCACCTCAAACCCTTGCACAACTCGAAACCTGCCCTGCTGTTGTGTAATCTCTTGTCTTTCTACCTCTAATCATCAACAGAACCCTACAGTATCTCGCTTGATTCTCCACACCCATCTCTACGAATACAGGTTTTCCCTTCTTTCCCTTTTCCCACTGTGATCTTGTTGTTTTCAGTGTCTTTCTTTTTTTCCTCTTCAGTACATAATACTAATATGTCCCCCACCCCAAATATCAACCGCTTTTTCTTTTTCCAGCAAAAACGTCCCGCCCATCATGCAAACGTTCTATCAGAGGAGTGGCTTATCTTGTCTAATGAGGGAAAACAGACATAGACATACTTTAGTGTGATTGGTGGATTGTATACAACTTCCCTTCAATGCAATCCAAGTTATCAGATGATGCTTTTTATTCTTGTTAAAGTTTTTTAAATTTAACTAAAAGCATTGACAAACTGATGAAATTCTAGTTTAAAAACTCTCGAGTAAAAAGTAGTGCTGTCAAACGATTAAAATATTTAATCGCGATTAATCGCATTAATGTCATAGTTAACTCACGATTAATCGCACATTTTTATCTATTCTAAATGTCTCTTGATTTCTTTTTGTCACATTATTTTTTTCTCATTGCTCTTATCAACATGGAAAACTGCATCGGCTTGCTTTGTGCAAAAGTTTTTTTTTATTGAAAACAACGTTGCCATATACTGTGTTCAAATTCACACTAACATTCTCACTTGGAGCAAATAATCTCTCACACAATGTAACACTGTCCATCAATAAAAGGGTTAAAGAAATACTGACGAGGTCCTGATATTGACGATGATGATGATAGCTCAATTCACAACGACAAAACACACAGGTCACTTTGGTCTCGTCAATGGAAACATTTGGAAACTTTTTAGTAAAGTAAACTTTCCATTCAGAATCTCATTGGCATCCATTTCGTCTCGCGCTCGTCATCCACTCAAAACGTAACATTAACCAAATATTTGGCCGGCTCGCAAGCCCAAACGAGTGAGTGCGGCGGCGGCGGCGTGCATGTTGTGTTGTTTACGGTCTAGTTAGATCCGCTTGCGCTTTGGTCGACGAAGCAACAAAACATCCTCACGCGGCGCAAGCCATTAAAATGAATGGGTTTCATAGCGCAGCGCACGCATGCCGCGTCCTGTTGCAAAAGCATGTGAAAGAAAACTACAAAGTTTGCTAGTCCAAAAAGACCGTTAATCGTGCAATAAAAAAAATTGACGCCGTTAAAATGGGATTGCGTTAACGCCGTTAATAACGCGTTTAACTGACAGCTCTAGTAAAAAGTATTAACATTCTCCTTGCTCATGGCAATCGTTATTTTCTAAAGGTTTTTCAAAAGTATCTTTCAAGTTAAAAGTATTTTTTTTTACACAAATATCTTGAATAATTTTTAACCCTTAATTGCCATTATGTTTTTTTTGGGAAAAAAAACGAACTTTCCTTGTCATTAAAACAAGACAGACTTACTAAATTTGACACACATGGTGCACCCGAAATGGGTAGGTACTACATTGGATGAGCAACAAAAAAAAACTGCAAGGACTTTCATGAGAGTCTTCTCTGACATAATTTCCTATTTTGTCACTACAGTGATGTTTGGTTGATGAACACACTTGTCAACCCCCACTTTGGTTATTTTGAGGAGTAAGGACTCAGAAGAGCAGCTCTATCCGCATTTAGACTAGCAGGCTGTTTTTGGAGGAATTTGGTTTACCTCAATTTGGCTACAAGGTACATGTGAAGTTTCACTTTTTGGTGCAGAGTTGGCCATCCCTGATCATATCTACCATGCTGTTCTGGTCCAGCCAACAGCAGATCCTGTTGTCCAACTGCTTCGTCACACACACACACACACACATTCCCTTATCCTCTCTCCAAAAGAGGAAGTTGCCCAGACTGTAGAGGAGCTTCCTGTGTGGTTGTGGATGGGGAAACGGCAATTAGCAAAGAGAGAGTCTTTCGCTTGCTTGTTCTTTCTCCATCTATTTTCCCCTCCCAACTCTGTTTTTCCCATTCGTCCTCTTTCCACAGCTCTCCCCCCTTAATTTTACCACTTTAGCACACTTTTTGAATCATAACCAGCATGTTTTAGGCCAAAGTACATTTAGCATCTCTCATCATCCCCACAGGAATGAACCCCTCATGACCTCCCCATCTTAAAAGTACCGCTTAGGACCCCCCCCCCCCCCTCCCTGCTCATCCAGATTAGCATCTACAGCCATCTGCCAGGCCAACACCCACCAAAGTAGAGATGTGCCTGTGTGGTCGTGTGGAGTTGTCCGAAAATTGGGTGAAACCAGTCATAGTTTCATAGGCCCCACCCTATTCAGTTGGCCGATGATGTTGCAAGTTGCTTAACCCAATCACATCTCTGTTTTTCTTAAAGGGATACTAAGTTGAGTTTTACCGTTTTCGAATCCATTCAGCCGATTTTCTGATATTTAGAAGAATATCAGTAACCAGACAGTTTCTGGTCTCATTGACTTCCATAGTAAAACTCAACTTTTTAACTCTGGGGGAGTTGTAAAATGAGCCTATTTCCAAAAAAGTGGAGTATCCCTTTAAACTTGGCCAGGAAAGTATAAGTTGTGCATATTTCACAACGATTTTGGATGTCAAGAATGGGAAATTCAGTGTAAATAAGGGCCCATTCACAGAAAAAACCAACGTGAAGCGAGAGACATGGAATAGAAAAATGCAAGATCTTGAGATGCCCTAGCATCTCTTATTTCTTTTTCTAAACTAACTAGAGCCAGACCGATATTATCGGCCGATGTTGGGCATTTTCCAAAATATCGGTATCGGCAGTTATAATGGCAGATAAATTAATATTTAAAAAATAAAATAAAAACAGACGAAACACGCTTCAATCATCTCTCCTTGGCCTGTTATATTCAAAATGAATGTTTTTTTTACAATTTGCAGTATGATGTTATCTATTGTTATCATAGACTAGCTAACCACAAAGCTAGCTAATGCCACACGATCATCAGTGGAAGACCGCTAACGTTAACATTAATGAGCTTGGAAACCACAATGAACTTTTTTTTTTTTTTTTACTTTTTTTGTGCCTAAATAAAATAATGATTACTGTATTTTTAACTAGCGTATCTCTAGTTACAATCCCTGCATTGTAAAATGTAAGTTATACTTGCGAGGAGTGAACATTTAGACATAGAGAAAAAGTATCAATTGTATCTTGTGCAGAAAAGTTAGCTTTTCACGTGTGTGAAATCCAACAATATTTGATAAAAAAAAAAATCAGGCCGATATATCGGAATATCGGATTTTAAAACCCAAAAATATTTGTATCGGCCTTCAAAATCCTTCATCGGTCGGGCTCTAAAACTAACCCATTAGGTAAAAATGTAACCTGGTTTTAGAACGCCGTCATTTGAGAGTCTCTGCTAAAGATGCAATGGAAGAAGCAATAGTTGTTCAACTAGTGCATGTTCACATATGAAAACAATGAAAATGTACCAAAGTGGAATGCAAAAATAGGTCTTTTGTAAAAGTTTGGACGTAGAGTACAGAATGAAACTTCAAACTGCAACTCTTTCGCTCTTGCGTTGACCATGCTCCTGTGGGCAGACACACTGCCTCTCACTTGTGCTCTCCGGACAGGTGCTGGAGCCATAAAGCACAGGAGAATGTGTGTACTGTGCCTCATCTAGAGAACACACATCATGTTCTGCTGACTGGGAAAGTGCCCTATGTAGTGTTTCCCATTCTCAAACCGTTTCTCTCTTGATTTACATGCTTTAGACAGCTAACTAGCTATTTTCTGCTCATAAAGTTCGACTATTTTTATCATTTATGATTTTATGAAACTTATTGCAAGACTATTTGAATTTAAGCGTGACTTCCAGTGCCCTCAGAGCAGCCTTGGCTCATCCGCATCTGTTTTCTCTTGTTTTTTTCTCCATAGTTATGGAAAATTCAAAGGAGGAGACGAAAACAGAATCCGCTATTTGCACCCAAACTGCAGAAAAGGTGGAGCCAAGCAATGATGTCCAGAGCCCCGCCCCCACAGAAACACACACAGGTAGAAATCTGTCCATCTATCGTTCTTTCTATCTACCTACCTACCTATCTATCGTTCTATCCTTCTGTATGTCTGCCATTAATGCAAAGAAATTAAAACATCCACAGAGGGTTCTGCCAGTGTAGAGGAGGAAGGAAGTGAATGGGAGAATGGACAGAATAGAGCAGATGGAGAGATGCATATAGCCGATGGAGTGGACTTGTCTCCCATTAACTCCATGATGAGCACTGTGATGAAAGCAGCTCATCTTCCTCATCACGTAGTAGACTCCGCCCACACCACACCCAATAAGGTGCCAGTCAAAAGCCCCAGCACCAACCGCAGTGGAAGAAAGATCCAGGTAAGAGGTTATGAAGAGGGCGAAGGTCGCATACATATGTGCTAAATCAAATAGAATCAGAAAATAGGAAGTGTTATGAATATGTGGATTTACATACACTCACCTAAAGGATTATTAAGAACACCTGTTCAATTGTCTAATCAACCAATCACATGGCAGTTGCTGCAGTGCATTTAGGGGTGTGGTCCTGGTCAAGACGATCTCCTGAACTCCAAACTGAATGTCAGAATGGGAAAGAAAGGGGATTTAAGCAATTTTGAGTGTGGCATGGTTGTTGGTGTCTGAGTATTTCACAATCTGCTCAGTTACTGGGATTTTCACACACAAACCATTTCTAGGGTTTACAAAGAATGAACATCCAGTATGCGGCAGTCCTGTGGGCCAAAATGCCTTGTTGATGCGAGAGGTCAGAGGTGAATGGGCCGACTGATTCAAGCTGATAGCAGAGCAGCTTTGACTGAAATAACCACTCGTTACAACCGAGGTATGCAGCAAAGCATTTGTGAAGAAGACAACACACACAACCTTGAGGCGGATGGGCTACAACAGCAGAAGACCCCACCGGGTACCACTCATCTCCACTACAAATAGGATAAAGAGGCGACAATTTGCAAGAGCTACCCAAAATTGGACAGTTGAAGACTGGAAAAATGTTGCCTGGTCGGATGAGTCTCGATTTCTGATGGTAGAGTCAGAATTTGGCGTAAACAGAATGAGAACATGGATCCATCATGCCTTGTTCCCACTGTGCAGGCTGGTGGTGGTGGTGTAATGGTGTGGGGGATGTTTTCTTGGCACACTTTAGTACCAATTGGGCATCGTTTAAATGCCACGGCCTACCTGAGCATTGTCTCTGACCATGTCCATCCCTTTATGGCCACCATGTCCCCATCCTCTGATGGCTACTTCCAGCAGGATAATGCACCATGTCACAAAGCTGGAATCACTTCAAATTGGTTTCTTGAACATGTCAATGAGTTGACTGTAGTAAAATGGCCGCCACAGTCACCAGATCTCAACCCAATAGAGCATCTTTGGGATGTGGTGGAACGGGAGCTTCGTGTCCTGGATGTGCATCCCACAAATCTCCATCAACTGCAAGATGCTATCCTATCAATATGGGCCAACATTTCTAAAGAATGCTTGTTGAATCAATGCCACGTAGAATTAAGGCAGTTCTGGAGGCGAAACACAGTATTAGTGTGGTGTTCCTAATAATCCTTTAGGTGAGTGTATGTGTTTGTTTATAAAATAGAAGGAAAGCAATGAATTACGTTTCTATATTTTTATAAATGTTTCTTAGTATTTTGTGCCACAGATGCAGTGTTGATGTCCTTTTATTGGAAACAAGAACTGTTTGGGTTTCTAAAACTGAAGATATATTTATGATCCAAACTCAACCCTGAATTTCTAGCTCATGCTGACTTGCTCCCCAAATGAGCCAATCAGACGAGCCTTGGCTGCATTCCAATTAGCATACTTCTACTAAACCAAAGTTTGTACTTTACTGCTGTTGAGAAAGTTGATAGTTTTGAGTTTGTAATGACACAGTATGACACTGAGACTTACTACCCTGTTATTGTTTGTGTTTGCATACAAGTTTTAAAATCTAGCTATATCCATTACCTTAAAATCCATTGTTAATTTTAGGATAATACACTCCACTGTCATCCTTTCACATTTGACATACTATTTTTAATTTACTAAAATGGAAAATGCAACACACTAATCCTAATAATACAGCACTAAATAATGAATAGCTGGTGCATATACAATCAAACCTTCAACATTTCTCACATTATCACAGTTTATTCACTATAGTTTAGAAAACGACACTCAGAGTTATCAAATCAGTTAATATTTATCTTGTTTTGTCTGTCCTTCTATCAGACTGTCTCACGAATGAATTAGGTTGAATATCTGTCAGCTGTTAAATTTAAGTACACAATTTGATTATACCAATTTAGCTCAACCAATTACAAAGCAATGCTTAATTTTATTCAGTCAGACATGGTCAGGTCAAAATGTCTGAATCATTTTTGGTCAAACTTTTTCTTTTCTTTGACTTGTAGTCACTGTATGAAGAATAATTGGGTATTATTTGTCACAGTTTACTTAATTTTGCAATCCTCACTTACATAAATTAACTGTAGTGTCCTAAAAAATGATATCTGGTGTCTGAAATATCTGTCGTTTTTGTGGTTATAAAGTGGTGCAGGTGGGAAGGACTTTATGGATGCAGCATCCTGTTTTTACATGAAAAGTGACAAATGGTCTTCTGGCATCTCAATCCACCTTTTGTGCACATGTCTGCATCACATGGCTCCCATTACAGCATGCAATCCATCCCTTAACACTCCTGTGTGGGGCAACAGGTGTCACTTTTAACCCCTTAACACCCCTGTGGAAATCTGGGGGAAGTTTAGTCTCTAATGTTTTGGGTCCAAACCCCCCTTCCCCCTTTACAGAGTTTCCTTTACTCATCAGAGTGTTGTTCTTTTGGCATATTTACGTAGTCAAGTTCTGTCTGGAGGACAATAGCTGTAAAATCTCGTAGATTTGCTATAAAGGCTGTTAGTCATCTCTAGAGACCAGAATATAAATGTGAGGTTGGGATGTTTTAGTCGTTCACCTGGAGAGGCTGTAGCCTAGTTCTCAGGCCTCTTTCACTTCTTTTGAGGAAAAGTAAAGAAGCTTACTGTGAGTTGTGTAATTTACTGGATTAACTGAGCGTAAAGAGACGCGCCAAAGTACAGCACAAACAGGCTCAGACAGAACCGGTAAAAGAAGTTGCCAACAGGTGTTAGCTCTGGTGCACCTTATGAATTTTAATCAAGGGAAATTAAAGGAGTAGTTCACTTTAAAAAAAACTCGCCCCCATGTCATCCAAGATGTCCATGTCTTTCTTTCGTCAGTCGACATTTTGATGAAAACATTCCAAGATTTTTCTCCATATAATGGACTTCAATGGGGTCCAAAAGAGAGTTTCAGTGCAAACTGTTCAAAGGGCTTTAAACCACACCAGACGATGAATAAGGGTCTTTATCAAGCGAAACGATCGCTCGTTTAATAAAAAATATTAATGAGCGATCAAAAAAATAACAAAATGAACGAATCTTTTTTCGTCTCATTTGGTTCATTCAATGAACGAATTGACTCGGGAAAAGATTCGTTCATTTTAAACGAATGGAGAGTCACGAACGTGCATCACAGAACAGAGCAAGGCGAGCATTTGAGCTTATAAAACTTAAACTGTGTTATTTATTTATTAAATGAGCGATTCTTTCGCTTGATAAGACCCTTATTCATCGTCTGGAAACGTTTAAAGCCCTTTGAACGGTTTGCAGTTTGCACTGAAACTGTCTTTTGGACCTTGAACCGTTTGGACCCCATTGAAGTCCATTATATGGAGAAAAATCCTGTAATGTTTTCATCAAAAACCTTAATTTCTTTTCGACTAAAGAAAGAAAGACACGGACATCTTGGATGACATGGGGGTGAGTAAATTATCAGCAAAAGTTTTTTTTTTTTTAAAGTGAACTACTCCTTTAATTACATCC
This sequence comes from Pimephales promelas, assembly GCF_988280905.1. Taxonomy (NCBI): domain Eukaryota; kingdom Metazoa; phylum Chordata; class Actinopteri; order Cypriniformes; family Leuciscidae; genus Pimephales; species Pimephales promelas. The sequence continues at coordinate 2,707,627 of NC_142790.1, read as the reverse complement.
ACTTTTTAAATCAATCGGTGATAATCTTTGGAAGTTTATTTTTTTATACTCTACCATCTCTTCTGCTCACCAAGTCTGCGTTAATTTGATCAAAAACAGTAAAAACTGTAATATTGTGAGATACATTTGATTATATAGTAAATGTCATTTATTCCTGTGATGAAAGCTGTATTTTCAGCATCACTACTCCAGTCTTCAGTGTCACATGATCCTTCAGAAATCACTCTAATATGATGATCTGATGCTCAAGAAACATGATTATCAATCTTGTAATCAATCAGTTGTGCTGATTCATATTATTGTAAAAAACAACATTTTGAATCAAACAAACAGAATTTATTTGAAAAAGAAGTTACTTGTAATCAATTTAATGTGTCCTTGCTGAAGTGTTTTACATTTCGTGTCAATGTCAATGTCATCTTTATTTGTATAGCACTATTAAAACAACACAAGTTGACCAATGTGCTTTACATTCTCACTGTAAAATAAAATAGAGACATACTATAGTAATGCTTACTATAAGATGAATAAGCCATGGCAAACAGATATGTCTTAAGTTGTGCTTTAAAAGCACAACTTAACTTCCCCAGCCTTTTTGTCCAGAGTGTAATAATAGCGGTGCAATAACACATTTTATGACCTATGAACTTTAATCAGGACAGTATTGTAGCGATTACATGAATGAGACTTCCTTCTATGATGAAACTATTACTCTCAATTAAGGTCTCCTCATAACATGCTGAATGTCATGTTATAAACACGGTCCGCTTTAGCAATCGTCTGGTCCTGAACTGAAGCCAAGCGAGTCATGGAAGGAAAGCAAGCGCTGCGCAAAACGTGCCGTCAGAGGAAAAGGAAGTGCTCGTTTCTTCCTAGAGATGTTTTTGAAGATCCCAGTCTAGTTGAACCGCTCTGTGTTCGTAGAGCATGTGGGCGTCTATTCAGAGCTGGATTAGTGACTCATGCGCCTTCCCTGTTTTTATATGTATTATGAGATATCTACACTTATTGTATGACATCATATCGGGCATTCTGTCATGTGACGGCATCAGATCTGTTAGTACAGGAACTGTTCTCCCTGAATGGGACCGGGCCGTTATGTTCAGTTGGTGTGTCGTACGAGAGGAAGAGTGTGTGTGTGTGTGTGTGGTGTCAGTTTACAGATTTCCACTCAAGGTGAAAGAAGAAGCGGTTCTCACTCCGTCAAGATGCTTTTCTTGAAATACACAAACTCCCACATTAAAAACACAGATGATCTTCTGATTCACGGTTGTGGTCCATATTTAAAAGACTGTATTCTGGTGTCTGTGAAGCAGTGACTGATGTAGCTCTGAGCAAGTGTTTATTTAACAGAGTGAATTTAGCTCAGTATCTCACACACACAACATGTTCTGACAAGACATTCAAGGTCAGAAGACAAGGCCTCACTCCCTGCCTCCTGCATATGGGCTTTTACCCACGCTCTTAACGATGGCATTTGGGGTTTATACGGAGAGACTGCCTTGAAGGATTAGATTTATTCATTTTTCTGATGTTTTGTGGCTTTTAGCTTTGAGGTTAATCTACTCTACACTCTTAAAATAAAGTTTTTTTTTTTATTGGCATTGATGGTTCAGTGAAGACACTTTAGCATCTGTGGAATATTTCCATTGCACTGAAGTTTCTATATAGTGAAAAAATAAAGTTCTTTAATTGAATTTTTAATAAGAAAGATAAATGGTTATTTTAAGAACTGAACACTTGTATGTTCTTGAAGGAGTAGTTCACTTTTAAAAAAAACTCAACTCACCCCCATGTCATCCAAGATGTCCACGTCTTTCTTTCTTCAGTCGAAAAGAAATTAAGGTTTTTGATGAAAATATTCCATATAATGGACTTCAATGGGAACCAAACGGTTCAAGGTCCAAAAGAGACTTTCCGTGCAAACTGTTCAAAGGCCTTTAAACGATTCCAGACGATGAATAAGGGAATGAATCTTATCTAGGACTCATGACGCAAAAAAAGATTTGTTCATTTTGATGAACGAGTTCGAACAGGAGAGTCACATACGCTCATCACAGAACAGAGCAAGGCGAGCATTTGAGCTTATAAAACTTAAACTTTGTTATTTATTTATTAAATGAGGGATCGTTTCGCTTGATAAGACCCTTATTCATCGTCTGGAATCATTTAAAGCCCTTTGAACAGTTTGCACTGAAAATGTCTTTTGGACCTTGAACCGTTTGGTTCCCATTGAAGTCCATTATATGGAGAAAAATCCTGCAATGTTTTCATCAAAAACCTTAATTTCTTTTCGACTGAAGAAAGAAAGACATGGACATCTTGGATGGGGGTGAGTTATTATCAGCAAATTATCAGCAAAAGTTTTTTTTAAATGTGAACTGCTCCTTTAATGGCATCACTGCAAAAACACCCTTTTGGGACCCTCATTTTTAAGAGTGTCCAGTTCAAAAGTTTTTGTAAAGAAATTAATTTTGTTTTATTAAGCAAAGCCATATTAAAGTAATCAAATGGGACCATAAATGCATAAAAAGCCTGTGTTCTGTGTCGGTTTCCACAAAAATATGAAGCAGCACAACTTTTTTCAACATTGATAATAATCGGTAATGTTTCTTGAGCATCAGATCATCATATTAGAGTGAGTTCTGAAGGATCATGTGACACTGAAGACTGGAGTAATGATGCTGAAAATTGCGTCAAATTGATTTGAAAATTCATCTTTGCCATCTTTGCCCTATTTTATCTTATTTTAGATTCTAATGTTTCACCAATATTACTGTTTTTACTGTTTTTGATCTAATAAATGCAGCCTTGGTGAGCCCAAGCTATTTCAAAAACATCAAAATGTTACTGGTGTAAATCTTTGGCAGATATACTCCTGAAATATTTGTTTTTAAACACTCTGGTGTGTATCCGAGTCCTGAAAACAGCTTTCGTGCCAACCAGACATCAGGTTTGCGTCCGCACCAAATCTCCGCTGTGAAATTGCCTTAAAACCCCGTTTGTCACATAATATAACATGTACACTCATGCAGACATTTTGCCTTGTAAACATTTGTTTCAGGAAGCCAAAGATGACAGCGGGTTACTTGTCTGTCCGCTGTGTGACAAAGGCTTTCAGACCCAACACCAGCTCACCATGCACATCCGCCAGGTAACACACACACACACCTCATGTGTTTATTCATACCTGTTGATTCTGTCTGCAAAGATGAAGCGTCTGTCCCAAGTATTTTCTGAATATGCTTCGTCGGACAACCTGGGAGAGTTAGTCGAGACACTTGGCCTTCAGTGTTAGCTAGCTGACCCAAATTTCCTTTTTCCAGCACAACACGGACAGTGGGAATGCGGACCACTCTTGCAGCATCTGCGGCAAGTCTCTGAGCTCGGCTAGCTCTCTGGATCGGCACATGCTAGTGCATAGCGGAGAGAGACCCTACAAATGTAGTGTGTGCCATCAGACTTTCACCACCAATGGCAACATGCACAGGTGAGTCTTACTTTTTAAACTAAATTATTTGCATTTTGCTGCAATGGAGCCGATATGTGTCCCTAAGGTTGAAGATTTTGATTGGTACGCCAAGATTGATCTTGTTTTAACAGGAGATTGCCTTAAGATGACATGACACTACATTTATTTTCTATAATGTAATGATTTTTTGAGGAATATTGAAGATTCAGTGGGAAATAACTGGATTTTTACATTGGGAAGTAATTAGATTCCAATAGCGTGTGAAGATTTTTAGTTGATTATTTATTAGGGCTGTCAAACGATTAATCGCGATTAATCGCATCCAAAATAAAAGTTTGTGTTTACATAATATATGTGGGTGCACTGTGTATAATTATTTATATATATATATATATAAATACACACATATGCTTGTATATATTTAAGAAATATTTTCATGTATATAGATTTATATATAATTTATATTGTATATAAATATAATTTTTTTATATATAAATAAAAAAAAATTCTTAAATATACATGCATTTGTGTGCATTTGTATATATAAAATAATTATACACAGTGCACCCACATATATTGTGTAAACACAAACTTTTCTTTTGGATGCGATTAATCGCGATTAATCGTTTGATAGCCCTATTATTTATTGATTATTTTACTCTAAACTTTTTAAATGCTTTTTTAAAATTTAAGTCATACTGATGAATTGTGCATTTATTTAGAGAGTTAATTTTAGGGCTGTGAAACGATTAATCGCATCCAAAATGAAAGTTTGTTTTTACATAATATATGTGGATGCAATGTGTATAATTATTTTATATATATATATATATATATATATATATATATATATATATATATATATATATATATATATATATATATATTAGGGCCGTGCAAAAGTTAATTGCGATTAATCGCATCCAAAATAAAAGTCTGTGTTTACATATATATTTGTGTGTGCTGTATATAATTATTTTGTATATATAAATACACACACATACATGTATATGTTTAAGAAAATGTGTTATTCCTATATAAAATATTTATATTTATATAATATAGATTATGTATTTATATATATATACAGAATTTAAGAGCAAATAATTCTTAAATATATGCATGCATGCATAGGTATTTATATATACAAAATAATTATATACAGCACACTCAAATATATTATGTAAAACAGACTTTTATTTTGGATGCGATTAATCGCAATTAACTTTTGCACAGCCCTAAATATATATATAAATACACACACATGCTTGTATATATTTAAGAAATATTTTAATGTATATACTGTATATAGATTTATATATAATTTATATTGTATATAAATATAAATTTTTATATATATATATATATATATATATATATATATATATATAAAACAGTTTTTTTCTTAAATATACATGCATGTGTGTATTTATATATATATACAAAATAATTATACACACTACACTACACACATATGTTATGTAAACACAAACTTTTATTTTGGATGCGATTAATCGTGATTAATCGTTTCACAGTCTTAGTTAATTTTGATTTCATGCTGACTTTTAGCTAATAGTGTAATTATCCACTTATTATTTTGACTGGTTTTAGTGTATAATTTCATACACACAGACACACACCTTTGAGAATGGTTGACTATTCAGTTTCAGCGTGTCTTAAATGCAGTTGTAGATAGCTGTGAGGTAGATGTGTCACTGTTTATGTGTGTGATTTAAGAGAAGGGAGATGTGCAGGAGGAGCATGGCCATCCGCCCTAATGTGTCGTCATACCTTCTGCTTAAACACTCAACAATGAGCTGTAATCCCAAGCGTGGATTACAGCGGATTTTATATGTTTGTGAGCAAGCAAAATAAGTCATATGCAGTTATTTTATTCCTTAATTGCTTTCATGCTGATCCAAATTTAAAACTAGGAGACCCAAGGGTAATCAGATATTTGCATGAAGATATGTGACACACACCACCGTGAGATAGGGTGTTCTGGGTTGTTGCTCCGGAACAGAACATTCAGATCTGTGTTGGCGGTCCGGTACGAAACAGTCTTTTCAACCACACAGTATCATCATTTCCATGCTACAAATATGCAGAAGAACTTGGATTGAAGTTTATAGTTGGGATATAAACACTGATGCCTCCCTCAAAATGGAGTAAATCACCTTTTGAAAGTAACATAGCGCTTCAAATAACGATTGTATCGATTGCATCGTTACGCCACCAAAATGCGTTTTTCTCAACAAATGCTGATTCATCCAGAAATGAAACAAGTGAAGTGTTTATGAGCGAGTAATTGAATTATTAACTTAAACTAGGACTGCATTAATCAAAATCAAACGCCACTGGATTTATAAACAGAAGTTTGAAACGCTTTAAGCCTTTTTCATGATGATAAAGTGTGTTTATACTTTAATGCTAATCGACATGGCCTTTATCACTGTATAGCATACTATGAAATAATATGTTGTGTGCCTTATTCTGTGTGAGAAGCCACATCATCACACAGAAGGATGCTCAACTGTCGTTATGAAGTGAGTTTGGAGTAAGACATGTTAATAGAGTAGTTCACTTTTAAAAACAACTTTTGCTGATAATTTACTCACCCCCATGTCATCCAAGATGTCCATGTCTTTCTTTCTTCAGTCGAAAAGAAATTAAGGTTTTTGATGAAAACATTCCAGGATTTTTTTCTTTTCTCCATATAATGGACTTCAATGGGAACCAAACGGTTCAAAGTCAAGTCAAATATATTTATATAGCGCTTTTCACAATACAGATTGTATCAAACGATGAATAAGGGTCTTATCTCGGACCAAGTCATGACTCGAAAAAAGATTTGTTCATTTTGATGAACGAGTTCGAACAGGAGAGTCACGAACGTGCGTCACAGAACAGAGCAAGGCGAGCATTTGAGCTTATAAAACTTAAACTTTGTTATTTATTTTTTTAAATGAGCGATCGTTTCGCTTGATAAGACCCTTATTCATCGTCTGGAATCGTTTAAAGCCCGTTGAACAGTTTGCACTGAAACTCTCGTTTGGACCTTGAACCATTTGGACCCCATTGAAGTCCATTATATGGAGAAAAATGCTGGAAAACCCTTAATTTCTTTTCGACTGAAGGAATAAAGACATGGACATCTTGGATGACATGGGGGTGAGTAAATTATCAGCAGAAGTTTTTTTTAAAAGTGAACTACTCCTTTAAATGTTGTCTTTTGCGTGTTGCTTTTTCAATTGCACATTATAAGCGACTCAAATTCACAATGCTTTCAGACGGAGCATTAATCATTTGCTACCGATTATGCTTCACTAACAAGCTGCATAAAAAAAACAATCGCAACATTTGCGATTTCGGTTTAATTGGGAATGGGATTTCATGTCAATTCGTTTAATCGTGCAGCTCTATTTTTTTTTTAAATAAATAATTCAGATTCATTCATTTTTAAATAGACTGCAGCAATTAACGTGTCAGAACCTCTAGTCATTTAAAAATAAAAATAAAAATTTTAGCTGCCTGTTCAGGAACGTGTTTGAAACTGAAAATATCTCGATTCTCAGTTTATCTAGAATCGTGCAGCTCTAATGTAATCATATGCTGTGCTAATTACATTAAATGTTTGTACACGTTAAATAGAAAATATTAAACATAATTTATTTTTGACAGCCCTAATAATTTGAGAAGTTGTATTCTCAACTATATGCTGTTTTTTTCTGTTTTTTAAGAGAAGTGAAAGCTTGTTGGTTGATTGCATCCTTAAGGCCTCGGGCTCTGCGTTGAAGAGTTGCCCAGAGGATGAGTGTGCCACGAAGATAAATGAAAAGGCGTTGGTTTGTTTTTCGTATGTTGTTGGTCATACACTAGTGTCACCACTGGGGTTTGTCAGCTATGTAGCTCTTGTTTAAGGAGAGCGAGAGAGTTGCAGGAAGCGAATGGTGACTTTAAAACACCTCCCCCACTTTAGGTCATGGTATCTTCTTCTCCCAGCAGGCCTTGCTGATGGAGGAGGTAAACATGAACTTCCTCCTAAGGTTGTGGAGGTTGATGGTGAAGAGCATATGGGGAATCCGTGTGGACAGCTCTTAGTATGTTGTTAAAGGCCTGCGGGGTAGGATGGCTTGTTATCTGGTAGTAAGCAGAAGTAAAGTGAAATTGTACCACCGTCCGTCCTTTGATATGCGTGGAATGTGCTGTGGCGGATGTGAAGGGAATCTGGATTTACTACATCAGCTGTTACTGTCCTAATAACATTTCCTTGTGTCTAATCTGTTAATTTTGATGAGTATAAAGAAAATGTAAAGACTGTCGCACACTGCTAGTGTGGAGTTGGGTGGTTGCTAGGGTGTTCTGGGTGGTTACGTACTAATTGTAATATTTTATTTACTTTCACTGTTGTAATCTTACAAGCAAAACTTCCCATCACGTACGTCTTTAGCACAAACAGTGCTTGCCAAAGTTTAATTGTGATTTGTAATGAATTACATAACGTATGTTTGAATTTTTTTTTTTTTTTGCTCATTGTATTCATGAGCAGTGTGTGTGTTTTTTTCAGTGCTAAAATAAGTTAACTTAAGTCTCATGTATGACCAAGGAAGTTGTCCATGTAGTTGGCAAGGAATCAGCCATCTTGTGCCAAAGCATCACATGGTTGGGGGGGTTGGGCTGGGAGGAGGAGGAGGAGGAGGAGGGAGTCGCTGTTGTCATGGAGAAAGGTCACAACTTCACAGAAGAGAGTCAAAGTGCGTTCTGATTGGCTGCTTTTATTTGCTTTAACTCCTTCAGTCTTAGCCACTCCACTGAACAGCCATAGGTTTAAAGGGGTGCCCTTGCTTTGACATTGCTTGAAAAAGACGTAACTTTCTGACACCACAGCGCCCTCTGTCTGTGCTCTGCGGGAACACCGTGGAATGATTGCGTTGGATTGGATGGAATGAACCTGTTTATGCATCAACAAGTTTTATGATCCTTTACAGATTAGCCAGCCTGCTCATGAAATGTCCATATTGACATCCTTCATTCAAGGACAGGAAACTTTGAGAGAAAAAAAAAACGTTACCACCACATTACTCATTGCAATTTAAATGAAACTGTTCTGCATGACTCAGATTCAGTCATATCCACTGACAAATACTCATTTTTGCTTGTTTATAGTAATAAGTTGTCATCCTGTGTATGAGGTTACAGTGGTGGCGATTTCCATCCAATCACAGTTTGCTGACTTGGCATTGTTGGTTTTCTGTGATTGGTCAAAGGCAAGGTCAGAGTCCAGAGCAGAGAGTCAGATCCTCACACGAGTGTCCGACATGCTGCTTGCTATTAATAAACCACTGACTGCAGAGTGAAAACTGAGACCTGCAAGACCATGGGATGTCTGACCTTTTTTACACTTCCACATGCAAAGTACTTTCACAAGAAAAACTTTTATAGGCACACTGATGTAAACTTTGGATGGAGCAGACATGTCTAATTGAAATGTAATCTTTGATTGCACCATAAATATAAAGCCTTTTGTCTATTATTTTAGCCAACAGTGGGTTTGAAGCTATTACTTAAAGGGATACTCCACTTTTTTTGGAGATAGGCTCATTTTACCACTCCCCCAGGGTTAAACAGTTGGGTTTTACCATTTTCGAACGTATTCAGATGATTTTTTTTTTTATATTTAGAAGAATATCAGTAACCAGACAGTTTCTGGTCTCATTGACTTCCATAGTATATTTTCTTCCTACTATGGAAGTCAATGAGACCAGAAACTGATGGGTTACTGACATTGAAATATCAGAAAACCGGCTGAATGGATTTGAAAACGGTAAAACTCAACTGTTTTACTCTGGGGGAGTGGTAAACTTGACTTGACTTGACTTGATTTAACAGACTTTGTCATTCATAATACAACAAGTGTATACAGAACGAAATTTCGTTTGCATAGGCCACAGTTTTTTTGCAGTTTCAATGCAGTATAAATAAACGTTCATCCCAAAAATATGGTGCAAAAAACTAATTATAATAAATAAATATATACCTATCAGAATGGAATAATTAATATACCATCTAAATATCTAGCTCAATACCTGACAGCAGTCAAAGTGTAAGACCAACAGTACTAAGTAATTATTTATCAGTGTTCAACAGTCTGATGGCTTGGGGGACCAAGCTGTTATAAAACCTGGAAAATGAGCCTATTTCCAAAAAAAAGTGGAGTATCCCTTTAAGTCAGGCATCCTGATTTCTTTGGGCCTCCACTTCCTTTGTGTAACCTCACTGGTTTCCTCAGAATCTCTCTAGAAAATAGAGGATCAACTCCTGCCCTCTCCATGCAACATTACCGCTCTCTTCCTCTGATCTCAACCCGCCATCTTGGACTCTACATATGCACATATAGAGTCTGCGGGATAATTGCAGGACTTTCCGGTCCATTAGCATCCTCCCATTACAGTCATTTCTGTTGGCTCCCAATGGGATGAACAGGGGTTCCTCTACCCTAAATTTCGAGAATATTATTCATTAATTACTCATCCAATCCCAAGCATTTTTCAGAGATCATAATCATTTGTGATGACCGCTAAATCTGACAGGTAGTTTAACAACACACAACATCCGGCTCTTTCAGTGGTCTACAAACCAGAAGGTTGGTGGTTCAATCCCCGGTTCCACCTGACCAAGTGTCGAGGTGTCCACGAGCAAGACATCTAACCACAGCTGCTCCCGACGAGCTGGATGACGCCTTGTATGGCTGACGCCGCTGTTTGTGTATGAATGTCAAGTCAAATATATTTATATAGGGCTTTTCACAATACAGATTGTATCAAAGCTGCTTCACAGTATCAATCAAGACAACATCACAGTGTATGTTTATTCATGAAAAAAGACAATCAAGATTGGTAGAGCTCAATGGTATGACGGGTCATTTAATTTGAATATTCCCAACTGAGCAAGCCAAAGGCAACAGTGGCAAGGAACCAAAAAACTCCATCAGATGACCCGATGGAGAAAAAAAAAAACCTTGTGTGAATGGGTGAATGTGAGGCAAAATGTAAAGCGCTTTGGTAGCCATTGGGTCTGTGAAAGCGCTATATAAATGCAGTCCTTTTACCATGCAATTTTAAAGGACTCTTTTATCTGTTTTCAGACACATGAAGATCCACGAGAAGGACTCTGCCGGCTCCATCCCCAGCAGTCCGACTCTGTCTCCACCTAAGCGGCGACGTCCCTCTGCAACCAAACGCAAACTAAACCCAGATGAAGACAGAGAGAAGACCGAGGAGCCGGCCAACAAAAAGGTAAGTGTGGATCCACCATCTTACCCAGTGCTACCTGCACCGCAGGACGGTGCTCTCAAATTAAGCTACAAATAGACCTGTGTTGTGCAGGTCCTGGAGGATAGTGGGGCAGATGAACAGAGTTTGAACAAAGGACAGGAGGAAGTCTTGGCCTGTCCTATCTGCTTCAAGAACCTCACATGCAGAAACGACTTTGACACCCACATGGAGACCCATCCCGACACTACACTGAGGTACAAACACATGCATCAGTATAGTACATGTATTGTTGTGAAGAGGCATGAGTTTATTTCAGGCTTAAAACAAAGGAATGTTTAGAGTTTGACAATGGGACAGTTCTGGCCCTTCCTACACTCAGTATATTATAGCTGTCCATTAAGCTCAGACAGGAATGTTGTCCCTTTTGTTCGAGGTGAGCGTTGTATTGCAGGGAGACGCCAGTAGCTGAGGCTTTAGGCTGGATCCTTGCAGTTGCTGGGAGATATGGTGGCATGCTTTGTGCTGGTATAGTCATAATTTAACACATCCGAATACAGAGGGGGCAACTCCTCTTGGTTATTAACTAGATAAGCAAGGGATTGTTTTTTTCAGCGGGATTTGCCTTTTGTTCAGATCGAAATCTTGTCTTACAGGTTTGGCCTTCTGAGTGTCAGAGCTTGGATTTTAAGCTAAATTTGTTTTGCTTATTGAAATGGTATGCTGAAATGTAGTTGGTTGAGTATGGAAGCTTGTTTCCTCCACTGAATTAAAAATAAAAAAATAATAATTGTGACTATCTCAAAATTGCGTGATATGAAGTCAGAATTGTGAGAAATAAAGTTGCAATTGCGAGATATAAAGTCAGAATTGCGAGATATAAAGTCAGAATTGCGAGATATTAAGTCAGAATTGCGAGATATTAAGTCAGAATTGCGAGATATTAAGTCAGAATTGCGAGACAAAGTCAGAATTGCGAGGCAAAGTCAGAATTGCGAGGCAAAGTCAGAATTGCGAGATATTAAGTCAGAATTGTGATATATAAAGTCAGAATTGTGATATAAAGTCAAAATTGTGAGATATAAAGTCAGAATTGTGAGATATAAAGTCAGAATTGCGGGACAAAGTCAGAATTGCGAGACACTAAGTCAGAATTGCGAGATATAAAGTCAAAATTGCGTGATAAAGTCTCACTTTTTTCTCACAATTGTGAGTTTACATCTCGCAATTCTGACTTTATAACACATAATTGCGAGTTATATGTCGGAATTTGCGAGTTTATATGTCGAAATTCTGACATCTTTTCTCAGAATTGTGAAATAAACTCGCAATTACGAGTTATCAGGCCAATTCTAAGGGAATAAAAAGACTTAACTTTTTTCCCCCTCAGAATGGTTTATATCTCACAATTCTGACTTTATATCTCACAATTCTGACTTTATATCTCGCAATTCTGACTTTCTATATCGCAATTCTGACTTTATATCTCACAATTCTGACTTTATATCACGCAATTCTGACTTTATATCTCGCAATTTTGACTTTATATCTCGCAATTCTGACTTTATCTCACAATTCTGACTTTATATCTCGCAATTCTGACTTTATATCTCACAATTCTGACTTTATATCTCACAATTCTGACTTTATATCTCGCAATTCTGACTTTATATCTCACAATTCTGACTTTATATCTCACAATTCTGACTTTATATCTCGCAATTCTGACTTTATATCTCGCAATTCTGACTTTATATCTCACAATTCTGACTTTATATCTCACAATTCTGACTTTATATCTCGCAATTCTGACTTTATATCTCACAATTCTGACTTTATATCTCACAATTCTGACTTTCTATATCGCAATTCTGACTTTATATCTTGCAATTCTGACTTTATATCACGAAATTTGTACTTAATATCTCGCAATTCTGACTTTATATCACGCAATTCTGACTTTATATCTCGCAATTGTGATGTTAATATCACGCAATTCTGACTTTATATAACGAAATTCTGAGAAATAAAGAATTGCCAGATAAAAAGTCGCCATTGCCTTTTTTATTTTTCATTCTGTGGCGGAAACAAGCTTCCATAGCTGAGAATGAACATACCTACATGAGTGTAATCCCGTCGACATGTACCCCTCCCACTCTTGAGAGGCCTACGAGGTCCAATCTCCCTCCAACCCACCCCCCGCATGTGGCCCCCGGGCTTAAGGCAAGGGAGTGGCATGTAGAGGATAGAAGGGAAAATGGACGGGGGAGGGACCACAGAGGTTATGTGGCTGGGAGGGGGGTGGGATTTAATGAGACACAGGAGGAGACTTCAGCAAGATGCATTCTGCAGGACATCTCTGTAGTAGTGTGTGTGTGTGTGCGTGCATGTGTGTGAGGTGGTATCTGTATCCTTGGAGACATCCGTCTGCAGACTATACCTCTAAAATCACCCAACCGATGGCTAGCTCCTCTAGTTAATGGATAGCTGTGTGGGATTGCTCTGGGTAAAGGAAGTTGGCAGGGCCTGTCTGAGTTATTGTTGTATGGAAGTGCTGCAAATTTAGCACTAATCCTGTGTAATCACAAGAGCTAAGAGTGCTAGTTAAGAGGATCTAGACTGCTGTGAATTGGGTTCCACTCTGAAGAGTTGTAAAAGCAGCTAAATAACCACACTTACACGTACAAACAGACACAAGAATGCTTTTCAAAATACAGACATGTTATCTGCCTCACCCAAACAGCCCTTCCAAGTAAGGCAGACACTCCCATACATGCATGCTGTAGACCCAACTCTAAAATCTGCAAAATAGTTTGCAAATCCATTGCAAAATAGCCAATAGAAACAACAGCATCCTGGACTGGGAATGGTTTGGCGTAATTATATGGAACAGTGCTTGAACTCTTTGTAACAAGACAGCTCCCATTTTGATTTACATTTATTTGCTTATGCAACTCTGTCCAAATGTATTAAAGCATTCACAAGCAGTAATCTTTAACGGGTTAGCACTTTAGCTCATTATGCTTCTCAGGTGGATGCGCTGCCTTGCATTGCATTGCATTGTGTGTCTGCTGAGATAAAAGCTGCTTACAGTCCCTATGGACACGTCATCACCATGATCAGGGGCAGGAGATGTGACAAGACCAGTGCACAGACATTAACCAGCTGTCTGAACGAGAGCCATTGTAGGCTAGGGTGTGATTAAACTCACCTAGGAAATCCCAGATATATTTCGGATGTCTAGGATGCATTTCCATAGTACATTCTTCTTCTTGAAGAATTTGGGCAATGATAAATAATAATAATGTCAGTGTTTTATTGAGCACGCATTTATGCATAATTATACAACATGGAGATTTAACTGTCACCGTCCCGGTACCGGGACACCTAAATTTACTTCACTATATTTCTATTAAATCCTAATCTAATTATGATAAATTATATATCGTTGGAAAGGTCTAAGACTTCTAAATAGATATTCTACCCCTGTTTTGTGTTAAAAATTATGTAGGAAGAGTAATTGATGAATTTATGACAAGAGTGCACCTCAAAAAAATCTGCATCATAACAGGAGTTTTGACCTTTGTCACAAAAAGTCGATGCACACACTTTTAATCATTGAAACTTCTGTTTTTATGCTAAAAGTTCATAAAAAAAACATATAATCTAGTATTTTTCAATAAAAAATAAAAAATTATAGTACAATATTATCCTCTAAAAATGATAATATTTATATTTATTATCCTCTAAAATATAATATAATTTTTTTATCGCCTTTTTTCTTATATCACATATTTTAGTAGTTATCATAAATTAGGTATCATTTGAAAGCTTATAAACTCAGAATTCATCGTGTGAAAACTGATTTATAATTGAACGTTGTGTTACCATAGAAACGGTACTTGTTTTATCAGGCTCCTCCCCTTTTGGGCGTCATTATATTTCATAATTTATGATCAAAACCTTTTCTAATCTTGACAAAACTGATATTGTCAGAAAGGTCTAAGTCTCAAGGTTCCAAGTTTTGTGACAGAATTGATATTTGGACAGAAATGTATTAATTTGTTAAGGCAGAATGTATACAACTAAATTCAATGGAATTCAATGGCACCCGGTGGCTATTTTTGGTACTACGCCTAAACAAAATCTCATGGGAACTTCAATTTTTGTGATATCAACTTCAAATTTGAAACATAACTTGATAAGATTTATGGCTTTGATTTTGTAGAAATTTTAGAGTAAAAAATATTTTGTAAAATACATATTTTATATAAAATAAAAAAATATAGTACAGTATATTTGATTTACTGTAAATTTAAACTTCCATAACTTTTTTATACTTTCATTTTTGAAGTGTTTTCAAAGCAATATTCTACTGAGTGTTTTCTTTAAAACAAGACCAAACTTGGGTATATATTCCAAAGCATTCTTAAATTACAACCATTTAAGTTTGAATAGTGCATTTTAACCCCCATTCTCAAAAGGGGGGGTGACAGCTAAGGGGTTAACTACAAATAGAAACAATGTGTGTGGTGAATCTTTGAAATCAACACCTTACATAAGCATTCTTATTCCTAGATGTGATTTATGCTGCATTTCATTCCGGACACACCGAAGTTTGCTCCGCCACAATGCAGCTACCCATAAGCAGCTACCCACCGACCCCAATGGACGACCCTTTATTCAGAATAACCCATCCATCCCTCTTGGCTTTAATGATCTGGCTTTCATTGACTTTTCATGCCAGAAGTTCCCTCATATTGCCCAGGTAAAAGCCATTGTCAACTTTCCTGTGGTTAATCTGCACAGCTTGTAAACCTTCTTTGTCTATGCAAGTTTTGTTAAGTTTCAGTTTTATTTTGACCCACAGATTTGGTGTGAAACAAACCTCCGCCGATGTACTGGCAAATTCCATCGTTTTGTATGTGACGCATGTGATAAGGCATTCCCTCTTAGCTCAGCTCTGGACTTGCACAAAGCCTCACATGAGACTTCAAGTGGCACCCAAGAGACCACTTCAACCTTAATTATGAAAGATGAGCTTCCCACTCCTGAGAAAAATGGCTTCATGGACTCCCTGGGCTTGCAGCACATCTCTCAGATCAAGCCTGCCCCCTCAGAAGAGGATATCCAGCAGGCCAAGCTAGAAAGCATCCGGGTTATCCATGTAGATCCGAATCAGTCCACCGTACCTCAAGAGACTGGCCTTGTTGGTGGGGGTAACCTGTCTCTTGTAGACCCAGCGTCTCTTCAGGGACTGTCCCATCAAGAAGCTCTCAAACTGCTGTCCCTTCAGCCTTTCCAGACAGGTTTTCTGGTGCAGCCAGATGGTGGTATGGTGTTGAAGCCTGTGTGTGGTGAATCCGGCATGGAACTCGCTGATATACAGCAAATACTCAAAGTAGCTTCAACAGCTCCCAACCAAATTTCGCTCCCACCCTTATCCAAGGCACCCTGTAGTGGCGTGCAGTCAGTCTACAAGCAGATGCCTCCTCTCAAGCCAAAGCCCTTGGTGGCTCCCAGAACCAGCATGGTAGCTTCAACTCCACCACCTCTATTAAACACCCAGCAAGCTTCACTGGGCTGCATCAGCCCTAGCCTCCCACCCCCTGCCAGCCATCCTCTCAAGACTGCAAGGGATCTCTCCTCATCTTCCTCTCCCTCTTCTGCCAACAACCAGGCTTCGGCAGAGAGGATACAAATGGAGGCAGATTGCATGGGAGATGCCCATACCCCAATGGACATGGATGAAAGACATATCAAGCAGGAGAATGGCAAGTTAGATGAGACCACTGTAAAGAAGGGAGGAGCTCAAAAAGGCTCATACCCCTGCCGATTTTGTGACCAGGTCTTTGCGTTCTCTAGTGCGCTGCAGGCACACATGCGATATCATTTGGGCATCCTACCCCACCAATGCAATATCTGTGACTATGTTGCTCCAGACAAGGCCACATTGATCCGTCATTTGAGAACGCACAGTGGTGAGCGGCCCTATGTCTGCCGGATCTGTCATTACCCATTTACGGTCAAGGCCAACTGTGAGCGGCATCTTCGCAAAAAGCACATGAAAAACAATCGCAGGGAGATTGAGAAAAACATCAAGTATGTTACCTCGTCCACGTCCACAGCTGATGTACTGGAGCAGGCTGGGACTAGTGAAACTACGTGCCGCTTCTGTGGGGAGGACCTCAAGACCTTCCGGGCCCTGCAGATTCACTTGCGAACGCATAACGGCTGCCAGCGAAAGCCATTTGAGTGCAAGCGTTGTGGGGCAGCCTTCCTTGCCAAGCGTAACTGCATCCATCACCTTCTCAAACAACATCCAGAGGTCCAAGAGCAGGATATTGAAGAGCACATAATCACTCTTCTAGCTGCCTCAACCCAAAATAGCCCAAACCCATCTCCTCTCAATGGGGTATCTCCTAGCACTGTGGGGAAGCCCATCAAGGTAGAAGACCTCAACTTCTACGGCGTGGATATGGATCAACCTCTGGACTTCTCTAACAAAAGTCGCGGGGGAAGCAGTGTCGGAAGTGTGAGTGGATCACCCGGGATCAAAATGGAGCCTGTCTCCTACGACTCTTCCATGGAACCCATTGACCTCTCTATTCCTAAGAATCCTCTGAAAAAGCTTAAACAAGACATTGAGGCTGCATTCCCAAGAGAGATTAAGAAAGAACTTTCAACCATTAGCATCCTTGCTCAGGCTCTTCAGACTGATAAGTCCATTGATGAGAAACCCCAACCGCTTGGATGCTACCAGGTCCCCGTAGCCTTGACCTCCCTTACCGGTAGCGCAAATCCCGCAGGAAGATCCTTGCGTCTAAAGCCCCTGCTTCCTAAACCTTCCTCTGCTGCTGAGAAGGAGCTTCCACCACTGGCATCCATTGCTCAGATAATTTCCTCTGTTTCTGGTGCCCCTGACCTTCTAAAACGTGACAACACTAATGGCCTTCAGGCTGATTCTGAGACTCATGGCAAGCAAGAGTCAACAGATACCTTGATAGAGGAGCTCTCTGTAGAGAGCTCCAAGAAGAGGTCCAGGAAAAGAGCTTCCAGAAGCATAGCGAAAGAGAAAACTGGGATAAATGCCACAGACCCGAGTATTGATTTGGAGTCTAGTGGGGAGTTTGCAAGTGTTGAGAGAATGTTGGCGAACACTGATGCCAACAAGTTCAGTGCCTATCTTCAGACTAACACGATTGAGTTGGCAAGAAAAGATGGGCAGCAGCCTGGTGCTAGTGACGAGAAAGAGGTGAAAGATGAGAAACACTTGCCAGTCCGGCAGACTACTCAACCCCATCAGTCCAAAGGGAAGAAGAATGCATACTCAAACTCTGTGCAAAAGATGACTTGCCCTTTTTGTCCCAGGGTTTTCCCTTGGGCCAGTTCGCTTCAGCGCCACATGTTAACACACACAGGTGACTCTTGTGTACATTTTTATAGACAATTGCACTACAAGGATGTACAGAGTTAAAGGAGAACTCCGGCGCAAAATGAATCTTTGGTCTAATAAAACATCGGTACCTTGTCAAACGTTCTCTGAGATTTGTTTTCATGATAATCGAATGTAAAGAGTTTTATCTCTAAAAACTGTTTGTAATGGGGGCATTAACTAAGTAAAAAGAAATCGCTAGTTTATACCACTAACAAGGCTCAAAATAGCCCACAGTAACATAATGAGGGTCCATACATGCAAAACGAAGCATTGAGAAGTTTGTAAGTGTGCAAACCGTTTAATAAGAAGATACTTTATAAAGACAGTTCACTTCGTGTATACAGACTGGAGCCATCTTGGAAAACAGTCACGACAAGTCAAACTACGAACAACGTGCTGAGTGAGCTGATCTGTATGAAGTTCAGCGAACTTCTGAACTGTATGAACCATAGATATCTATATAAAGACTAGATATGTCGTCCACGCTGCTGGCCAATGGAGGTCGACGTCTGCACCTGGCGGCCATCTTGTCACAGGCAGCTCGCTCACTCGTAACATTGTGTTAATGGTACATGTACTATTTAAATGACCATAACTTGCTCAATTTTCTACCGATTTTCAAACGGTTTGTTTTATTATAAACGTCAGAGATGTAGTTATGACACTGAATACTTATGAATAAAAAGTGTATAAATAAATAATCATCCAGATAGTTACAGCCACGTTAATAACGTTTGTAAGAAACCAAACCGTTTGTAAATCCGTCAAGATTTCAACGAGATGAGAGTATTTGTGTTCGTGCGGACCACTCATCTTACATCAGCTTGTCTGTGACAAGATGGCCGCCGGTGATGACGATGGAAACTCCGCCGTAACACATCTAGCCTTTATATACATTACATATCTATGGTATGAACGGCATTCAGGGATCGACTTATCGAGACTGTTTTCCCAAGATGGCTCCTGTCTGTATACACGAAGTGAACTGTCTTTATAAAGTATATTCTTATTAAACGGTCTGTAGACTTATAAAGTTCTCAATGCTTCGTTTTGCATGTAGGGACCCTCATTATGTTACTGTGTTAGTGTGGGGCTATTTTGAGCCTTATTAGTGGTATAAACTAGCGATTTCTTTTACTTAGTCAATGCCCCCAGTACTAGCGTTATACGCTAAACGGTTTTTAGAGATAAAACTCTTTACATTCGATTATCATGAAAACAAATCTCAGAGAACGGTTGACTAGGTACCGATGTTTTATTAGACCAAAGGTTCATTTTGCGCCGGAGTTCTCCTTTAATGTACACCTATGTTACCTCTCAAAGTATGTGTAATTTATTTCCTTGCTTTTATTTTGATTTTCTTGAACAGGTCAGAAGCCATATCCTTGTCCCCAATGTGATGCCTTCTTCTCGACCAAGTCCAACTGTGAGCGACATCTTTTACGCAAACATGGCGTTTCCAACCGAGTGCTTAGGCGCAATGGTGGAATACCCAAGTGTAAAGATGCCGAGGAAGGTTCACAAGAGAGTGCAGGTATCAAAAATAATGCTTATAAACGGTGGTGTATTTTTAACTGTTGATTAACCATTGAGGTTAAAGGAGTAGTTCACTTTTGAAAAAACTTTTGCTGATAATTTACTCGCCCCCATGTCATCCAAGATGTCCATGTCTTTCTTTCCTCAGTCGAAAAGAAATTAAGGTTTTTGATGAAAACATTCCAGGATTTTTCTCCATATAATGTACTTCAATGGGAACCAAACGGTTCAAGGTCCAAATGAGAGTTTCAGTGCAAACTGTTCAAAGGGCTTTAAACGATTCCAGATGATGAATAAGGGTCTTATCGTGCGAAACGATCGGTTATTTCAAAACTTATTCCAAAATTGTAACTTTTCTAAGGACAAATGCTAGCCTTGCTCTATTCTGTGAGGCGCGTTTATAACTTCACGTAATACGTAATTACGTTCAAAAGGTCACAGGCGACGTAGCCGGAAGTACAGAATCAAAATCGTCCGACATCGTTGTTTTACCTTTTAATTCCTTTTTTGTAAACGGCGTTTAAGTTAGTTTGCACGTTCAACCTATGCGTTCAACTTGTAAACACTGACTCTGTACTTCCGGCTACGTCGCCCGTGACCTTTTGAACGTAATTGCGTATTACGTGACGTTGCAAACGCGCCTCACAGAATAGACCAAGGCTAGCATTTGTCCTGTTTTGAAATAACGATCGTTTCGCATGATAAGACCCTTTTTCATCGTCTGGTGTCGTTTAAAGACATTTGAAGCTGCATCTGAAACTGTTATTAACACTATCTTTTGGACCTTGGACCGTTTGGTTCCCATTGAAGTCCATTATATGGAAAAAAATCCTGGAATGTTTTCATCAAAAACCTTAATTTCTTTTCGACTGAAGAAAGAAAGACATGGACATCTTGGATGACATGGGGGTGAGTAAATTATCAGCAAAAGTTTTTTCAAAAGTGAACTACTCCTTTAAAACGGCACTTTATTACCTGATGTGTAATGTGTCAATTTATATTTTAGAGAGCACATCTGAAACAGACCTTCCTGTGAGTGAGGCAATGGATCTCACAAGATCAGACCCTGAGAAGCCTGAAGTAATGGACGCTGAAAAACCCTCACCAGCTAAGCCGACAGAAGCAACCGTTGTAGAGCCTATTCCTCACAAAGAGGAGGCCCCGACAGCTCTCGAGTCATCGAAGCGCGGCGACTCAGAAAATGAGGAGGGTGATTCCCACAGCAATAAGACCCTTGACTTGACGTTTGTCTCCAAGCCAAAGGACTTTACGATCTCTGAGAAAGACCAGCCACAGTCCTCCCCTGCAGCAGATGGTGACATGTCTGATAAAACTCCTCAAGATGAGTCCAAATTCACCTGCAAAAGTTGCAAGAAGAGTTTCCGCTACGCTGCCACCCTGACCAGACATGAGAAAGTTCATCAGCAGGATGAAGCGTCAGACTCGGCTAATGGACCTGCGCAAAGCCTTACAAAATCGGCTGATCCAATCGTGCCTTGTGAAAATAAGAAAGAGGTTACAGAAGAAGAGGTGGAAGGCTTAAAGAAGGCCACATCTGAGTACGAGGGAACGGGCAGTGTGGTGGAGAGTGGGTCGGAGGAAGATAAGGAGGAGAGGAGTGATGAAGAGGAAGCTGCAACCGAACCAAAGAGTGCCGAGCGAGAAAGCGAAGAACTCGGCAGCAAGCCAGACAAGAGGAAAAAGGTGTGCAATATATGCAACAAACGTTTCTGGAGCCTTCAGGATCTCACCAGACACATGCGCTCTCACACAGGTAAAGACAAAACTGAAAACATGCTTAGATTGGTAAATCATTCATGAGAACTGACAGCTCTTGTTCGATAACTAAATGTTTCGGTTGCACTTTATTTTAAAAGGAGTAGTTCACTTTTGCTGATAATTTACTCACCCCCATGTCATCCAAGATGTCCATGTCATTCTTTCTTCAGTCGAAAAGAAATTAAGGTTTTTGATGAAAACATTCCAGGATTTTTCTCCATATAATGGTCTTCAATGGGAACCAAACGGTTCAAGGTCCAAACGATAGTGTTAATAACAGTTTCAGATGCAGCTTCAAATGTCTTTAAACGACACCAGACGATGAATAAGGGTCTTATCATGCGAAACGATCGGTTATTTCAAAACTTATTCCAAAAATGTAACTTTTCTAAGGACAAATGCTAGCCTTGCTATATTCTCTGAGGCGCGTTTGTAACGTCACGTAATACGTAATTACGTTCAAAAGGTCACGGGCGACGTAGCCGGAAGTACAGAATCAAAAGTCATCGTCCGACATCGTTGTTTTTCCTTTTAATTCCTTTTTTTGTAAACGGCGTTTGAGTTAGTTTGCACGTTCAACCTATGGACTTCATTGGGAACCAAACGGTTCAAGGTCCAAAAGACAGTTTCAGTGAAAAATGAACGAATCTTTTTAAATTTCAAGTCAATTCGTTCATTTCGTTCGTTGAATGAAGCAAATGACTCGGAAAAAAAGATTCGATCATTTTGATGAACGAGTTCAAACAGGAGAGTCACGAACGAGCATTTGAGCTTATAAAACTTAAACTTTTAAATTGTATTTTTTAAATTAGCGATCGTTTCGCTTGATAAGACCCTTATTCATCGTCTGGAATCGTTTAAAGCCCGTTGAACAGTTTACAGTTTGCACTGAAACTCTCATTTGGTCCTTGAACCGTTTGGACCCCATTGAAGTCCATTATATGGAGAAAAATGCTGGAATGTTTTCATCAAAAACCTTAATTTCTTTTCGACTGAAGAAAGAAAGACGTGGACATCTTGGATGACATGGGGGTGAGTAAATTATCAGCAAAAGTTTTTTTAAAAGTGATCTACTCCCTTAAGTACTGGGTAATATTAATTAACTACATGTACTTACTACTAGAGGGTTAGGGTAGGATTTGGTTGAGGGTTAGTTGCATGTAATTGTCCTTTTATTAAGAAACATTGTAAGTAACACTTAACGTCTTGTTTCTACCAGGTGAGAGGCCTTACAAGTGTCAGACATGCGAGCGCACCTTCACCCTCAAGCACAGTTTGGTCCGACATCAGCGTATCCACCAGAAGCTACGTGGAGTGGATAGTGATGGTTCGACCTGTGGGGCCGCAGGTGGACCCGACGAGGAGGGCTTCAGCGGGCGATCGGCTAGCGAAGGCGAGTGCACACCCACCAGCACCAATCCACCCTCCGAGAACGAAAGTGAAATAACAGACACTGTTAAGGGGGAACCAACCTCGATGGATAAAGAGGACCGTGTACCCGCTGTGGAAACTGAAGAGTTGAAACTAACTTCCGAGACGGGACCAGAAACGCCCAAAGAACCTTCAGCAGAGGAACAAGCATCCGATTCATCTGACGTGGAGCCGTCGGGGGGGTTCATCCAAGGTTTACTGGAGATCCACACCAATCCCACTACTGAGCACATGTTGCCCACCTCTGAACCGCCACTGCTTGGGGTGAAGTGAGGAGCGACTCTTTCTTGCGTTGTGCTGCAACAAGAAGCAGTGCCATAGATAACAAAAGGACATTGCAGTGAAAAAGCGATGACTGTTTCCAAGTGCCTTTCTACTTTTTTTGCTATATCTTTATCAGCATTTATCATGATCTAAAGTTGATTTTTATAGTATTTTACAATGATCGTTGTGTTTTTTTTTTTTGGTGGAATCCTGAGAGAACTACATTAAGCAATATATGAACAAATTTGCATATCGTTTCGTATGAAAAGCAGGTTTATAGCCTATTCAGCGTAGGCTGAGACTAACGAGAGAAGATATTTCTACTGAGAGGCTCGCACCCAAGTGCATAACTGGAATACGCAAACTCGAAACTTCTTCGTGGCTTTTTGTCCTCCCTTTATTTCCCAATTTGTGTAAATCCTTTAATGACAATGGCTTCCAGAGTAATTGTTTGCTCTGTTGTTCTGGGTGCTGTGTCACATAGAGATTTGTTTTGGGGGGGGGAACAGCCCAAGGGTCATACTTGGAAAGGTGTTTAACAGCTATGACGTAAAGTATATGGGCAATGTTTGCCCAAAAATAAGTGGTGTATGTCCAGCTATGCTGATTGTGTCAGATGTCCTTGTTTTTTTGGTTTATAATGAGGGAAGGCATGTTTTTAACTTAAAGGGATAGTTCACTTTGAAATTAGTTTTTGATATGTTTTATCTTACCTCAAGGGCATCCAAGATGTAGGTGTCTTTGTTTCCGCAGTATTTTCACTTTTGATATTTTTAGGTCAAACCGTTCTCTATCAGTCATATAATGGAGGTCTATGGTCACCACCTCAAAGAGCATGCACAGAGAAGTCCAAATTAAACATGATTTAATGACTCGTGAATGTAAGTACACATTGATGGCCTAAGGCAAGAAACGAGCGGTTTGTGTGAGAAAATGAACCGTATTTATATCGCTTTTACCTCTTGTAACCACAGCCACGTCCAACTGATCTGAGGGCTGAGGGGGATCACCGGAAGTGATATCACTGTGAAGATCTAAACATATTTAGATATACAGGAAATCGCAATGGAAGACGATTTTGATATATATCAACAGACAACGGTGAATTTTTTTCCGCAACCGCAAGAGATCACTTCCGGCACTTTCCAGCACTTGCGAAGACCGAAGCGTCCGCGGCCTCAGTGGCTGTGGTTACAAAAGTTCAAAACGATATAAATACGCCTCGTTTTCTCACACAAACCGCTCGTTTCGTGTCTTAGGCCATCAATGTGTACTTACATTTACGAGTCATTGAATAATGTTTAATTTGGACTTCTCTGTGCATGCTCTTTGAGGTGGTGACCATAGACCTCCATTATATGACTGACAGAGAACGGTTTGACCTAAAAATATCAAAATTGAAAATACTGTGGAAACAAAGACACCTACATCTTGGATGCCCTTGAGGTAAGATAAAACATACCAAAAATTAATTTATTTCAAAGTGAACTATCCCTTTAAGGGCTCATGAATTACTGTCCCTCAATCTCACACGCAAAAAAACAATACAGGAAGCCCATGAGTGATGTACTTGACAAAAATGATGAAATGTGGTGGCCCGTCTTCCAAAAACATCACTTTTTAGCCTTACTCTTTCTTCTGAGCTTCGGGCTCATGGTGTACTTGAACCCTGTCGCCCTGCTGCCTCCTGTCGGGACGTGCCTCAACTAGGAGGACCCCATGTCAATCAATCACGCGTTCTTTTGTAGTGTTGGATCTCTTTGACCTCTCAGTTTTATGAACTCGTGTTGTAAAAAAAACCTCAGACACAAACAAAGCAAACCTCAAAGGGCATGAAGACTGTTTGAAACCGCGTGGACTGGTGAGCATCTTCAAATATAGGTCTTCTGATCTCCTCTGAAAAGGAATATTGAACCAATTGTGGCAATGGAGAGAGAATTCGCCGGTTGTGTGCGCCCCCTAGTGGTGAAGATCCAGCATCTCGACTTGTAGTATTGGATGAACTTGCAATCGCTTTCTCAATCTGTGTATTCCGGGGACTTCTGCTTCTCCCGATGCCTTTTCCTGGGTTCACGCGAGTGTGTTTTGTGTTGGTTTTCTGGTAAGAGTGCTCACAGACTGTTTTTAAAGTATTTATTATGACCCAG
The DNA here is from genome assembly GCF_988280905.1 of Pimephales promelas. Taxonomy (NCBI): domain Eukaryota; kingdom Metazoa; phylum Chordata; class Actinopteri; order Cypriniformes; family Leuciscidae; genus Pimephales; species Pimephales promelas. The sequence goes on along the minus strand of NC_142790.1, from coordinate 2,682,289 downwards.
TGCAGGTGAAGAAGTAAATGTGGAGAAGCCATGTATTAACACGATTATGCTGCATTAAAAAAAAAAGATTCAAATTCAATACTTAGCATCCCAGCTTCGATCTGGGTTCTTGATGATAAAAATCACTTTTGATCTGAAAGCTTTATGTAGACATTTGTATGCATTTTTATTTTTTAGAATGTGTGGTCTGTTTCTGTTATCTTTATTATATGATGATGATGATGATGATGATGATGATTTCAGTTTGACAGAGAGATACAAGTTGTTTTCATTGATATATTCTTTTAAGTGTAAAACTGTGAAATTTCCTGTTATGGGTGAATCTGTAGGGTAGTTTTGCATGATAACCTTTTATGTTGAGTTATAAATGTGTTTTTTTTTTCCTCTCTTTTCGCCCCACCCGCCGCCTCGCTCTGTCTCACTCTCAGGGTTCGTACAAAAGGTTTTCTCAAATCGTCATTTTCCTTCCTAAATTGTTCTTCGCGTATGATTTCTGAATATATTAAATCATCAATCACTACTTTTTTAGCACTTGACTGTGAATTCAAATCAACAGGGTGGAGATATCAAATCCACATTCCACTCTTAGGTTTTCTACGAGATATGTTCACGTTTCCCCCTGTTTTTCTTTCTTTTCTTGTTTTAATCCTCCCTGTCTCTTTGGATTATGGAGACCTGTCACTGTTTGACGTGTTGTCGGACGTAAAAGGGAGTTTCGTGTCGCTGCTACATCCCCAAAAATAATTCTACTGGACTTGAATGGAACCAGAATCACCAGAACATTTTTTGGTACACTACTCTTGTTCTTTGAATGAGTGCTTCAGAATCAGAAATGTAAGCTGTTCTGTATCAAAATTATTCAAGCAATAAAGATATATTAATGAAAAGGTGTGGATGGTGGTTTTTTTTAACAAGGGTCTTATCATTTAATATATAAATAACAAAGTTTAAGTTTTATAAGCTCAAATGCTCGCCTTGCTCTGTTCTGTGATGCGCATTCGTGACTCTCCTGTTCGAAGTCGTTCATCAAAATGAACGAATCTTTTTTCGAGTCATGACTCGAAGGGTCCTTGATAAGACCCTTATTCATCGTCTGGAATCGTTTAAAGCCCCAAGTGAAACTCTCACTTGGACCTTGAACCGTTTGGACCCCATTGAAGTCCATTATATGGAGAAAATCCTGGAATGTTTTCATCAAACACCTTAATTTCTTTTCGACTGAAGAAAGAAAGACGTGGACATCTTGGATGACATGGGGGTGAGTAAATTATCAGCAAAAGTGTTTTTTTTTTTTTTAAAGTGAATTACTCCTTTAATTTGGACTTCTCTGTGCATGCTCTTTGAGGTGGTGACCATAGACCTCCATTATATGACTGACAGACAAGAACGGTTTGACCTAAAAATATCAAAATTGAAAATACTGCGGAAACAAAGACACCTACATCTTGAATACCCTTGAGGTAAGATAAAACATACCAAAAATTCATTTCAAAGTGAATTATGAAAAATGAAAATTAGCCCATGATTTACTCGCCATGAAGCTATGCTAGGTGTATATGACATTCTTCTTTCAGATGAATACAATGGCTCTTCCAAGCTTTATAATGGCAGTGAATGGATTTTTGGATTTCCATCAAAGTGCATCCATCCCTAATTAGACCTTGAACCGTTTGGACCCCATTGAAGTCCATTATATGGAGAAAAATGCTGGAATGTTTTCATCAAAAACCTTAATTTCTTTTCGACTGAAGAAAGAAAGACATGGACATCTTGGATGACATGGGGGTGAGTAAATTATCAGCAAAAGTTTTTTTTTAAAAGTCAACTACTCCTATTAATAAAGATCTCTAACCAAACCTGACCATAGGACGACCGTGAGTGTTTAGGGTGCCATTTAGGACAGGGCCAGCGAAACAGTAAGAACAATTAAACATAAAACTCAAAAGACATTTGAATTCATTCATTTAATTTACATCTATTATGAGATGTCAGGTATAAAAGAAACAAATTATCACAAAACTTTGGTGATCAAAGTAATACATTATAATATTAATGCAATGATTGGCGGTTGTATACTTACAGATCGTGAATCTGCAGACTTTACATTTTCAACACTCACTTTTGAGGAAAAAAATCTGTGGAATGGATTTAAAAACGGTAAAATGTATTAAATACAGCTTTGAGTTAAAATATTTAACTGATGAATATATAAAGGTCAAGAAATGTGTAGAATGACGAGCACAGATTCTGTAACAGGAACGTGACATTGAAGTTTCCGTACTATATTAGGCTTGATCAATTCTCCTATAATAGAGTTTAGCTCAGATGAAACGCCTTTAATAACGGTCTAAAGATTACTTTAGAGAGAACTCAAGAAGGACCTTTAGGAGAAGAATCGAAGAACCCTCTACAATATCAACGTCCTTTTTGCATGTTCATTCAACAAGATTTATAAGTTCCTCTCTTTTGAAGCTCTACTCACAGCAGATGCCAAATGTCTCTCCAGTATAAATGTGGCGAGGATCTCCTATTTGGCAAAAGTTCATATACATCAAAAGTTTAAAAAGGTCATTTTTTGAGGTGTCCAGAATGTATAAAGTTCTCCAGACTGGATGGTTGTCATCAGGATCACTGATCAGGATTGATTTCCATGTGAATGTAATCATCTCCACAGGTGTTGTGTGGTTCCCTGCTCAACTAGAACTCACATTGGTGTAGATGATCTTGATCAAAGTTTTTAGTCTCGCTCAATACCACCTTTCTACTGAAGAGGATTCGAGTCTTCACGGCTTCTGGAGTAAGTGTTGAATACGATTATTTTTCTTAAAAATGACATTTTTGGCATCAGGTTACTAGCAGTCCTTAATAACTGCTGCAGATTCTTCAATGTGCTCTGATGTTCTTCATGGTGAGAAACCCTGGTTTCCATCCACATCATTCATTTTTATAAGTCTCAGGTGATGCTGGACTCGTAGGAGCTGAAGAGATCGTGACAGCCTTCACGTCATCCATTATAGCGAAGCAGTTTTCTTCAGATTTCACTCGACATTCTGCAAAAACACCGATGTGGTTACATTGCAGGAAGACGTAATCATTTCTGCCCCCTTAAAAGTCGCCTATAGACCTCTAATATGGCTTATAATTTGAACTTTACATGGCTACTCATTCAAACATTAACCTAGATAAATGTGCACTATTTTAAGGCTCATATCCAAGTATTTGAATGTAAAGAATAGCAGGCTTTACTGCATGACATGGAGGACACATTCCTAATATTAGCGGTTCTGTAGACAGAAGAATAGCAGGCTTTACTGCTTTTTCTCCATATAATGGACTTCAATGGGGTCCAAACGGTTCAAGGTTTAAATGAGTTTCACTGCAAACTGTTCAAAGGGCTTTAAACGACACCAGACGATGAATAAGGGTCTTATCAAGCGAAACGAGCGGCCATTTCAAAAATAAATAAAAAAGTTTAAGTTTTATAAGCTCAAATGCTCGCCTTGCTCTGTTCTGTGATGCACGTTCGTGACTCTCCTGTTCGAACTCGTTCATCAAAATGAACGAATCTTTTTCCGAGTCTTTTAGTTCATTTTGTTCGTTAAGACCCTTATTCATCGTCTGGTGTCGTTTAAAGCCCTTTGAAGCTGCACTGAAACTGTCTTTTGGACCTTGAACCGTTTGGACCCCATTGAAGTCCATTATATTAGTGTTTCCCAACCCTGTTCCTGGCGGCACACCAACACTGTGCGTATTCTTTGTCTCCCTTATCAAACACACCTCATTCAACTCATCAGCTCATAATCAGTTGGGTTAATGAGCTGATGAGTTGAATCAGGTGTGTTTGATTAGGGAGACAAAGAATACGCGCAGTGTTGGTGTGCCGCCAGGAACAGGGTTGGGAAACACTGCATTATATGGAGAAAAATCCTGGAATGTTTTCATCAAAAACCTTAATTTCTTTTCGACTGAAGAAAGAAAGACATGGACATCTTGGATGACATGGGGGTGAGTAAATTATCAGCAAAAGTTTTTTTTAAAAGTGAACTACTCCTTTAAAATTCGCCATTATTTTGGTCATACAGAGAAGAGGAACACATCATTCAAAACCATATCTATAGAAAGCTTGAAATATCTACTTTTAAACTAACCAATAGGATACTATCTGATTATGTAATCCGTATGAATGGTGCATTTCCTCCGATGCGGAAATGGCGAGTCAGCATCGTCAAATTCATCTTCGTAAACGCTATTTTATTGAAGTACTCCTTTTATAAAATATAAAATGTCTCCTTGCTATTTTTTCTGACACATTCATAATCAACTTGTACATGCTTTGCTGCAAGCTAGGCTATATATCATGCCTATACAGCCTTTATTCATTATGTTTCAGTGAATAAATAAATATAAACGTGTGATTAGTCGACTAATGGCTTTAATGAACGACTACTAGTCGACTAGAAAAATCTTTAGTCGCGGCCAGCCCTATCAATTTGACATGTTTATTGTATGCAAATTTCAATATGAATTTATTTCGAAATCTATACATATATATATATATATATATAATTTGGTTTCACTTTATTTTGGTTTCACTTTAAACACATTCTGTTGACTATAAGTATATTGCATCTACAGTACATGTCCACTAAGTAGACTAGTAGGGTTAGATTAAGTTGACATAGTTGCAAAATTACTTCTAGTCAGTAGAGTGTCTGTTGGAACTATCACAATAAAGTGTTTGCAGAGATTAAGCAGACAGTCTACTAATACTCTAGTTGGCATATAGTTGCAAAGTTACAGTCAACAGCACGTTCAAAAGGGACCATCAAAATAAAGTGTTGTACACAAAAGCAGTTGTGCATGATATGACGCAGCGTTTATTTCCAAAGTACAGAGAAGAACTTATTAAGTGTTTGGTGTCAGTCCTGTTTATGGATATGAAGCTTGTAATCTTGTAGCCAAAAAGTGCAACAATAGTTAAAGGGATAGTTCACTTTGAAATTAATTTTTGGTATGTTTTATCTTACCTCAAGGGCATCCAAGATGTAGGTGTCTTTGTTTCCGCAGTATTTTCAATTTTGATATTTTTAGGTCAAACCGTTCTCTATCAGTCATATAATGGAGGTCTATGGTCACCACCTCAAAGAGCATGCACAGAGAAGTCCAAATTAAACATGATTTAACGACTCGTAAATGTAAGTACACATTGATGGCCTAAGACACGAAACGAGCGGTTTGTGTGAGAAAACGAACAGTATTTATATCGTTTTTACCTCTTGTAACAACAGCCACAAACTGTTGTGACCTCAAATCAGTTGGACGTGGCTGTGGTTACAAGAGGTAAAAACAATAAAAATACTGTTCGTTTTCTCACACAAACCGCTCGTTTCGTGTCTTAGGTCATCAATCTGTACTTGCATTTACGAGTCATTAATTCATGTTTAATTTGGACTTGTCTATTAGGTGGTGACCATAGACCTCCATTATATGACTGACAGACAACAACGGTTTGACCTAGAAATGTCAAAATTGAAAATACTGTGGAAACAAAGACACCTACATCTTGGATGCCTTTGAGGTAATTATAATACACAGACGTGTGCGACCAATCGCTACATTCTCCATCTATGAGAAATACACTGTTATCATAACCTAAGCCATACTTACCGTATTCATCAGCAGACTCTGGTTCTTTCTTAACGTCTACAGTTGCGTCAGACGTGCCGACGCCAACGGTGACCTTCACCACCTCCTTTGTAGCAGGCACATCCTTCCCCTCTGGAAAACAGACAGAAAACAGAAAGTCACACCGGTTCTAAACATCACGAAGGTGAGCTAATAAATGACAGATTTCCGGATCAACTCTCCCGTACCCGCGTGCATTACTCGCAGGTGTTTCTTCATGGATGATGAATGAGCGAAGAATTTGAGGCATATGGGACATTGGTACGGCTTCTCGCCCGTGTGACTGCGCAGATGTACGGATAAATGCGCGAACTGTCGGTAGCTCTTCTTGCACTGAGGACACTGGTACGGCTTCTCCCCGGTGTGAACCCTCTGATGAACCACCAGATCTTTGGCCTGGCCGAAACTCTTCCCACATTCAGGGCACTCGAATTTGGGTTTGTTCTCCTTGGAGTGAGTCCGCAGGTGGACCTTCAGGTGTCCCGCCTGACCGAAGACCTTCTCGCACTGAGGGCACTCGTGCTTTTCCTCGGTGTGTGTGCGTCGGTGCAGGACCAGACTGCTGGGATGACTGAAGCTGCGCTCACACTGCGAGCACTGGAAGAGCTCGCCGCCCCGGTCGTAGTGGTGCCGGCGCTGATGACGCGCGAGGTCCGAGAGTTTGACGAATCCTCTCCCGCACTCGGAGCATTTGTGCGGTCGCTCTCCTTCGTGAACATAGCGCACATGTTTCCTGAGGCCGGCCGCTTGAGTAAACGTCTTCAGACACAAGCTGCATGTGTGCGACACCCCTGGAATTACAATATACAACGTTAATAATAACATTATGTATTAACGTTTTAATTTAAAGGAGTAGTTCACTTTTGAAAAAACTTTTGCTGATAATTTACTCACCCCCATGTCATCCAAGATGTCCATGTCTTTCTTTCTTCAGTCGAAAAGAAATGAAGGTTTTTGATGAAAACATTCCAGGATTTCCTCCATATAATGGACTTCAATGGGAACCAAACGGTTCAAGGTCCAAAAGACAGTCTCAGTGCAAACTGCAAACTGTTCAAAGGGCTTTAAATGATTCCAGATGATGAATAAGGGTCTTATCAAGCGAAACGATCGCTCATTTAATAAATAAATAACAAAGTTTAAGTTTTATAAGCTCAAACGCTCGCCTTGCTCTGTTCTGTAACGCACTCCTGTTCGAACTCGTTCATCAAAATGAACAAATCTTTTCCCGAGTCATTTGGTTCATTCGACGAAAGAAACGAACGAATTGATTCGGAAAAAGATTTGTTCATTTTGTTGAACGAGTTCGAACAGGAGAGTCACGAACGCGCATCACAGAACAGAGCAAGGCGAGCATTTGAGCTTATAAAACTTAAACTGTGTTATTTATTTATTAAATGAGCGATCGTTTCGCTTGATAAGACCCTTATTTATCGTCTGGAATCGTTTAAAGCCCGTTGAACAGTTTGCAGTTTCGACTGAAAGTTTCTTTTGGACTTTGAACCGTTTGGTTCCCATTGAAGTCCATTATATGGAGAAAAATCCTGGAATGTTTTCATTAAAAACCTTAATTTCTTTTTGACTAAAGAAAGACTTTTTTGAAAAGTGAACTAATCCTTTAAAGGGTCATGAAACCCCCCCAAACCAAATTTTCGGAGATTTTAACAGAGGTTTGTCTGTTGAACACCATTGGAGAACGATGTTAGCATCTGTTAGATTTAATAATATCTCAAAATATCTTCTTTTTAGTTCGACATAAGAAAGAAACTCAAGCAACATAATGGTGCGTTCACACCAGATGCGAATAGCGCGTCAGGTGCGAGTGATTTCAATGTTAAGTCAACGCAAAGATGCGTTACGTGCGTAAAAAATTCCTGCGGCGCGAATGAGGCATAGAGCGCGGCGCGGTACACGTGAATACGTCTCATTCGCGCGAATTAAGTGTCTGGCGCGTTAAAAACATTACGCGTGAATGATTTAGTTAGTGCCATTTGTGCATTCACGCATTTGACGCGAATTCACGTCTGCCGCCCGAGTTGAAAAATCTGAACTTTGGCGTCAATTCGCACCACGTTAACCAATCAGGAGCCTAGCTGCTTGCTCACGTGATGAAGGATCTGGATGCTTTAATTAATTATTTTGTAATATGACTAAATGCATGGTGGGATTATGCACAACAAAGCAAATATTTTATCACTTAACTTTATTTCTATATACGAGACATGTTCATTTTGTATTGAATGTTATTCATTCCATATCTAGATTATATGAAATAGTATTATGATGTAAAGACAACCAACATACATGTGCATAAGTTCGTGTCTGGACGACGGCGACGATGATCCCCACGCCGCTGTTCTGCTCTCCAGAGTAAATACAGAGCGGTGACTATCGATGAATGCTCGATCGACATAAAAAAATGGCCGCCAACGGATTTCGATTCGTAAATTTCGCTTCAAACTTTTGTTTTTACATGCGTCAGTTTCACTCTTTTTTTTTTTTTTTTTTTTTTTTTTTAGCAAGAACTTTATTGAAAAACCATAAATTGCCTGGTACATATTCGATTAGTTTGCGGACTCAGAAAGCTTGCCACAAAGAACCGGCAAAAGTAACGAATGTGTCAAATTCAGTTTCACTCTTGAGTTAACACAAAGTGGTTAGGCGCGAATTTGACGCGCTATTCGCGTCCGGTGTGAACGCACAGTAAGTGTGAGTAAATGATAACAGAATTGTAATTTCTGGGTGAACTATCCCTTTAAGTCACCAAAACAAATGTACGAAGAACGAGTGGGTTATTCATGGTGCTTCTATTATCCTTCCATCGTCTTACCTGTGTGAAACTCATCTTGGTGTTTTTTGAGACTAGCGTCCGAGATGAATGTCTGATCACACATGTAGCACTGGAGAGGGTTCTGGCCGGGGTGTCCGCTCTGGTGGGCGATCAGGTTTCTCCTCCAGCGAAAGCTCAGGCCACACTCAGAGCACTTGTACGGTCTCTCTCCTGTGTGTATCCGCTGGTGAATCTTCAACATATAATGCTGACTGAACCTTTTCCCACAGTGAGAGCATTCGAACGGCTTCTCCTGCAAGTCCGCGTTTGGACCGCCTGTTGGTTTCTCCGTTCCACTTTGATTCTTTGTGGTGGCTTCGGGAAAACAAAATACATTTTTAATCATCCAAAAAAACGTATAAAGAAATTAGTGCTGAGGGGAAACGATTAAACACATCCAAAATACAAGTTTGTGTTTACATACTATGTGTGTGTACCATGTATAATTATTTTGTGTAAATATACACACACATGCAAAATTAGTTATTTATATGTAATATATTTATATTCATGTGTTGCTTGGCAACCCCTTTGGAACTACATTACTTGGCGGAGGAATAAATGTGTCAACGTTATATTTTTTGTTGCTGGTGTTTATTTTATGACGAAATGAATATTTTTATGCTGTAGCCGTTTTATAAAACCCAACAAGCCCCTTGAAGCTGTGTTTTACAGTGACTTTAGAACAGCTAAGGGTTTTTTTGTTCTAAGTTCACTGTAAAACACGGCTTTCCAGGGCTAATTGCTTTAATGATATAAATTATATATACAGTTTATACTTGCATATATTTCTTAAATATATACATGCATGTGTGTGTATTAATATATACAAAATAATTATATACAGTACACACACATTTATTATGTAAACACAAACTTTTGGATGCGATTAATCATTACCCTGCACTAAAAGAAAGATTACATTTTTGAGGACTCACATTTCTGAGAAACGTCAAACTTACTTTCATGAATTCGCATGTGAGCTCTGAGGAAGCTGGGCCGCCCGAAGCCCTTGTGGCAAACAGGGCAGTTGTGTGGCCGCACTCCTGTGTGAACTTCCAGATGTTTCTTCAAGTCTCCAGGGGTATAAAAGCTCTTACTGCACACAAAGCACAGGAACGACCTCTCTCCTGTGTGAGTTTTAATATGCACAACCAAAGCCGATCGCTGACGGAAGCTCTTGTTACATGTGGGACAGTTGAAGGGCCGTTCACCCGTGTGAATGCGCTCATGCTGTAACAAGCCTTGGCGTCGCCCAAACTTCCTCCCGCAGTAAGAGCAGGGGAAGCACTTGCCCTCGATGTCAGCATGCTGATCTGTTCAAATGACAAAGAAGAATGCATATTATCAAACCACTATAAAACTCGCAGCTTTTGCGTCAACTCTGTTATCATCAGCACTCACCCCTGTTACAGTACTGTAGTATTATAGAAAACAACTCTGCAAAAAGTAATTTATCCTTTCAGGAAATGAACTCTCCAAGGACAACTATCTGTGCCTATTTTGTCATCAAATAATTAAAATTTCAACCCTGTTACCAGAATATTTTATCGTAAACAAATGATTTTTAAAAAATTCAAAGTTGTAGAAATACAATTAATTATTATTATTTTTTTTTTTTAAATAAACACTTTTAGTGCCAAAGAAATAAGAAATTAATTCTTAGTGTCAAAATTTTAGTGCCTAAGAAATGTCTGTCAATCCTATTACCATCAGCTCACCCCTGTTACAGGACTGTAGTATTATAGAAAACAATTCTGCAAAACTAATTTATCATTTCAGGAAGTGATCCTCAAAGGACAAGTATCTGTGCCTATTTTGTCATCAAATAATTAAAATGTCAACCCTATTACTAGGATATTTTATCGTAAACAAATAATTTTTTGAAAAATGAAAAGTTGTAGAAATACAATTAATTATTATTATTATTATTATTATTTTAAATAAACAGTTTTAGTGCCAAAGAAATAAGAAATGAATTCTTAGAGTCAAAATTTTAGTGCCTAAGAAATGTCTGTCAATCCTATTACCATCAGCTCACCCCTGTTACAGTACTGTAGTATTATAGAAAAAAATTCTGCAAAACTAATTTATCATTTCAGGAAGTGATCCTCCAAGGACAAGTATTTTGTCAGCAAATAATTAAAATGTCAACGCTGTTACCAGGATAATTTATCGTAAACAAATGATTTTTTGAAAAATGCACAGTTGTAGAAATATTGATATTTTTAATATTTTTTTAAATAAACACTTTTAGTGCCAAAGTTAAGAAATGTCTGTCAGTCCTATTACCATCAGGAAGTAAACTCTCCAAAGAAAAATATTCTTCATCAATTATTAAAAAATCAACCCTGCAACCAGGATTTTGTATAGTAAACAAATTATTTTTGAAAAGTGGATATTCTTAGAAATATTGTGAACAAACACTTTTAGTGCCAAGACTATGAAATGGATGTCAACCCTATTATTATAATCACTCACCCCATTACAATTTTGTAGTATTATAAAATTGCAAAACTGCTTTTTCTTTTCATGAAGTGACCTCTCTAAGGACTCTCTAATATCTGTGCCTATTTTGTCATCAAATAATTAAAATGTCAACCCTGTTACCAGGATATTTTATCAGAAACAAATGATTTTTGAAAAATGCAAAGTTGTAGAAGTATAATAATTATTATTTTAAAATTTTATTTTAAAATAAACACTTTTAGTGGCAAAGAAATAAGAAATGAATTCTTAGTGTCAACTTTTTAGGGCCTAAGAAATGTCTGTCAATCCTATTGCCATCAGCTCACCCCAGTTACAGTACTGTAGTATTATAGAAAACAATTCTGTAAAACTAATTTATCATTTCAGGAAGTGATCCTCCAAGGACAAGTATCTGTGCCTGCCTATTTTGTCATCAAATAATTAAAATGTCAACCCTGTTACCAGGATATTTTATCGTAAACAAATGATTTTTGAAAAATGCACAGTTGTAGAAATATATATATATTTTAATAAATAAACACTTTTAGTGCCAAAGTTAATAAATGTCTGTCAGTCCTATTATTATAATCACTCACCCCTGTTACAATACCGTAGTATTATAGAGAACAATTCTGCAAAAGTACTTTATCGTTTCAGGAAGTGATCCTCCAAGGACAAGTATCTGTGCCTATTTTGTCATCAAATAATTAAAGTATCAACCCTGTTACCAGTATATTTTATCGTAAACAAATGATTTTTTTAAAAATGCACAGTTGTAGAAATTTATATTTTTATATATCATTTTTTTAAATAAACACTTTTAGTGCCAAAGCTAATTAATGTCTGTCAATCCTCTTACCATCACCCCTGTTACAATACCGTATTATTCAGAAAACATTTCTCCAAATCTACTTTATACTTTCAGGAAGAAAACTCTCCAAAGAAAAATATTTTTAGTCAAATATTAAAAAGTCAACCCTGCTACCAGGATTTTTTTATAGTCAACAAATGATTTTTGAAAAGTGGATATTCTTAGAAATATTGTGAACAAACACTTTTAGTGCCAAGACTATGAAATGGATGTCAACCCTGTTATTATAATCACTCACCCCATTACAATATTGTAGTATTATTTTTAAAAAAAACCTTCAGCAAAATCTTTACCTAAGTGAACTCTTCAAGGACAAGTATCTTCTGTGCCTATTTTGTCACCGAATAATTAAAATTTCAACCCTGTTACCAGGATATAGTTTAAACATATGTAAAGTAAACAAATGATTTTTGAAAAATGCATAGTTGTAGAAATATCATTAAATATTTTTTTTTAAATATATACTTTTTGTCAGTCCTATTAGCATCATCACTCCCCCCTGTTACAATACTGTAGTATCATAGAAAACAATTTCTCATTAAATTCAACCAAGTTAACGGGAATTATTGAGTGGATATTTGTGTAAATATCAGCATTGAATTTCACATCAGGTTATATAAGTTCATTTGTAGTTACTGAGGCGGACCAATACAATCTATATCTGGCAGCTATAGTGTCCTGTGTCCTGGCAGGTCCTCCTACCTGGATGAAATATAAGCTGATGTCTTTTCAGGGAAATTGCGAGTGAGAAGGTTTTGTTGCATATGGCACAATGATAAAGCTTCTGATGATCTGTCAGCTCTGAACTGGAGCTCTGATCAGCATCATGATCTTCATTCACTGATGGACCGAGTCCCGTCTCCGTCTCTAATAGATGATGATGATGATCCCCTGCGCTCATTTCTGTAAAACATGTTCAGACACGTCACTATGCATATTAAGACAAATATGTTACTACATAAACTGGCCATAAAAAAACAACTTTAATACTTTACATTAAGGTTAATTTATTAATCAGTAGTTAATGTATTAATACATTTAATAAAGCATTAGCAAATGCTGTATGAGTGCAGCTAGTTATAAGTTAATGTTAACTTATTGTAAAGTGTTCCCAAAACAACTAGAGAGCATACCGTCCACAGAAGCTCCAGGGCTTCCAGAAAGCATTGCTGAAATCTGTGATGAAACCGAAACCCCACAGACATCTCCCACGTCACCCTGTTCCCCCTCTTTAGGAGTAAGCTCATCCGCTTGGTTGATCAGAACATCCCGTTCCTGCAACTTGTTCAGATGGGACTGCATGTGTGCTTGCAGGCTACTGGGCCGAGGGAAGCTTTTGGAGCACAGAGGACAACTGTGGGGTCTCACGCCGGTGTGAGTCCCCATATGAGTCTTCAGGTCCCCTGAACCATAAAAGCGCCTGAAGCATATGAAACATTCGAAAGGCTTTTCTCCAGTGTGGATTTTCCTGTGCACGATCAACACCGAACGCTGCCTGAAACTCTTATTGCACACGGTGCAGCGGAACGGTCTCTCGCCGGTGTGAATGCGTTTGTGTTGCTCCATGTCTTGATGTCGTCCAAATATTTTCCCACAGTACGGACAGGTGAAGCGCTTCCTTTCAGCAACACTCAAACGTTCTTTTAAAAGAAGGAAATCAACAGGATTTTCAATGGTAACAGATGTAAACGGCAAACCCAACAACATTGTATTGAGCAACGCTATTGGTTATTTAACTCAGGAGACCGAGGCCACTAAGAGGGCCTAAAGATGACTTAAAAGATGATTTAAAGCATTAAAATAAGCTAAAACAAGTAAAAAAATGCAAGACTGTCTGCTTTATAGACATTGTTTTTTCTTGGAAAACCTGGATATATGAGGTAGCCTGATTTTAAAAGTGTGTTAAGCCATGCAAATTATTAAAACATGAAAACGGCATTGGCGTGTTTATAATTAATATAATTTTTTCCTCGTTACGCCAAGCTCTAAAATGTTTTGTCAAGTAGAAATTAAGAAACACTGTGCTAGAAGGTCCTCAAAAATGCTTTAAATGGTGTAAAAAAAAATTAAAACTATTAAAAATAATAACAGTAGGTTTTATAATCAGAAATGTATTTACTCTAGAAACAGATTAAAAAATAAGCACCAAAAAATATAAACCTTAGAAACTTAATAGAAAGTAAAGATTTTAAAAGTGTGTTTTTTAGACCTGGTTAAGCCATGCAAATGATTAAAATATGAAAATATGGCATTGGCGTTTTTATAATGAATATACATTTTTCTGGTTATGCCAAGCTCTAAAATATTTTGTCAAGTAGAAATTGAGAACCACAGTGCTAGAGGGTCCTCAAAAATGTTTTAAAAAATAAAAAACTATTGAAAATAATAACAATAGATTTTATAATCAGAAATTTATTTATTCTAGAAACATATCAAAAGGCACCAAAAATATATAAACCTTAGAAACTTAATAGAAAGTAAATATTTGTATAGATACATTTTTCACAAATGTACACTCTAAAAAAATGCTGGGTTGTTTCCAATCATGTTTGGGTCAAATATGGAAAAACCCAACTGTTGGGTTAAAAATGTGGTTAAACCAATGGTTGGGTTTGTCCATATTTGACCCAAACATGGGTGGAAACAACCCAGCATTCATTAGAGTGTATCTTTCTTTATACATGAAAATGCTGATTTTCCATTTCAGGAATGAGGAATCTTGCAGAGATCATCATATTTGGAGGACTGTGGCATTAAAAAGTTTGAAAACCCCTGATTACAGAGATACTCCACCGTTTTTTCATATTAAACTATGTTATTCCTTTAAAGGAGTAGTTCACTTTTAAAAAAATTTTTGCTGATAATTTACTCACCCCCATGTCATCCAAGATATCCATGTCTTTCTTTTATCAGTCGAAAAGAAATTAAGGTTTTTGATGAAAACATTCCAGGATTTTCTCCATATAATGGACTTCAATGGGAACCAAACGGTTTAAGGTCCAAAAGACACTTTCAGTGCAAACTGTTCAAAGGGCTTTAAACGATTCCAGACGATGAATAAGGGTCTTATCAAGTGAAACGATCGCTCGTTTTATAAATAAATAACAAAGTTTAAGCTTTATAAGTTCAAATGCTCGCCTTGCTCTGTTCTGTGATGTTCGTTCGTGACTCTCCTGTTCGAACTCGTTCATCAAAATGAACGAATCTTTTTTTCGAATCATGACTCGAAGGGTCTGGAATCGTTTAAAGCCCTTTGAACAGTTTGCGCTGAAACTGTGTTTTGGACCTTGAACCGTTTGGTTCCCATTGAAGTCCATTATATTTTCGACTGAAGAAAGAAAGACGTGGACATCTTGGATGACATGGGGGTGAGTAAATTATCAAAAGTTTTTTTTAAAGTGAACTACTCAGTAACTTCCGAAAAAGGAGATGGTGCCATACTAAAACCTCACAGGACGCGTTTCTCCTCAGTTTTAGTGCTCAGGGTGATTCTCACCTGGATGAGTGACTCGCTGATGCTTTATCAGGGAGAAGGAGAGAGAAAACCTCCTGTCACAGAGCGTGCACTGGTACGGCCGCTCCTCTGTGTGATGGGTACGGTGGTGTTTTTTAAGGTTTACTGCTTGGCTGAAATATTTCCCACACTGGGAGCACTGGTACGGCCGTTCTCCGGTGTGAACGCGCAGATGGATTCGAAGCTTTGCTTGCTTATGAAACCTCTTTCCACAGTGATTGCACTGGTGCGGCTTGTCTTCGTCGTGAAGTTGCTGGTGAGCAGTAAACTCTTCCTCTTGAAGACGGTTAATGGGTCCAACGCCTAGAAGAGCAAAAGACGCAATGTTAAAAGCAGATATGTGGAGTGGGATTTTGGACCAATGAGATTTCAAGATGGATTATGCTATTGTATTTTGGTAGAAACCCAAAGAGCTTACTACTATCCAACCTAAGTAGTATGTGAGAGTAGAATAATGGTGTCCTAAAGTGTTAATAGTCCACGGATGGTCTATTATTTCTGGTAGATTTTCGAAGTATGGATCCATGCTCATGCTAATGGTGCATTGTATTATTCATCCGTCTCGGAGATCCGAATCGGATGACAGACATTGCCTAGCAACACGCCCCCTTTCCTCGGATTTCTACTCTCGGACGTCAGACAACCGGAATTCAAGATGGCTGCGCCCTGTGACTTGTAAGAATGAATTGTTTTCATTGTTTTTGAACCGCTTTGGTATTTTAAATGACAATCATAATCACTCGTATTACTGCGTCCCCTGTAGGTATGGGAATCGGTTGTTGTGAGCGCAATTACTAACGTTGCTAGCGTTGCTAACAGAAGATTAACATGAAAAACATTAAATAATGTGAACATTTTAAAATTCAAATGGCTGCGTTTTGATAAGGTGTAGTCTAATATATTTTTTATTTTTAATTAATTTTCTTATTTTTAATTAATTTTTTATAATTTTATTGTAATATATTTTTTTGTAATGTTAGTGCATGTTACTCGGCCAATGCTACCATTATAACAGCTTTCCGGGTGGCGTCCATTTTTTTCTCCGACTCGGACACGCAAAACATAATAGAACGCTTGAAGTGTGGACGTGACGTCAAATCCGAGGTCCGAGTCGGTTCGTTGGGTATAATAGAACGCACGATGACATTGCCTACGACCCATTTGGATGAGGATTCGGTTTAGAACTACAAACATGAATAAAAAGAACTACAAATGTACATTGAGTCCGAAGGGTTAAGTAGAGATGCCCTGAAAGCGGTTTTATAATAATAAATGGTAACACTTTACTTGAAGGGGTGTGCATAAGATTGACATGACACCTTCATAATCATGACACACGTCATGAATTTCATATTGGGGTTTATGCATGTTTAGGCCAACTGTCATTAAGTGTAATTAGCTCAATTATGAAATGTTGAATGCAAATATGACATTGTTTGAGATGTCTTTGTTATGACACCTTGATATAAACCAGTACATCATAACCTGTGAGTGTCTTTGTCATGATAACTTGAAGACAACACAACCTGTCACAAACATGACATAGCAGATTAATT
This sequence comes from Pimephales promelas, assembly GCF_988280905.1. Lineage (NCBI taxonomy): Eukaryota > Metazoa > Chordata > Actinopteri > Cypriniformes > Leuciscidae > Pimephales > Pimephales promelas. The sequence continues at coordinate 2,665,364 of NC_142790.1, read as the reverse complement.
ATCAAACTTAGCTTTAATGGTTACCATTACATTAAACTGTCATGTGGTTGGTTTTGACATTGGCTGTCGTGAGGCCATTATAACATTTTAATGACAAATTCAATTTGTAGTTGAGGTCACGAAAAATATTCATGACACAGTTATAATGGCCTCATGACAGCCAATGTCAAAGCCAACCACATGACAGTTTAATTTAATGTTAACCCATAAAAATAGAAATAGAAACTCCAACAAATGCATTTACAACAAGATCAGCCGCTAAAATAACCCTGCCCACGCCTTTTCAGTGGTTTAGTTTGTTTGCACTGAATCAAGCTGATAGTAAATCTGGCCCTTGGTATAAAGTGGGTGAATTGGGATGCATGGAAAGGTTTCTGTTAGACATATACTTCATAGACTCACCCTTTAGAGCAGAATCCCGAGAGAGCTCGGATGACGGAGATGGAGACCTCTCACACACTTTCTGTTGACCTCGGGCATCGTGTTCATTAGACGCTTCGCTCTCAATACTGTCCACAAGGTCCAGAGAGTGTGATTCAATATTGTCCTTAAGTGCGTCGGTTTTGTGCAGATCTTCAGAGTCCACAGAACCGCAAGGCCTCTCGTCTGAACGGCTCATGTCGTCTGATTCGGAGAAGGTCTGATTGGGAGATCGGGTGAAGCTGTTGACACAGTCCGGGCAGCGGTGGGATATCTCTCCGGTGGGTGTTAGCTCATGTTCCTCAAGCTGACAGGCAAAGTTTTTCCCACATTCAACACAAATCAAGCACTTACCCTCCGTACTTACATCTTGACCTGCAAAAAGAGACGATACTGGTCAGAATCTCTATTATACACAATGAATGTATAATATAATGACTGTTACCGCTAAGAAATGTTTAATAAAGTGAATTCAATCTAAATTAAGAACTTTTATATTTGGATTATATATCTAGACTAAATTGTAATCAAATCTGACTGGACGGGCCCACAGAAGTTTTAGTTTAAAAAAACAAACAAACAAACAAAAACGTTTTTAAGTCCCCCTGTGGTGAAAATCAATTTTTGTAATGTTTTTTATATATGTACATGGTGTTTTTAATGTGTTTTTAAGACCAACCATGTGTAAATTCATACTTTAAGTCGACAGTATTTCCTCTTTTAAACTGCACAGTCTCAAAAACACGCTTTGAAATCGCTGGTGTTGCTGACGTCACAAACGACCTTGTAACCAATCAGATCAATGTGTGATCGTCAACCAGTGGATCTCTGAGCTGAGCTGAGTGAGTGGAGGCGGGGCTCATTTGCATATTCTAAGAACCACGTATAGTAAATGAGGCAAGGGTGTCGAGTTACATTCAAGAAAAAAACTTTTAAATATGTTAATTTGGTGATTGATCAAAGATGAGTTTTAAGGGATAAATGATTGACTACAGGAGTCTTTAAGTAATAGTAGTCATGTATCCACCTATTTTTGTGCAAAGATTTTATGAAAAACGCTGTATGGAAATTACGGAGGCGTATTGCATTCACTTCTCACTTACAAAAAAAATCTGCTCTGTTTTTGAAGTTAATTATCTCAGAATTACGAAATAATTTTTCATGGAAAAAAGTTTTTGCTCTGTTTTTCTGAATTAACGAGTTTATTTTTTATGAGAAAAAAAGTTTTTTTCTCATGAAAAATATGATGAGAAATGTTTTTCTAAATTAACTCGTTAATTCAGGAAAACAGAGCAAAAAAAAAAAATTCCATGAAAAATTAAAAAAGAAGTTTTTGCTCTGTTTTTCTGAATTAACGAGTTAATTTAGAAAAACAGAGCAAAAAAAAAATTCCATGAAAAATTAACTCATTAATTCAGAAAAACAGAGCAAAAACTTCCTTTCTCATGAAAAATTAACTCGTTAATTCAGAAAAACAGAGCAAAAAAAATTTCCATGAAAAGTTAACTCGTTAATTCAGAAAAACAGAGCAAAAACTTTTTTTCTCATGAAAAATTAACTCGTTAATTCAGAAAAACAGAGCAAAAACTTTTTTTCTCATGAAAAATTAACTCGTTAATTCAGAAAAACACAGCAAAAAAAAATTTTCTCATGAAAAATTAACTCGTTAATTCAGAAAAACAGAGCAAAAAAAATTTTTTCTCATGAAAAATTAACTCGTTAATTCAGAAAAACAGAGCAAAAAAAAATTCCATGAAAAGTTAACTCGTTAATTCAGAAAAACAGAGCAAAAACTTTTTTTCTCATGAAAAATTAACTCGTTAATTCAGAAAAACACAGCAAAAAAATTTCTCGTGAAAAATTAACTCGTTAATTCAGAAAAACAGAGCAAAATTTTCCTTTCTCATGAAAAATTAACTCGTTAATTCAGAAAAAACAGAGCAAAAATTTTTTTCCATGAAAAATGATCTTGTAATTCTGAGATAATTAACTTGTTAATTCAGAAAAACAGAGTAGATTTTTTTTGTTCTTCAAGTGAATGCAATACGCCTCCGTAGGAAATGGCGAGATGCACATATTTTCAAAAAATGTGCATAAAAACTTGCACATAAACTGACATGGAAACACACCAAATACCAAATAAATCCCTCGATGCGCAGCAAAAAAGTCATGTAACTCCACAGATTTGGCGCATAAGTTAACATAGTTGTTGTTATGTATATCTCCACAGGTTTTAGCAGTCCACTTTATTTTGGGCTTAACGACACCTCGAAACTATGGAGAAAAATCATAAAATCTGACGTCTCATGCTGTACCTTGATGAAATGCACGCAGATGTCTTCTCAAGGAGGACAACAGGGCGAAGTTTTTCACACAGATGGTACAGTGGAAGGCCTTCGCATCCGTGTGGACGATCTGGTGAGTCTTGAGGTCTCTCTCCCGGGTGAAGGTCTTCCCGCACACCAAGCACTCAAAAGGCCTCTCTCCGGTGTGAATCCGCACATGTTCGGACAGATGCTGGATGCGGGAAAACCCCTTCCCGCACTGAGAGCACTGAAACGGCCTCGCTCTGGCAGAAACACTCTTGGCGTGCTCGTCTGTGGTGACATTTGTAAAGGAAAATGATTGTGTTATGTTGTCTCTCTCAACAAATACATGCATCTCTCTATTCAATATATTTGACAGGTAAACAATAAGAGTGTTTCTGAAAGCTGCAAGATACTCAGGGCTTTCCTTTCCTAAATAATATATACACCGCCCAGACAAAAAAAAGTCGCCGTTTGGATGTAAATAGACAAAACATTGATAGATATAGAGTCTATATTGGATCAGTGATTATGTTTCTAGCATGTTATACGTTTGGTAGCAGTTCTGCTAGTCATAATTGATGGAGCGTGTAGCATTTAATTTCTTAAGCAATCGTGTAGGAATCATCATGGCCATATTCTACAGTAGGATGAAAATGTTGACCAGAAATGTATGCACCTCTTGATGGGAATGAATATTGTGATGTTATTTCCATCCAGAGGTGCATCAATTTTTGGTGAAGATCTTGTATTGAGATTGAGATTAATGCAAGAGTCCAGCTCTCTGTAAAGTCTGAGGTGGATTCATGTGTGGAAATGATTCTTAATGCTTTCACAGTTTGAGCCTGATGAATCTTGACATTGTCATCCTGGAATATGGCCATTCGTCTTCCTAAATGTTTAAGAAAAGCCACTCACTCCATCAGTTAGGCGTACTGTATAAACCTGAAGAGAGACCTAAAATATAACAAAGTAACTGTTATAACCTCATGATAACAGACAGGTCTTTAGAAAACAGAATGAAACAGTAATGAAAGTATTGAATTATATTAATTTTTGAATAAATAATAAATATTATATTAATTGGGTTTTGTGCATTTATTTGCACATTTTTTCATTGACCCAGCACTCCTTTAAGACGCACGGAAAAATGAAAATCAAAGTCAGGGCAATTTAGGCTTTTCACAAACTGTGTCAAACTGTGATTATCATACGCATGTGAATGAATGCATTATGCCTAATGTATAATGTAAACTCGTGCATTCTCACCCAGGTCAAACGCAGCACCTGGTGTGTGTTCTTCAGTGCTACAGCCAGCTGATGGAAACACACACACCTCATCTGGGTCACCGTAGGACTTCATGCTCAGGTCCATGGCTTACTGGCGAAAACCTAGAGGAGAACGACATTTTAATATCAAAACAGTTATTATTTTATTGATTATGTTATTATTCAGTTATTATGTTATTATTATTATCATTTTTTTAGGAAAATGCACTAGAGTGTTACTCGTGTACAGTGATAACATTGCAAAAAATTACTACAATATTCATGTGCAATGGTATTTGCGTGGGTACTGCAAAATACTATAGCCTACTATAATACCATGGTATTACCATGATAGGCAATTTGTCTAAATAGATGGTAATACCCTGAATAATGTATTATATATTCTGAAATTATTGTTTTGTATTATATAATGTATGTCTTGATGTCTATTTGACAACAAAAATCAAAGCTGGAGACAGAACAAACCTCCGTTAGTTGCTACATGTCAGCACACAGTTAAAGGCGCATTATCTGTCATTCAGGAAGATGAAAGAGAAAAATAAACATTAGCTGCGTCACAACACAGAGACACAAATGTGGAGTTCATGCAGAAGAAGCCTCACCTTTTCTGTGTCCCATCGCACAATTGTCATGCATGTCCACGGACTGACAACCGGAAATAACTGGAGATTACAGTCTTTTCAAAATAAAAGTCAATCGCAAAAAAAGCTTGACCGAATATATCATGTAAATATTTGTGTTATGTCCATTTTAATCTTGTAACAAACATTCAACATGTCTAAAAATGTACTTGGACACCAACATAAACATTGTTTAAATGTTATTACATCTTATAACATTTTTTTTTCAAACAAGCAGCATATATTTTAAAGTTGACAATGATGTAGTCGTACAGTACAGTTCACAATGATGATAAAAAATATGGTGACACTTTATGGATGTTAAACGTTTGTGTAATAATATGTTTATATATATATTATAGCCTATGTTTTGGGGGCACCACTTTTTGAGTAAATGAAATGCTATATACAAATTTATTTTGACACATATTTTGCTGACATCCTGACTGTGTCTACTTAACATTAGGAACTTAATGTAATATCAGTAAGATATATAAGTCGAGATATGAGAAATATGCATTACATAAATGAAAAGATTTTCATTGTGGAGATGTTGGTCCAGGTGCCCAGCCATCTGCAGCTTGATATCCAGGCATTGGTCTATCACCTTTACTAAACGCAACAGTGTAATATTGTTATTTGTATGGTATTTGTTTTGTATGGTTATTTGCATTCTGAAAACGGACGAGATTTAACAGACCTGGCAAGAATGAAAGATAACCTTACTTAACTGTCACCGTCCCACAGGTGGGACGTTTGCCACTATATTTTTAAAACAATAATATCTTAGTAAATACCTTAAATAATATTGACAAACTATATATCATTTGAAAGCTTACAATCTCTAGTTTCCATATTTGGTGACTGATTTTCAAAATATATTACAGAGGAGCCATAATTTATCAATATAAAACAAGAATATTTTCATACTCATAAGGCGTGTTCAGACCTTTATTTTAAAATAGCAGTAAACATGAAAAATCATGAAAAAATGGTAGATACCTCAGTTTGTTTTCATGCCAAAAGTTCAAAAGATAGAATCCATTCAATTATTTTGAAAAAAAAGGTCTGAAAAGTTTGAAATATCAGAGAAAAAAATAATAAATTCACCATTTGTGACGTGGCAGCTAGCTATGACTTACATGCGTGTTCTTTGTATGTGTTTCTTAGAGGTTCAATTCATATCAAAATCTGCCAAACTTCCCATACTACTTCTGAATAGGATCTCTACTTCAGAAATTGTATGAAAATTGTGAAAATAATGGTTCATATCACTCAAAACACGAATGGAAATGCAGGCGCCCTTATATGGGCAGTAATGGAGTCTGATTGTGCCCTAGTGAAAAAGTTTGGTACTGCGCTCAAACAAAATCTTACTGAAAGCTCATTTTTTGAGATATCAACCTAAAATTTGAAACACAACTTGTTCAGATTTTTGGCTTTGATTTTTCTGCCGTTTTAGAGTAGCCCAGGTTTTGAAAATATATATTTTATGTAAAATATGAATAATTAATATTTTTGCATTGTACATTTCCATAAACTCAAACCTCTATAACTTTTTTTCTGTTTCACTTTCTTAATTTATTTCACTTCTACAAAAATCTGCCAAATGTCTTCTTTAAAACAAGACCAATCATATGTCTATATTCCAAAGCATTCTTGAATTACAACCATTTAAGTTCGAAATGTGCGTTTTCATGTCTATTCAAAAAAGGGGGGGTGACAGTTAACAGGTTAAAGGAATACTTCACCTCTAGAAAAATTAATGTGTATTTAAAATGGGTCATTTATGTAGAAGAAATGTGAAATTATTTTTGAATTTGGAGCTTTCTAGACAAAGCCAGAAAATGTATTTGTGCCTAATGTGGATGAAAGACAACAACTCCCACAATGCACTTGCTTCGCTGCCCTAGGAGGCCACGCCTACCGGTAACAGAGCACAGTAGTTAAACAACAAGTCCAGGCTACTAGTGAGTCTCCGTTATGAGTCTGCCCTAAATGTGTTTCGAGATCGCCCAAAATGTCCGGGATTGGGCTTTTGCGTTCTACAGTCGCCATTCATTATGTTTACTGTGAATCTTTTATTGCCAGGGGCTGAAGTGCTTTGTGATATATACTTGAGAACGTGTGCTTGTACGGTTTTCTGCTTTCAAACTTATGGTATTGCTGTCGGCAATCCACGGAAACAGTGTGTGTGATGGAGCTGAACTGCACAAATCTTTCGGCCAAACTCCATCCTCCAACTTAGGAGAGGACATCACAGAAAACCCTTAGTGCTGTCCGTCCCTCCTATGCAGAGACTGTGCGTTCTAGATATCCCTTTTCAGTGTGTTAGAATGGTTAATGGACCTAGGCCTAGATGCCACCACGAATGACTGCTTTCATGGCTTAACGTTCACAGCAACCATCTTCTCTGCTCGCTGGGGTTTTGGTGTCCTGGACACGTTCAAAAACCTCCTATTCTGCGTTGCCGCAGGGGAAATTAGGTTTTATTTCCAAAATTTGTGAGGAGGAGTATGTTCAAATGTTCCTCAGCAGTTTTTTTTCTGCATTTCTCTGCCACCCCGACTCCTCACTCTCGGCTGTTTCCCATGCAGGAATACAGGGACTATTCTGGGATCGGGCCACATTCTGACCCCTGGACAGTATGGCAAATATGCATACTCTTTAACTCTTTATCTGATTATTTGTAAGTGTAAACTTGTGAACAGGAGGATGTGGCGTTCTTTTGCACTCTCAGAAAAATAAAGGTACAAAAGTTGTCACTGGGGCTTTTCAAAAGGTACACTTTTGTACCCAAAGGATGCATATTGGTACCTTAGTGGTATATTTTAGCACCTAAAATGTACATATTAGTATCTAAAATGTACATATTAACTCCTGAAATGTACATATTAACCGTACAAATTCGACGAATGATTAAAAAGTGGCTAATTCGTAACAATTCATACGACCTCACTCGTACGAATAAATACGATTTTGCTAAATCGTACATATTTTACGAATTGGCCAATTCGTATGAATTCGTACGGATGACTTACCCCTTACCCCGCCCCTAAACTTAGCCATCACGTGGGTTTAGACAAATCGTACGAATTAGTACGAGTGAGGTCGTACGAATTAGTACAAAGAATTAGACACTTTTTAATCATGCGTCGAATTCGTATGAATTGGTCGTGAGATAGTGTTGTATTAACATTTAAAATGTACATTTAGGACCTAAAATGGACATATTAGCTCCTGAAATGTACATATTAACAACTGAAATATACTTATTCGCACCTAAAATGGACAAATAACACCTTAAATGTACTTATTAGCACCGAAAATGCACATATTAGCACCTAAAATGTACATATTAACACCTAAAATTGTACATATTTGCACCTAAAATAGACAAAAGTTTACCTTTTGAAAAGGTACAGCCCCAGGGACAGCTTTTGTACCTTTTTTCTGAGAGTGTATGATGCAGACAGATGTCAAACGCCTCACCTTCCTTTCTTTGAAGGTTGCGTCTTATTGCCGCACAACTGGGCCGACCAACTCTTTTGAGTCCACGGGAGAAAGTTTCCAATACTTGAGAGCGATACTTGAGAGACTAGCCAGAGCGACCTCTCACCCTCAACGGCGAGAGCCAAAATATGGCCGCACGACCACGCAAGGTGCGTAGATTGAGGCCTGTTATATTAAAGATTTCCCTCCTGAGTGCCTCGGCTTGATCAACAATGAAGTAAATATCCTGTTTATCTAACACAGTCTTATCCCAAGAAGTCATATAGACCATTTCACAAGATGTAAAAAACACTGGTCCAGAAGCACTTCCTGTTTCAGTTTTTTAACACTACATAAAAGCTGGGATAAAATACAACCAACAGAACATTTAAAACTAAATCAAAAAGTTAAACAAACATCTTTAAGATGTTTTCTTTACATGTGAAATAAAGAAAACAGTTACAAACTGAAACAGGAAGTGCTTCTGGACCAGTGTTGTTTACATCTTGTGAAATGGTCTATAACAACTTTTGACCATACGTCAACATCCGCCTTTTTAGGGTACCCTTAAACGTCGGTTACGTGACGATCCCAGGCCGTCATACAACTGACGCTTTACCTTTAACGTCGGTTAGGTGACGGGGTAGGTTTAGGTCTGGGGTAGGGTTAGGATCCGATAACGTCATCTAACCCACGTTTAAGCTGAGACTGCGCTGGTTTATCTCCCGGTTCCCTAGGAGTTACATGCCAAGGGATGCTAATCTTAGCTGCCACATGCTTACAAACCTCCACTAGGTCACAATCCACCTCCATCAACGCTAAATCGGCTCTTTGGACGCTCATGGGCCTGGATGCTTTGGCCTCAGACAGGATAGCGTCCTCCTTCTCATCCTCCACCTCATCGCATTACACTAGCAGATGTTGGTCGAAAGGTGGCGTAAGCTCAAGGGACTCTGCATCCGTAATATCCCCTCATGAAGAAAGATCCCAAAGGGGAGATGGTTGAGCCCCCGTAGCCGAAGAAGGGATCATGAGACACAGTTCAGCACCTGAAACATTCTTACCAAAATGGAAAGGCATCACATAACAGTGCGTGTAACATTTCACATCCACTTGTACGTTTTGAGCACACCTGACACCATTGCATGTAAATCAAAAATTTCCCAAAATAATGAATCCACATGACGCCGGACATGAGCATCTTTCCCTTTCTCCGCAGATATCTTGGACAAGATGTGGTCAGTCAAACTATCCAGAAGCTCGCCTTGATGCGTTAGCTAGGTTAGAAGACACCGCGAGCAGAGAGTTAATATCCACAACAAGCATTCGGCAGCGGCAATATTAATGGTACCTTTGTGAAAGAGTAGATAATTTGGAGTGTGTAGCAAAAGAGTCCACAAACTTTGACACATATCAAATCAAACAATTGCGTATTTAAAGACCGGACACCGTCGGGTCTAATTATCATATTGAGAGGACTTGAGCCTGCAGGCAAGGAACCTCCATAACAAATGTGGACAGCGAGGACCACCCGGCCACCGCACATATGTCTTGAATTGGCACACCACTGGACCATGCCCACGAAGAGGCCATGCCATTTTCAGAGTGGGCTCTAGCGCCTATGGGACAAACCTGGCCCACCGATATGCCAGAGAGATGGCTCCTACTATTCATCTAGACCAGGGATGGGCAACTCCTGTCCTCGATCGATCCTGTGATCGTATTCAGGACCTTTTCTGGATACCCGTCGAGGGGCCACACATGGAGGGCCCATAAGTCGAGGCGAGGGTGCCAAATCAAAATATGGCATAATATAGCATAGGGCTTTTGTAGTCACTTAATCCAGTGATTTATGGTTTCTTGGGTAAGACACTTGGGTGAGACACCATCTGGGCCTTTGGCTTTCCTTACGTTCTGTTTCCAAAAGACCCGGCATATATCCATACATGAATGAATTATATATTACTGTCCAAATAACTTTAGTAAACAACTCTTTTTATTGAAATATGTAACATATTAAAGAGACACTTAGGACACAAGTGTAACGGATGTGGCAAGTAAGAGCTGTGCATGTAAACCTCACTCCTCTAGCCTCAAGAGGTGCGCTAGGTCTTTAGCGTCCTTGTTAGCCATGCGCCCACCACACTGGAGAATCCTGCTTGAATCGGGTTGAGTAGGACCGGTTACACTAGGCCTTCTTACTTTGGCTTCACGTGTGTCCCTGGGGTCCACCAGTGCTGTTAAACACATTCCGAGTGCAAATGACCTTTTTATCAAGGTATAGCCAACCTTATTATACAATTTTATAGGATTTTGTATGGCTTATTTGTTATGTTATAACTGAATTATCATAACAAGTAAAGCGAAATACAAAAATAGAATGTTTCCCCCTAAACATTTCTGTCTAAAAAGTACTAAAATGATCGTTATGCAACCGTCAAGGACCCGAACCGTAAAGAAAAAAGAGATTTGTCAATACTCTTCTGTCACGACTTTGTCCGCGAACAGCTGCCGTACTTTTCGGTCATACCACCAATAAAAGGGGGAGTCCGGTAAAAGCTGCGATACAATGTTATCATTTATTTAATGCACAACATATCCAAGTAAAACACATTCTTTTTGTTTTCTTATAAATATACGCGTATTCGACGTCTCATGTAGTTTAAAGGTTATTATAACTGTGTCCATCATTAACTGCGCTCGTCCACCCCTACAGCTGATGCAGTGGTGCAGTCCGTGAAAGGCAATGGCAGAGGTGTAGAGGGAGAGAGAGAGGAATCAAGCGTCCTGACAGCTTCACTTCAAACCCACAGCCGTGACACACTGACCCGTGGACAACACATCCAGACCCGGCCCAGCCGAGCCTCCTGACCGCCCGAGACTCGCAGCTCAGCAGGGCTTTCTCAATCTCAGGTGTGTGTGTGAATGAGCAGCGCTCATGCTAGCACAGACGTTAGCTGCAGTTTCAGCTCCATAACACTGTATTTACAATCATAAACACACACCGATCGCTTATAAACACACGTGCACGTGTTTGTTTACCACAGCACACGGCTGTTATTCAATCACGTCTGCTTAAAATAACCCACAGCTTCTGTTTTCATGCAGTCATATCATGGATATGTGGAACTAACGTTAGGCCTCTGCAGTTTTGGGGGTGACTCTGTTTCACAGCAACTGGATTTACTGGAAGTGTAAACTCACTTGTTTTGGCTATTTATAGGGGTGTTTCTATGTAGAACAGATGATATTGATTCTATGATGTGCCTTGACAGCTATTTTAGATGTTGACACTGAGATAATGAGTTGATCTTCACTGATCTGCCTTTGTTGTGATGATCAGTTACTCTAATAATTAGTTCCCCCGTGATTGTGATGTAGTTTATGGTTGTTTTGTGTAGAAGGCAGACATGCATGACTTTATTCTCTTCTAGACAGACCTGTCAAGTGTCAATTGATATTACTTTATCGTTGCATTGGTGTGTTGTGGTGGTCAACTGATAGCAGTGTTGGGTAAGTTACTCTAAAAAAGGTATTTATTACTTGTGACTAATTACATCTTCAATATATCCCATATCAACCTCGAACAGATAGACATGCTGTTTTGATTCTGTCAAATAAACAATATACAATTGGATACATTTTTATTGAACTGACCAAAATGTGTAAAAGGAGAAGGTTACATTAAAAACATGTACTTTAATATACAGTAAAATGTAGCTGTTGAATACACTTTTATTTTACATAGAATCGTTCTGTAGCCTATTTACAGAATTTAATGCAATTACCTCAGCAGTAACTGTAATTAAATTACAGAAAATTGTAGAGTAATCCTGTCATTTACTTTTTGGAGGGAAAAGTAATTGAATTACAGTGATTAACTATACCCAACACTGACTGTCAGGGGTTTAAAGAAGTTGATGTTTAATATTGACGACCAAAAATGTATTTTGATTTCAAAAAATTGTATTTCGATGATATTAAAGTTTTACTTTTAAACCTCAGGGAATTTTAAAATACTAATCAATGGAAACAAAAACATGGGATTTTCTGCTATAACTCGTTGTGAATTTCTATAAAATGCATTTCGACAAAAAAATCTTACCCAGTCCATTTGACTTGGTAAAGTAATTTTTTTTACCGAATATTATTCATAGATATCTTTTTTTATATTTTGACTTAGATTTTTTTATATTTAGTTTTAATCAGAATTTTAGTTCTATGTGCTTTTCTCATTTTTCTTATTTTTTGTTTTGCTTAAATATTCTATTTTCTATATTATATTCTATATTCTATTTAGCTTTAATTTTGTTGTTTTTTAGTTTTAACAATTTTAAACATAAATGTATTTCAGTTTATTTTCACCATTTCAATTCCCGAAAATACTTTTAATGGTTTTAGTTAATACCAGCTCTGAAGGCAATGCTATAACGAGACTTTGTTTTTTCTCGTCTCCCACCGCAGTCGAAGCCGAAGCCACACACCATGTCCTTGAAACCGCGGGTGGTGGATTTCGATGAGACGTGGAACAAGCTCCTGACGACGATCAGAGCGGTCGTGATGCTCGATTACGTGGAGAGAGCGACATGGAACGACCGCTTCTCGTATCCTGAGCTCTAGTAGAGACACCGTCAGGATTTAGGAATATGGTTTCCTCTTCCTTCTGAATGTTTGGAGATTTATTTTATGAGGGGGCTAAGCCATAATTGCCATTTATTAAATGTGTTGCATACCTCTTACACTACCATTCAAAACTTTGGTAACATCAGTAAGATTTATGTAATGTTTTTTTTCACCAATGATGCATTAAATTAATCAAAATTGACAGTTATAATGATACAAAAAAGATTTAAATTTCAAATAAATATTAAAAAAAATCACAGTTTTCACCAAAATATGAAGCAGCATATTTTCAACATTGATAATAATAATAAAAATGTTTCTTGAGCAGCTAATAATCATATTAGAGGGATTTCTGAAGGATCATGTGACACTGAAGACTGTAGTTATGAGTTAGTAACTACTAAGTTATGTTAGTAACTACTTAGTAAGTTAGTAACTACTAGTTAGTAACTAAGTTATGATGCTAAAAAATCAGCTTTGATCACAGGAATAAATGACACTTTACAATACATTACAAGCTACTTTAAAGTGTAATCATATTTTACAGTATTACTGTATTTTTGATCAAATAAATGAGCAGAAGAGACTTCTTTCGAAAACATTCAAACATTTGACCTTGACGTGTGCCTCAGAGACATATACGCGCTGTGTGTCGCATATCCGGAGCCGTTAGGGGAAAGGCTGTACACCGAGACGAAGGTGTTTCTGGAGAACCACGTCCGGCAGCTGTTCAAGGTAAGAGCGCCTCAGTCTCAGTGCCGCCGTCAGGATGTAATCGTGGATGTCTTTGATCACTGTGGTGTGTGTGTCTTACAGAGAGTCCTGGAGTCTGAAGAGAAGGTTTTGGTGATGTATCACAGATACTGGGAGGAGTACAGCAAAGGTGCTGAGTACATGGATTGCTTATACAGGTAAGCTCAGCTCGCACTGGGAACGCTTGTGATTAGAGCCAGACCGATATATCGGCAGACCGATATTATCGGCCGATTTTAGGCATTTTCCAAACTATCGGTATCGGCAGTTATAATGGCCGATAAATGAATATTTCAAAAATAAAAATAAAAACGGACAAAACACGCTTGAACGATGTCATGAGTGTTGGAGTTGTATAGTTTGTCCACCAGAGGGCGCTCTACACCGTCCCTGTTGGCAACACTCGTTGAGTTGGTCACGATACATACATTGCTTGAATAACAATTAAAAGAACATCCCCATCAGTTCTCTAAACTCAAATAAGCATGACAAAATTTGTGACTATCATGTCCAGTTTCAAATAAATAAATAAAATATCGGCCGATATATCGGAATATCGGATTTTAAAACCCACAAATATTTGTATCGGTATCGGCCTTCAAAATCCTTTATCGGTCGGGCTCTACTTGTGATGTGTGCGACGTGTTCCAGTGCTCGTGTTCTCCTAGTCCAGTTGAGCAGTTCATAGGTTGACTTTTTCTGGCTCAACCAATGGTGGAGTTGGGGGCGGGGCTACCAGGTTTGCTTAACAATACGCCTTATTCACGGCAGCGCTATCTTTCATTTTTAATGAGAATGAAAGCGAGGCTGTGAGGGATAGTCATGCGTCTCTTCAATGGGCTGTACTGTTATTTAATGTGTTTTCGGATTGTTCTGCTTGTGAAACACTGGAAAAATATCTTTCCAAGAAATTTCAGTTGACAAAAAACTCCCGACAATGTAAGCTGTGGAAAATTGTAAGTAATCTAGGAGCTTTATTCAGCTTTTTACAGCGGATGCCATTGGAAACACGGTAAGTCTATCCCTCACGGCCTCACCTGTCATGGTGCTGCTCTGAATAAGGTCTATATCAGGTGGTTGACAGATGAAATTATTATTTTTTGCAGTCCTGTTTGGTACGGCTTGTTCAATTTTAACTCTGAAATTAATTTGACTGACTCACTACTTCAGAGTTTTTGGTTGGGAAATGGTGGTTTTGGTGTTCGTGTTCATGCTGAACCCTTACTCAAAAAAGTGCTTATATCATGATCAAATTGTTGTACTGTTTTACTTTAGTTTAACACCATCCCATTTACACGGCATGGTTCAAGTGACCCAAATCCGATTTTTTTTCCTCTCATATGGCACAGATCGGATATGATCGGTGAACGTGTAAGCGCATGGATTCTGATTTTCTCAGATTGGATTCAGGCCTCACTCGCATGTGGTAATAAATCGTGTTTGCGTGTGCCATGTAAGCAGACAAATCGGATATTCCCCAGTAAATGCGAGTCGTACGTCATTAAATAAGTGACATCAACTCAGATGGACACCACCAACTGAGATCACATGACTTATTATAGGTGCGATGGAGGATGAAGGATACACACAGTGGAGCATTGCAGAGGTTTCATGTGTTTTGAGTGTTATTTTTTAAAACTTTTTATTTATATTTTTTACAGAACATAACAAAAGAAACATTATCTGAGACAATAAGAGATTTCAAGTGATAAAATAACAAGAATAAAAAAAAGAAAAAAAAAAGAAAAATAAATAAATAAATAAATAAATACAAATATTGGTTTCATGTGTTTTGAGTGTTTGAGGTGAAGAGTGCGGGCAAAAATGCAGGATTACAGAAATTAATCCGTGTTTGAAGACATTTCACGAGATATGGGGACGAAACCAAAGTTTTGACGACTTTTTAAAATATTGTGGAAAGCAAAACACTGCATAATTTTATTTGCATCTGCATCCATTGCATTTCGTGCTGTTTTACTCCCCTTTCCGGGTCAGAACGTCTGCATTTGGTAGTTTCAGCAGTGTATAGTGTAAATGCAAAAATCGGGTCACTTTTAAGCGGGTCGTCAAAAAAAATTCGGATATATCAGAAAATCGGATTTGGGCATCAAGACCTGCAGTGTAAATGCATCCTAAAGTCTCGACTAGAAATCTTGAACTTTAGCCTAAGAAAAAGGGGTGTAACGATACCCTCATGTCACGATTCGATACATATCACGATACGATATTATTGCGATACTCCAAGACATATGGTAAAAGGTTAGCAAAAAAATGTACTGTTGATTAAAATGCTAAATTTGATTTTACATTGTGGGTTTAAATGAATAGGCTTGGACTTGGTGCTTGTAACCCAAGGAAAATAAACATTTTCATGATTCTGAAGCTGAAAATACAGAATTATTTTAGATGAATGCTTGCACTCTTTCACTGGCTAGATATATTTAAAATAATTTAGGACATTTTTAACTGGGAACATCAGACATTTGGCATTATCAGGACCCCATTGCATTATTATGCATTATAATCAACATTATATATAGTAGTTTAATCTAGTACTGACACTAAAACTCTAAAAACTTGAATTTTTTTCCTTTTTCGGGGGGACTAACCACGATACATATTGTCACTATCCACGATATGTATTGTTGCATTTTTGTATTGCGATATATTGTGGAATGATATATTGTTACACCCCTTTTTAAGTATTGATGTAAAACCTACTGTATATATTAGTCCACACGGACTAAAGGTCTGTTATGCTCTTCATTTAAATACAGTTAAACAAGTAATATTGTGAAATAGTATTGCAATTTATAAAACGGTTAGTTCCAATCCTTGATTCTGATTCTGATCATTCTGGTCAATAGCTGTGCTTTATTCATGATTCATGACCGCTTCACCCGACGGTTCGATGTATCACTGCGCAACACTGCAGTTGTGTTTAGTTGAGCTTTCATGCATATTACACATTGGAGGGTTGTTGCTGCTCACGGTCAGGGACTATTTTTTCTAGCGGAAGGAAAGCTTTTAGTGATTTTACTTCATGAAAGTTGCACTAATACATATATTTTTTTACTTTAATATTTGTGTTGTGTGGTAACCGTTTTATAAAAGCAATAAGGTACTCGAGGCAAGTGCTGTATCGTGAATGAGGGGTTACTGAGCCTAAAAACGCCCTTCAGCCGTGACTCATTCACGATACAGCACGGCCTCCCGTACCTTATTGCTTACTTAAGATGGCTGTTTTCTATATGAACATAGTGAAGAGTAATTTATTCCTGTGATCAAAGCTGAATTTTCAGCATCATTACTCTCTTCAGTGTCACATGATATAGAGCCAGACCGATATATCGGCAACAGACCGATATTATCGGCCGATATTAGGCATTTTCCAAACTATCGGTATCGGCAGTTATAATGGCCGATAAATCAATATTTCAAAAGTAAAATAAAAACGGACGAAACACGCTTGAACCATGTCATGAGTGTTGGAGTTGTATAGTTTGTCCACCAGAGGGCACTCTACACGTCCCTGTTGGCAACACTCGTTGAGTTGGTCACGATACATACATTGCTTGAATAACAATTAAAAGAACATCCCCATCAGTTCTCTAAACTCAAATAAGCATGACAAAATTTGTGACTATCATGTCCAGTTTCAAATAAATAAATAAAATATCGGCCGATATATCGGATTTTAAAACCCAAAAATATTTGTATCGGTATCGGCCTTCAAAATCCGTTATCGGTCGGGCTCTAAATCACTCTAATATGATGATTTGCTGCATTTTTCAGGATTATTTGATGACTATTAGGTTCAAAAGTATTTTAAATAGTTTTTTTTGTAACAATGTAAAAGTCTTTACTGTCACTTTCTAATAATTGTTATGCAACCTTGCTGAATAAAAGTATTACATTCTTTAATAGACATCATACTGAGCCCAAACTCTTGAAAAGTACTTCCGTCCAGTTATCATATCAGACATGAACAGTAATTGAATAGTTTCATGTAAACTCGGAACAATCTAATATGTCGCCACCGGGATGTTAACAGTTGATTAGGAGTGTGGAGACACTTATTCCCTGAACCACATACAGTGAATTTTCCTGTTTTTTCATGCAAGCAGAAAGTTTGCGTACTGTGCACACACAATATGCATGTTACAAATTTGGTAAGAGTGTCTGAACATATTGAGGATTTGGGGTTCATATCTTTATTTGATATCATACATCACTGATTGTGTGTTTATAAAGCATTGAGTGCACAATGTCTGGTTTCTCTGGTATGCCGGCGGGTCGGCCTGGCCAAGGGCTTGGGTCAGTTTCTGCTTGGTTTCACCGCCTGAACCCCGTCACTGTCCCGCTGCTCTCGGTCAGCTGCGAAAACAAGCAGCTTTTGAATTGACGTCACCCGTGGCTTTATTGTGCATCGACAAATTCATTTATAATAATAGCAACTGCTTTTCCCCTAATTAGTGTTTTGATGGATTTGCTGCAGATACCTGAACACACAGTTCATTAAGAAGAACAAGCTGACCGAAGCTGACCTGCAGTACGGATATGGAGGAGTGGACATGAACGAGCCGTTAATGGAGATCGGAGAGGTACGCAACACCACAGGAGGATGAGCCATTCACAGTTCAAATGCCAAATTGGGTTTTATTCTTTCATAAACAGTAGTGTTTGTGTTGTTGTTGTATTTTTAGCTTGCACTGGACATGTGGCGGAAGTTAATGATTGAGCCTCTTCAACCCATGCTCATCGGGATGCTTCTGAAAGAGATCAAGAAGTAGGTTAACCCTTAAAGGAGTAGTTCACTTTAAAAAAAAACACTTTTGCTGATAATTTACTCGCCCCCATGTCATCCAAGATGTCCATGTCTTTCTTTCTTCAGTCGAAAAGAAATTAAGGTTTTTGATGAAAACATTCCAGGATTTTTCACCATATAATGGACTTCAATGGGAACCAAACGGTTCAAGGTCCAAAAGAGAGTTTCAGTGCAGCTTCAAAGGTCTTTAAACGATTCCAGACGATGAATAAGGGTCTTATCAAGCGAAACGATCGCTCATTTAATAAATAAATAACAAAGTTTAAGTTTTATAAGCTCAAATGCTCGCCTTGCTCTGTTCTGCGATGCACGTTTGTGACTCTCCTGTTCGAACTCGTTCATCAAAATGAACAAATCTTTTCCTGAGTCAATTCGTTCTTTTCGATCGTTGAATGAACCAAATGACTCGGAAAAAGATCATTTTGATGAACGAGTTCGAACAGGAGAGTCACGAACGTGCATCGCAGAACAGAGCAAGGCGAGCATTTGAGCTTATAAAACTTAAACTTTGTTATTTATTTATTAAATGAGCGATCGTTTCGCTTGATAAGACCCTTATTCATCGTCTGGAATCATTTAAAGCCCTTTAAACAGTTTGCAGTTTGCACTGGCTGGGCAACGATTAATCTTGATTAATCGCATCCAAAATAAAAGTTTGTGTTTACATAATATATGTGTGTGTAGTGTGTATAATTATTTTGTATATAAGAATTCACACACGTGCATGTCTATATTTAAGAAAAATGTGTTATTAATATTGAATATAAATTATGTATAAATATATATACATGCAAATATTTCTTAAATAGATACATGCATGTGTGTGTATTTATATATTCAAAATAATTATACACACTACGCGCACATATATTATGTAAACAAACTTTTATTTTGGATGCAATTAATCACGATTAATCGTTGCCCAGCCGCAATATATATATATAAATATATAAACAATGTATATCTTCACACTGGCCAGCCTTGTTCTCTATACAGTAGCTCAAATAACAAACTTTTTTTTTTTTAAATGCAAGCCTCATGTTCAAGCGTTTGAACCATTCTGCCCACTTGCTTGTTTCTGTTGTGTTTTCTGTAAATATATTAACGGTTTGTAATTTCAACCTATAACAAACTGCATGTATGGCAAGAGTTTGGTACCACAGATTCTTTCCATAGACACTTTTGCATGAGCTGAACCCAAGTTCAGTTTTATTAATTACATGTCAGTTCTGCAGAGGATATATTTGCAGTTTAGTTACTAAGTTTGGATGTTGTTTCCATAGCGACCGATGTGGGGAAGACCCAAATCAGAAAGTAATCCACGGGGTTATCAACTCCTTTGTTCATGTTGAACAATACAAGAAAAAGTTTCCTCTAAAGGTGAGAATCTCTGTCTGGATGCATGTGACATTTTCTTAAAGTTTTTGTTATTTTATGCTAATATATATGCTAAAAACGTATCTTTTGTACACTACGGTTCAAAAGGTTTAAAATAATAATACTTGTATTCAGCGAGGACGCATTAAAAATGGCTCAAAAGTGACAGTAAAGGCATTTTTAATGTTGCAAAAGATTTAAATTCCAAATAAATGCTGTTATTTTGAAATTTCTATTCATCAATCAATCCTGAAAACAAGTATGGCATATTAAATGATTTCTGAAGGATCATGTGACACTGAAGGCTGGAGTAATGATGCTGAAAGTCACAGGAATACATTAATTACATCTTACTATATATTCTCATAGAAAATTGTTGTAAAATGTAATAATATGCTTAAGTATGACTCAGTTTAAAAAGCATCGTAAAAATATATTTGCAAGGTATACAGAGGATGAAGGTTATTAGTTAGGTGATAGTTTATTTATATATTTTTCTTTTTTTTCTCTCTCTTTTTATTATTATTAGTTTTTATTTATTTTCTCTTATGTAATTTTTTTTGAAGATGTATAGACACATAGATATGTATGTTGTTTTTGTTTTTGGTGTGTAGAGACAAATAGATCAAAATATTCGGTCAACCGGTTAATTAGTTATAATTAGTTGAAGATGGGGTAGGATTGAATAAGCTTATGCTTCTTCCTACTCCTTTTCGGACATGTATAAGTTAAAATTTTTTTTGTTTTTGTTTGTTTTTTGTTTGTTTTTCTACATGTTCGAAATAAAAACTTTTCATTCATTCATTCATTCATTCAATATTTCACTATTTTTGATCAAATAAATGCAGCCTTGTTGAACATAATAACAAATATTCCCGAGCCCAAGCATGCTGGGAGTGTGTGTGTTCTGATTTGAAGACCAAACTCTCTCTTTTAACCCCAGTTTTATCAGGAGATCTTTGAGGGGCCGTTTCTGACGAAAACCGGCGAGTATTACAAACAAGAAGCCTCCAATCTCCTGCAGGAGTCCAACTGCTCCCAATATATGGAGAAGGTGAGACGCTCCAATACATCTTTTAGTTCAATTCACATTTATTTGTATTGCATGCTTTTCACAATACACATCATTTCATTTAAGAGTCCACATTACAATTAGCAGTGATCTTTAATCAGAGGTAATGTTCTTAGTTATGTAATTCAGAAATGTATATAATATACAAAATCACAGCGAAAAAGGTGTTCATTTAAACAATGAGTTTACTGAAGTAATGAATACTTGTTTGATAAAGCTGCTGTCCATAACTTTTTTAAAGCTACACTGTGTAACTCTTTTAGTTTATTCTTAGCTAAAAACACTTAGTTATTTCAAAAATATATGTGCTCATTAATGTATATTTACTTCGTTCAAGTAATAAAGTATTCTCGTGAGTGTATAATATGCCATTGAAAATACATACGGGCAGTGTTGGGTGTAACTAATTACTAAGTAATTAGTTACTGGAATTTAATTACTTTTCCCTTGAAAATGTAAAGAAAGGGATTACTCTTAATTTATCTGTAATTTAATTAGTTACTTCTGATGTAATTGAGGTAAATATTGTGTATAGATCAATCCGATCTCACAGAGATTCGTATGAGGTGTCTAAATCGTACGACCGCACTCGTACAAATTCGTATGAATTATTGTAAAATATGTATGAAAAAAGTGTGAAATGTCATGAGATCAGACATAAAACAATAGTGGGTTTAACATCAAAATATATTGTCTGATGCTAAAAAGTATGTTTTTATATTGTAACCTTCTCCACCTTGGTCAGTTTAAGGATAATTCATGCGATTTTATAGTGTTTATTTGAAAGAATTAAAACAGATTCATGTCTATTCTTGTGTTATTCAGCTGGTTGAGATTGATATGGGATTTTAAAAGTAATTAGTAATTAAATATTTTTAGAGAGAGTAATTAGTACAGTAATCTAATTACATTGTTGAAGAGGTAATTAGTAATTAGTAATTAATTACTTTTTTAGAGTAACTTACCCAACACTGCATACGGGACGGGTAAGGGCTTCTAATGTCCAGGATGGTGACCGTGATGTGACCCCTGCTGTTTTCTGCTCCTGCAGGTTTTAGGCCGGTTGAAAGACGAAGAGGTGAGATGTCGGAAGTATCTGCACCCCAGCTCGTACGCCAAAGTCATCCATGAATGTCAGCAGAGGATGGTGGCCGATCACCTGCAGTTCTTGCACGGGGAGTGTCAAAACATCATCCGACAGGAGAAGAGAGAGGGTATGTATGCCCACAACCAGTGCCAACTTTCACTTTCAGCTCACAGATTTATGTTTGCAGGGTTCCCACGGGTCCTTGAAATCCTTGAAAGTTAGTGAATCTGAAAAAAAAAAATGCAAGGCCCTGGAAACTTTTTGAAAACAAACATAACTGATACAAGTCCTTGAAAGTGCTTGAATTAATTTTTTTCCAAGAAGTTTTCTGGAAAAAATTCCATATTTATCCAACATTTCGCCAACACTTCGTGTCCTCTGCACACTAGCTTGCTTGATTTATGTTAATTATGGGAATTTACATGTTATGTTAAAGGAGTAGTTCACTTTAAAATGAAAGTAAGCCTCTAATTTACTTTATTTATTTATTTAATTTACAAGCCATCCTAGCCTTTATATAGAGAGCTATACAGTTGATTACAGGACGTTACAAAAAATGCCCAAAAATACGCCTCCAAATAGCACTTTTCTCACTTCAAAAAATGGATTTTAAAGGCCTCCACTCTATTTTAATGTGAAATTTATTGAAAAAAAAAAAATGGAAAAAAATTGCTAAATATTGCATAGTATCAAAATCCCTTCAAAATTCTGAATAATATAATCAAAACAATATTATTGAACAAAAGCCTACAGTTCAAGGCTTCGGTCACTTGTTTTGACTGCAACGGAGACAAGTGTGACCATTAAAAGAAGAGGTCTTTGAATTTGAGGGTATTTGATCTGGAAAGTCCTTCAATTTCAGGTTAACCAACCCTGTGTTTGTGTGTACAGGTGAAACTCCGAAAATTAGAATATCGTGCAAAAGTGAAGTAATTCAACTTAAAAGGTAGTGATGTATGTCTCTAGATCTCGGTCTCGGTCTCGGACCTCTCGGTCTCGTCTAGGTCTGGTCAGGGTATTTAGCAATACAATACTACAATATCCACAACGATATCCGCAGCGGATTGAAGCGCACGTCCAAGTGAAGACAACACGAGAAAACACCGTGTCTGCGCTATTGATCGCAGCGGCAACGAACATTTTGATCACTTAATTAAAAAAAAACACATATCATGTACAGTTTTTTTTTTTTGAACGTTATATTTATTGAATTTTAACAAAACAAGCAAGGGATACATTGACATAAGCTTAATATTTCACAACTTAATCCCCAAAGTAAAAAGTAAAAAACGTCACATAACAGAGTAACAAAAAAAATGATAAAAAAAAAAAAACAACAACTCGACAGTCAGCTTTACTTTCTTAATTTCCTTCATAATGTCTTAGAAACTCAGTTAATGGTGACCATATTTCTTCAAAATGTCTTCCCTTCCCTCTAACAATATAAGTGAGTCGTTCCAAAACAATACATGATGCCATCTCCTTCACCCATATAAGATTTGAGGGTACCTCCATTTTCTTCCAGTACAGAGATATTAACCGCCTGGCTTGCAGGAGTCCAAAGTCAATCAGTTTTATTTGTCTGGAGCTAAAAAACACAGTTCCCAACACATATATTTTTGCCTCAGCAGGTATATTTACTCCAACAATTTTTGACAAAGTCTGCATGATTGACTTTTCAATATTGATGTAATTTTGGACAGTCCCATACACAGTGAAAAAGAGGACCCTTTCCATCAAAACTGGGATCTATCTGGGATATTAGGTGACCAACGGTTCAGCTTGACCGGAGTTATGTAGGTTCTCATCAACCCTTTATCATGTACAGTTTTGATGTATTAATATTAAGTAAAACACAAATCAGTTACATCATGGGTTTTAACTTCATTCAGGAGATTTTGGGTAACTGCACAACTGACGGATGACTTTGAGCACACCGCCAACTAGAGCCAGACCGATATATCGGCAGACCGATATTAGGCATTTTCCAAACTATCGTATCGGCAGTTATAATGGCCGATAAATGAATATTTCAACAATAAAATAAACATGGACGAAACACGCTTGAACCATGTCATGAGTGTTGGAGTTGTGTAGTTTGTCCACCAGAGGGCACTCTACACCGTTCCTGTTGGCAACACTCGTTGAGTTGGTCACGATACATACATTGCTTGAATAACAATTAAAAGAAAATCCCCATCAGTTCTCTTAACTCAAATAAGCATGACAAAATTTGTGACTATCATGTCCAGTTTCAAATGAATAAATAAAATATCGGCCGATATATCGGATTTTAAAACCCAAAAATATTTGTATCGGTATCGGCCTTCAAAATCCTTTATCGGTCTGGCTCTACCGCCAACAGTGTGTGTTTTGGATCCTGCACTTAAGCTTATAATTTTATAATTATGTATTTAAAAGTTGCAGAATGGATTCATTTGGAGACTTCGAAATCGGCAGAGATAGGCAGGCAAAGCAAAACAAAATCTTTTATTGTTTATTGATATCTGTATCTGTTATTAAAGTTATTGCTTAACTTCATCAACACTAGTCTGTGTTTTTCCCCTCCGGTCTCGTCTTGGTCTCGCTGACGCTGTTACCGCAAATTCCCGGGATGTAATAAGGAGAACGCGGAAGTAGTTGTGCAAGTAGTCCATTGGCTTGTTGTAAATGTAGGAGGTGGTCTTGATGGTTTGTCTGGTTTCAGATATGGCGAATATGTACACGCTACTGCGGGCCGTGTCCAGCGGCTTACCTCACATGATCCAAGAGCTCCAGGTCCACATCCATGAAGAGGGTCTCAGAGCCACCAGTAACCTCTCTCAGGAAAACGTGAGTAACTGGGGTCGTGTGGAAAGTTGCTTTGTTTCATAGGCGAGGCTTAAATGATTAAAATACTTTGAATTAGTTTTTTTTTTAGATTTAGTTTCAAAGGAGTAGTTCACTTTTTAAAAAAACTTTTGCTGGTAATTTACTCACCCCCGTGTCATCCAAGATGTCCATGTCTTTCTTTCTTCAGTCGAAAAGAAATTAAAGTTTTTGATGAAAACATTCCAGGATTTTCTCCATATAATGGACTTCAATGGGAACCAAACGGTTCAAGGTCCAAATGAGAGTTTCAGTGCAGCTTCAAAGGGCTTTAAACGGTTCCAGACTCAGGCCGTGTGTCCACTAAAGACTGGAAACACCTAGCCATGGGTGCTTGCAGCGTTTTTTTCAGTTGAGACGCTTTGCTTGTTATGATATGGGATATCCACGAATTGTTACTAGTAGCAAAAAAATTTCACATGTGAGAAGATGTTAGCAGCACTATGTTAAAATATGTAATCAACATGTTAAAACGTGTTAGCACATACTATGGACATGTTAGAACATGATAGCAGCACGATAACGTCAAAACAGCTAAATGTAAAAAATAAAAATAAATAAATGATATTTCACACATATTTTGTTTCTATTTTTTAAATATCGATACAATGTAGCGTCTTTTCTCTGGCTCTTGTTTTAAATTATTTTGTTCCGTTATTTTGCTTGTTGTTGTCGTCTATTGTACAAGTAGAATGTGGCGGTTGGTCGGTGTGGTATTAGCCCCGCCCCTCCTCCACTGTGATTGGATGGTTGGGTGAAAAGTGACCGTGATGAGCGCTGCGTTTTACCCAAAGTTGAAAATTCAACATTTAACTTACAACATAAAAATCTGTAAAACTCTCGACCAGTAAAAAACGCCGGGCGCTTATCGCTTCAGTGTGATAAAATGCTCAGCGCCTCGTTACGCTCGTTTAAAAAACGCGGCCCTCCCATTGAAAACAATTGTAAAAAAAAAAAACGCTTTGGTGGACACCGGGCCTTGGAGTCTGCTCGGTAGCTATATGTGTGATTAAAGCAGAATTTTTTGTATATAGCATTAATTGCGGTGCTCTCTGATCTTTGTCTTGCAGATGCCAACCCAGTTTGTGGAGTCCGTGTTAGAGGTTCATAGTAAATTTGTCCAGTTGATTAACACAGTGTTGAATGGGGACCAACACTTCATGAGTGCTCTTGATAAGGTAAACTTACCTTTCAACACAATGATTTACAACTGTCGATACAGTAACTGGCAAAGACGCTCATTATTGGTAGTAAAAACAATCATTTGAAATATTTACACAGTATAATGTAATATAAAGACTACACTTTATTTTAAGGTGCCCTTATTACAGTGTAATCATTGCAAAAATGTAACATTGTAATATTGTTGTTAATCAAGTAATATTGATTAACAACATTAAGGGTAGGGTTTGGTTTAGAGTTGCTTGTAATTATGCATAATTTACTGTTATTACTATAGGATGTACATGTAACATTTGTAATGTGGATAAAACTTTAAAATAAAGTGTTACCAATTTAATAACTTAACATAGTAATAGTAAAAACATCAAAACTTAGAAATAATACAAATGCAATTATGGAGATTAATATATAATATAGTAAGATATGATGTAATGATAGAAAAAACATCAATACTTAGAAATAATACAAATGCAATTATGGAGGTTAATATATAATATAATAAATTATGATGTAATAATCTAACATAATAATAGTAAAAACATCGATACTTAGAAATAATACAAATGCAATTATGGAGGTTAATATATAATATAATAAATTATGATGTAATAATCTAACATAATAATAGTAAAAACATCAATACTTAGAAATTATACAAATGCAATTATGGTGATTAATACATAATATAATAAATTATGATGTAATAACCTAACGTAATGATAGTAAAAATATCAATACTAATTAATAATACAAATGCAATTATGGAGATTATATAGTAATTTAATGTAATGTTGTATAATAACATCATAATGATAGTAAAAATATTAATACTTTGAAATAATACAATTGCAATTATGGAAACTGATATATAATATGATAAATTATAATATAATAACAACACAAGGATAGTAAAAAAAACCTCAATACTTAAATCAATACTTCTAATAATGAAATAATACAAATGCAATTATGGAAATTATTATATGATATAATAAAAGATATATTAAAATACATTATAATGTTGTTATGTAATGCAATAGCGTAATGTAATGATAGTACAAAATCCAATACTTAGAAATAATACAAATGCAATTATGGAGATTAATACATAATATAATAAGCTATGATGTAATAATCTAACATAATAATAATAATAAAAACATCAATACTTAGAAATAATACAAATGCAATTAAGGAGATTATATAGTAATTTAATGTAATGTTGTATAATAATAGTAAAAACATTAATACTTTGAACTGATTTATAATATGATAAATTATAATATAATAACATAACATAAGGATAGTAAAAACGCAATACTTTGAAATAATAATGAAATAATACAAATAAAATTATGGAAATTATTATAATATAATATAATATAATATAATATAATATAATATAATATAATATAATATAATATAATATAATATAATATAATATAATATAATATAAAACGCCTCCGCAACTTAATTGAATTAAACACAGAAGAGCATCACTCACATTTTCTCCGG
This sequence comes from Pimephales promelas, assembly GCF_988280905.1. Lineage (NCBI taxonomy): Eukaryota > Metazoa > Chordata > Actinopteri > Cypriniformes > Leuciscidae > Pimephales > Pimephales promelas. Next base: position 2,637,931 of record NC_142790.1, on the reverse strand, counting down.
AAAATTAATGTTACAGAAATAATAATAAAAAAAATAATAATGAAATAATAGAAATAAAATAATGGAAATTATTATATGATATAATAACATATATATTAATATACATTATAATGTTATGGAATGCAATAACATAATGTAATGTTGGTACAGAATAAAAAAAAATGATTCTTTTTAATTTAATTTATTCATTTATTATTATGCAGTTATTGAAATGAATATAACATACTCTAAAACACACCTCAGCAACTTAATTGAATTAAACACAGAAGAGCATCACTCACATTTTCTCCAGAAAATTAATGTTTCAGTTGAAACTCTGCAAACACTCTGGCTTTAGTCCAGTAGGGGGTATCTGGTATTGAGAAAGCTTTGACCTCGGGTTCACACGAGTGTTTCCAAACACTGGAGTTTGTGGTTTGTGCTTTTATTGCTCATTTCCCTTCCAGGCCTTGACTTCAGTAGTGAACTTCAGAGAGCCCAAATCCATCTGCAAAGCACCTGAGCTGGTGCGTAACCACTGTTTATCCTGCCAATGTTAGATCAGGATGACTAAACTCTTACCAACCTAATGAACACACACTGACTGAACATTAACACTCCCTTTCCTCTGTGGCGCTGCACAGCTGGCCAAGTACTGTGACAACCTGTTGAAGAAATCTGCGAAAGGAATGACGGAGAATGAAGTTGAGGACAAACTGACCAGCTTCATCACAGTCTTCAAATACATCGACGACAAAGATGTGTTTCAGAAGGTGAGGCCGTGACTTGAACGTTTAAAGAGAACAGGAAATGATGCAAAGGAGAAAATGGGGAAACGAACCTGTGTTGCTTGCATTTAAATTAAAAGTTGACAAAATAACCCTAAAAAACTATAAAAAAAAAAAACTTAAGAAGGATTTTTCTATTGGGAAAACAAACCAAAAATATTAATGTCTAAAACATTTATTAAAATTGGACAAATTATAGTCTGCGATGTCAGCTAAAAGCTATTGATGTGCTAGCATCAATAGATCCCTATGCTAGCATGTTTTAACAAAGTGCTAAAATTGTTGTAAGCTGTGTTAAAACATGCTAGCAAAAAATTTCACATGTGAGAAACATGTTAAAACATCTTAGCAATATTAAAGCATGTTAACTTCAACAAGTGGTTAGAAATGAGATGATGTTAGCACTATGTTAAAATATGTAATCAACATGTTAAAACGTGTTAGCACATACTATGGACGTGTTAAAACATGATAGCAGCACGATAACGTTAAAACGGCGAAATGTTTTTAAAAATACACTACATTTAAGTGACATGTTCAACTTTAACAGTGTGTTAAAATAGCATTGTTGTGTTAGGAATGTTTTAAAAGATGCTAGTAGCATGCTAACATGCTATAATATGCTAAAAAGAAATGCTAAAACGTGAGAAACGTGAGCTGCGTTCATGCCATTGTAATTACTGTAATTGCGATATGACAACCAGTGACTCTTTTCACATCCTCGGACTCAAAATGCATAAAAAAAAATAAAAGTTAAAGTTGTAAACAAAGTTGAGGACGCGATTCTTTGAAATCATGTATTACATTAATTACATTAATTCCGACATGGCTTGAACATGTGTTATAAATGTGTTAGCAATTTGTTAAAACATGTTAGCAATGTTAACATGTTAAATCATGTTAACTTCAACAAGAAGTTAATGTTGGACGTGTTAAAACATGATAGCAGCACGATAACGTTAAAATGGCTAATTTTTTTTTTTTTAAAAACACTACATTTTAGTAACATGTTTAACTTTAACAGTGTGTTAAAATAGCATTGTTGTGTTAGGAATGTTTTAAAAGATGCTAGTAGCATGCTAACATGCTATAATATGCTAAAAAGAAATGCTAAAACGTAATTGCGAGACTCAGAATGCATAAAAAAAAAATTGAAGACGCGATTCTTTAAAATCATATAATTAATTCTGACATGGCTTGAACACTTTTGTTATGAATGTGTTAAAACATGTTAAATCATGTTAACCTTAACAAGAAGTTAATGTGAGAAGATGTTAGCACTATGTTAAAATATGTAATCAACATGTTAAAACGTGTTAGCACATACTATGGACGTGTTAAAACATGATAGCAGCACGATAACGTTAAAACGGCGAAATGTTTTTAAAAATCCACTACATTTTAGTAACATGTTCAACTTTAACAGTGTGTTAAAATAGCATTGTTGTGTTAGGAATGTTTTAAAAGATGCTAGTAGCATGCTAACATGCTATATGCTAAAAAGAAATGCTAAAACGTAATTGCGAGACTCAGAATGCATAAAAAAAAAATTGAAGACGCGAATCTTTAAAATCATATAATTAATTCTGACATGGCTTGAACACATTTGTTATGAATGTGTTAAAACATGTTAAATCATGTTAACCTTAACAAGAAGTTAATGTGAGAAGATGTTAGCACTATGTTAAAATATGTAATCAACATGTTAAAACGTGTTAGCACATACTATGGACGTGTTAAAACATGATAGCAGCACGATAACGTTAAAACGGCAAAATGTTTTTAAAAAAACACTAAGTAACATGTTCAACTTTAACAGTGTGTTATAGCATTGTGTTAGGAATGTTTTAAAAGATGCTAGTAGCATGCTAACATGCCATAATATGCTAAAAATAAATGCTAAAACGTAATTGCGAGACTCAGAATGCATTAAAAAAAAAATTGAAGACGCGATTCTTTGAAATCATATAATTACATTAATTCTGACCTGGCTTGAACACATTTGTTATGAATGTGTTAAAACATGTTAAACATGTTAGCGACATGTTAAAACATGCTAGTAATATGCTAGCAATATGTTTTAACATGTTAACATGTTAGAAAACAGCACGTTGTCAACATAGTGTTAAACATGTTACCACGTGATATGAAAATGTTAAAACATGTTAGGAAAATGCTATCAGTGTGCTAAAACGTAACAAAATGCTAGTGTTGTTGTGCTAGCAATATAACAAACACGTTTGCAAAGTGTTAAAACATTTTAAATGTTAAATCATGAAAGTGTTTATATATTTTCTTTCATTTTGTGTCTGTGTTCCCAGACAGCAAACTGACATTGAATCAACGTGGAAACGACGTCTCTCATGACATTGAAACAACGTTGATTTGCTCATCGAATTACGTTGAACCAACGTCAGACGCGGCATTCTTCAAAGCTAAATGAAATCGAAAATTGGTTTGCTTTCATAACGTTGAAACAACGCGTTGATTTCAAGTTGATTTTCCGTTAGTTTTGAAAGAATGACGCGTCTGACGTTGGTTCAACGTTAATTCGATGAGCAAAACAATGTCAGATCAACGTTGTTTCGATGTCATATTTCCACGTTGATTCAATCTCAGTTTGCTATCTGGGTTAGCACTCACTGACTTTTTTCCTCTCTTTTTAATTGTCATTTATTCTTAGTTTTATGCCAGGATGCTGGCAAAGAGGTTAATACACGGACTTTCATTATCCATGGACTCCGAGGAAGCCATGATCAACAAACTGAAGGTACACACCGCCGTCTTTCTTGAAAAGTGTGTAAAGGTTCAGGGACGTGCCTCTCTAGCCGAGTGTAGAGGCTGATGAAGGGTTGCGTGAGATTAAAGCGAGCAGACCTTTCATTGTTCCCTCTCTCTGCCTTGCAGCAAGCGTGTGGCTATGAATTCACAAGCAAACTGCACAGAATGTACACTGATATGAGCGTCAGCACGGACCTCAACAACAAATTCAACAACTTTATCAAAACCCAGGAGACCGTAGTGGACCTGGGCATCAGCTTCCAGATCTACGTATTACAGGTAAGAGAGGATATTATTACTGTGTTCATACAAAACAATGTTTTTTGAGGGCAGTATCACAGAGGTGATTGATGTTCACCTTGAACATTTACAACACCAAAGAGCTTCCAGTACCCGTTTACATCATAGACACGACACGACACGACTTGGCCACATTTATATAAACAAGATTTTGCTGCTTATTTTACTCGCAAAATGATTAGCTAATCATAACCAGTGTTGGGTAAGTTACTCTAAAAAAGTAATTAATTACTAGTTACTAATTACCTCTTCAAAAGTGTAATTAGATTACTGTACTAATTACTCTCTCTAAAAAGTATTTAATTACTTTTAAATAATAATTACTTTAAAAAAAATATGGGGTCCCTTTCTTTCCCAAATTGAGAAAGCAATATAAAAAGTGAGGTTTATATTAAAAAAGGGAAACTATTCCTACTATGTCCTTTACCTCTGTGTAAACTTACTAGTCCTGTAAAGTCTAAACATTGTTTATTTATTGTCTTCTCTGAGATCTAACTTGCTGTGTGTAATTGTTATTTACTTTCCCTTTTATCTGTGTTATTCTGTTTTTTTAGTTACTATTATTATAATTTAATTCATTTATCATTACTATTATTGTTTTTTTTTCCTGGGTGGGGGGTTGCATTAAAGGGATAAAGGGGAGAATAAAAAGGAACTAAAATGTCATTGTTAACACTGATGTTCACTGATGCTTTTGACTGATTTTCATGTTCAATAAAAAGCAAAATAAAAAATATAATTACTTTCAAAATCCCATATCAATCTCAACCAGCTGAATAATACAAGGATAGACATGAATCTGTTTTAATTCTTTCAAATAAACACTATAAAAATACATTAATTATCCTTAAACTGACCAAGGTGGAGAAGGTTACATTATAAAAACATACTTTTTAGCATCAGACAATACATTTTGATGTTAAACCCACTATTGTTTTACGTATGTCTGATCTCATGACATTTCACACTTTTTTCATACATATTTTACAATAATTCATACGAATTTGTACGAGTGCGGTCGTACGATTTAGACACCTCATACGAATCGCTGTGAGATCGGATTGATCTATACACAATATTTACCTCAATTACATCAGAAGTAACTAATTAAATTACAGATAAATGAGGAGTAATCCCTTACTTTACATTTTCAAGGGAAAAGTAATTAAATTACAGTAACTAATTACTTAGTATTTAGTTACACCCAACACTGATCGTAACAGAGGTCATTTATATATAGAAGTCTTCAACATGCAGTTGCAACAACAGCCTATTTAATTATAAGGGTCATAAAACACTAAATTATGACTATAAAATCAGCATGAAACAGAAGTTGCGCTAGTCTTTTCTTCCCTATTTTGACGCATATCCGAGCGAAACGGCTTCTGGAACAAGAACAAATGAGGGTGGGGATTGATTGTCTGGTTGTGATTTGCTATTGGCTGATCTCATGTGAGTGACAGGTTGCCCCGCCCACATCATCAGAGAAGAGTTATTCTGATTCAAGATTACCAGGAACATGAATTTAACCCTTGTGCATCAATTACAAAAAGTTACACATAGGTACTTAGAGGACAAAAATGTCAAAAAACTGTCATAAAAATGTGACGCTTTGGAGCACAGACTTAAGTTTGGTATCATTTTAAGGAAGACCCATTGCAGATTATTGCTGAAGTAAAAAAAAATAAATAAATAAGTAAATCCAAAAAAAGTTATATAGGTATAAGTTAATGAAAATTATTTATAAAAAATATTTTATATAAAATATTAATTTTATAAATCAGGTTCAACTCAAAACTGCAATAAAATCAAAGCCATGAATCTAAATAGGTTGTGTTTCAAATTTGAGGATGATATCTCAAAAAATGAGCTTTGGGTAACAGTTTGTTTGGGCGCAGTAACATATTTTCCCCATTGGGTGTCAGCAAAACCCCACTGGAGCTCACAGTGATTGGATTTGAATTTGCAGTTTTTCTCTCTCAGTATTACAAACACACATGCGCACACACACACACACACACACACACACACACACACACACACACACACACACACACACACACACACACACACACACACACACACACACACACACATACTAACCACACACACACACATACATACCAACACACCCACACAAATATCGTTGCATAATTTATCCAGTTGGCTCTATAATATGCCGAACCAGAAAACAGGAATAAAGCCATATTTGTTTTATAGGCCAAACTTAGAAAAATGGCACCATCTGATAAAAAAAAATAGTAAAAAAAATAAAAATGTGAAGCCTTGCCAACAGAATGAAAGCCTCTTTACAAAGATTGCATAATTTTATAGTTAACTGAACCGGGGATTAAAAATTGCAGTTTTAATGGGTTTCAATGGGGACATTTTTGTCCAAAAGGCGCTGAGAGGGAGTATTTTTTTGTATCTAATGCAAAAAAGATTTTTTTAAGAAAATGGCAGTGAAATTCCAATAAAAATACACACCTGTGCCAATTTTTTTGCAGTTAGCTTTAACACAGGCAAAGTGATCAAAAAAACAAAACTGAAAAGGACAAAAATATCCATAAGGATGCACAAGGGTTAAAATGTGCACAGATAAATCATATATAATAATGTTGAATATGTGTGTGTTTCAGGCGGGTGCGTGGCCCCTCACACACGTTCCCTCTTCCACATTCGCCATCCCACAGGAGCTGGAGAAAAGTGTACAAATGGTAAGCCCAAACCGTACGCATCATCATTAGGGGCAAGAGCTTCAGCGTCCTGCATGTACTGAGAGATAAACATGTGAAATCCTCTTTCATTTCGTTATAAAAGTAGATGAGCGCTGATTTAACAGATTTCTTTCTTCTGCAGTTCGAGTTGTTTTATAACCAGCACTTCAGCGGAAGGAAGTTGACCTGGCTACATTATCTCTGCACAGGTAAAGTCCATCATAAACCTTTTTTTAACCCTTACATGTTACAATTGAAATATTATTGCGGTTTAAAATGCTGTGTTCCCATTGTAATATATTAAATCAAATGTAATTGATTCCTGTGATGGCAAAACCGAATAAAAGTATTAATTTCTTTAAAAAAAAAATATCTTACTGACTCCAAACATTTTAAGATATTATGCTGATTAATTAATTGTAATTATTTACATATAAAAATATATATTTGAATTTATTTTTACTAAATTTATGTGTTGAATCAATAGGGATGGGCAACGATTAATCGTGATTTGTCACATCCAAAATAAAAGTTTGTGTTTATTTAATAAATTTGTGTGTAGGGTGTATAATTATTTTGTATATATAAATACACTCACATACATGTATATATTTAAGAAATATTTCCATGTATATACTTTATATATATTTATACATAATTAATATTATGTATAAATATCAATATTGGATATATTAAGAACACATATTTCTTAAATATATGAAGAGTTCAGATGCAAAAGCCTCTAAATGCCATTTGAAATTTTCTTCTTTAATGATGATTTTTATCAAACTTGTATATTTAAGTTCAGTAATTTCACTTAAATAACAATTAATAGGTAATTATCATTGCCATTTAAGTGAAATTACTGAACTTAAATATACAAGTTTGATAAAAATCATCATTAAAGAAGAAAATTTCAAATGGCATTTAGAGGCTTTTGCATCTGAACTCTTCATATGTTTATTTACATATATAAAATAATTATACACGCTACGGCTACGCACACATATATTATGTAAACACAAACTTTTATTTTGGATGCGAATAATCCCGATTAATCATTGCCCATCCCTACAAACTTTTATATTTATATTGGAAATCACCCCATACCCTTAAATAGGGCTCTAGTCATTTGTCGTGGTGGACGTTATCAAGTGCATTCAATCCCACAATGCACCACAATAACCTGTGTACAACTGATGTACACTTAGCGGATAGTTAGAGAATACCCATAATGCTGCTGGATGAATTTCCACGTCTGACCTGAAGATGGCGCTCGCGTTTGGCTACTGCGTGCTTAATTCATATTTAATACATGCTAGTTTCTACAACTGAGTTTAAGAAAAATATTTTCTTTACTATTGGAGCTGCCAATCTGATAAATTTCAAATGGTTATTAAACAGCAAGCACAAACTATGCTAAAGTGGCATCCCTTCCAGCACACTCATTTTTATTCACTATTTAAAGTGGAGCAATGCAGGGAATAGGGGGCGATTTCGAACACATCAAATGTTTGTTGGCTGGCGCTGTTGAAGTCTGATTAGCCGCACCTGGTATTTCTACACAAACACAGCAAATCCCTGCCAAGAGTCAGATTATCACACTGAGCTGTGACAAAATATCCCGCGTAATCCGTCAACACCGCCGCGAGATACAGTCACACTGCTAGGACTCGCTCATATAAGTGTGCAGGACTTTAACCCAAAGTTTCAACACACTTACTAATTCATTATTATTAAGATTTTTAAATAATTGTAAAGTTCATGAAATATGGAAAATATGCGACAAGTTAAACAAATCGAAACATAATTTTATATTTGAGCTTCTTCATAGTCATATCTGCACTTCTCTCTAGTGTCATTTTAGTATTATTTATATAGGATATTATGTATTAATATTCTAAATTAATTTAGTTTTTTAATTTTAAGTTTTAGTAATTTTAGGTGCTGCTAAAATTATTCTATTTAATATTTAATATTTCTATTTTGCTTCAGGTTATTTATTATATCAGCTTTAGTTGTTGTAATTTACTTAAAGCTACACTGTGTAACTCTTTTAGTTTATTCTTAGCTAAAAAGTAAAACACTTAGTTCTTTCAAAAATATACGTGCTCATTAATGCATATTTAGTTCGTTTAAGTAATAAAGTATTCTCGTGAGTGTATAATATGCCGTTGAAAATACATACGGGACGGGTAAGGGGTTCTGATGTCGGTCGCCATGTTGCCCCTCGAATCTTGAATGTACATTAGCCAAAGAGGGTTAATTCAAGCTTCGCCTTTCGCGTTTACGTTTGAGTTAACACTCATGGACGAGGTCGAACTGGAAGCCTTGTTAATCTTGGACTACATTGGCCACCGTAGGAGTTAAAACGCAATCGGAATTGAGAGGAACAGAAACTAATATTCACTGGATGGTCATATACCTTTTCACCACTAGATGGGGGCAGAAATCACACAGTGTAGCTTTAAATTTAAATGTATTTTATTTAAATTAGTTGTCAAGGAAGCACGTGTAATTTTTAATTAAGTATAAGTTTAAAGGTGCGTCCTAATTTGCGTACTATTTTTGGTCGTTTGGTTTTATAAATGGCGTGCTCACAAGAAAAAAATGCATTTTACACACACTTAATTAACCGGAAACATGCACTGTCACAGCTTTCCTGAAGTAGTGGAGGGATCAGACTGATGCCGAATGACCTTATAAAATTCATACACTGCACGGTTGAGTACAGATTGGATGTAGTATAAGCGCATTTTGTCTCTCTCAACCGACTTGTTTCTCTCAGGTGAGGTGAAGATGAATTATCTGTCCAAGCCGTATGTGGCGGTGGTGACCACCTATCAGATGGCCGTGCTGCTGGCGTTCAATAACAGCGAGACCGTGAGCTATAAAGAACTGCAGGACAGCACGCAGATGAACGAGAAGGAGCTCCAGAAGACCATTAAATCTCTGCTGGACGTCAAGATGATCAGCCACGACTCTGAGAAAGTAAGCATAGACTGGAAAAAAAAAAGGAAAGTCACCTATAAAACTTTCTGAAGAACGGTTTCGAGGCCGTTTGTGGGCCATTTTTGAAAATCTTGAGAAGTCCTAACCCCGCCCACCTTCCGGCCTGTCCATATATGGGTAAAATGTCAGTTATAACCATAGGTAAAGTACCTCGGACGCTAACTTAACTTATCTGAGGCGATTTAATGCTAACTGTAGCAGTGCCACTGCCCACAAACATTGATCCTAAATAGTGCTAACTATGTGAAATAGTCACATAGGAATGCCACTTACCGGAAAAAATGAAGTCCTCCTTAGAGCCAGACCGATATTATCGGCCGATATTAGGCATTTTCCAAACTATCGGTATCGCCAGTTATAATGGCCGATAAATTAATGTTTCAAAAATCAAATAAAAATGGACGAAACACGCTTGAACCATGTCATGAGTGTTGGAGTTGTATAGTTTGTCCACCAGAGGGCACTCTACACGTCCCTGTTGGCAACACTCGTTGAGTTGGTCACGATACATACATTGCTTGAATAACAATTAAAAGATCATCCCCATCAGTTCTCTTAACTCAAATAAACATGATAAAATGTGTGACTATCATGTCCAGTTTTGCCGCTGTTAAATAAGCCGAGAGTGAAGCGGAATTAGCTAGTAATATTTACGTTACGTTACTACAGAGTAGTTGACTGACTGTCCTTTTAACTTTTGACAATGTGACTGAAGTATTTCTTTAATGGCGCGTGACCGTTATAGCAATGAGACGTATCATCTCTCCTCGGCCTGTTATATTGAAAATTTATGTTTTACACTTTGAAGTATGACGTTATCCATTGCTAAATAATGGCTCGTCATAGACTAGCTAACCACAAAGCTAGCTAATGCCACCATCATCAGTCTGTTCCGTTGTGACAATAAAAGAAACAAGTTTTTTTTTTTAAATGCATTATCATATTATTTTAGTTAAAACTCAAAAATAACCACAAATAACTAATGTTAGGGAAATCTGTTAATGTTTTATTGTGCGTTTCTGAAAAAATTTTTTTTTTAAATATCGTATTTTAAAACCAACAAATATTTGTATCGGTATCGGCCTTCAAAATCCTTTATCGGTCAGGCTCTAGTCCTCCTACAGTGTCGGTTAGTGCAGTTTATAGCAGAGCAACCCATTTTATGTACGATAATTTAATACAAAAATGTTCAGAAAGGACATGGCCGAGACGTCAAATTTCAGGGATTCCACTCGTTATCAGCTGTCAATCAAAGTTTGCCACGCCCTTATTTGTCATACATTTTATATCTAAATCCGATCTAAACTAACGAGTTAGTTTATGAGTTAGAAAAAAATCCCATAAATTTCATCTCTGGGTCTTTCTCAGCACTTGATACACAGTGATACGAACAGAAAAAATGGCGTATCATTTCAAGTCCTCATCATTTGGAAGTGCATCAAAGCTTTGCAGCAGAAAACAGTGTCGTCTTTACATGTCCTGAACCGAACTCGTCCAGTCTCAGATACAACTACAGTGTTTGAGGGTCAAAGTAGACCCATTGTTCACAGGCAGTCAGTGAAGGCCATAGGCTGGCTTAATGCAAATCATTTACAAACCTACGTCGGATCGAGCAGAAAGTACGTTTGGGATTACTGACGATCGGGACAATAACTCATTTATCTGCACTTTTACATTCACACACAGCTGTATTACACACTGCATGCAAGGTGATATCCGGACAAAAAGTATAACTGGGGCACTTTAATCAAACTGTTAATTGATGGATTATAACTAAACTCCCACTTTCTTTTTCCCTCCAGGAGGAAATTGAGGCAGAATCCACTTTTTCCCTAATTATGAGTTTCACCAGTAAAAGAACAAAGTTCAAGATCACAACGTCAATGCAGAAGGACACGCCACAGGTACAGTCTTCATGTTGAGCAGAGGTTGATCTTGTTAAATATTGTGGAAATTCTCAATACAAACACAACCTACTTGGAAAAAATAGGGCTGTCAAACGATTAATCGCATCCAAAATAAAAGTTTGTGTTTACATAATATATGTGGGTGCACTGTGTATAATTATTTTATATATACTGTATATAAATATACACGCATGCATGTGTATTTAAGAAAAAAATATTATTTATATATAAAATATTTATATATAATATAATAAATTATATATAAATCTATATACAGTATGTACATAAAAATATTTCTTAAATATATACAAGCATGTGTGTGTATTTATATACATATATATATAAAATAATTATACACTGTGCACCCACATATATTATGTAAACACAAACTTTTATTTTGGATGCAATTAACGGTGGGTCCATTAACTCATTCAGTCATCAGTAACTTTTCCCATGTTATTGACTTGACATTTAGGAGTAGACATATCTCAAAACCCATAACCAAAATAGAAACAATTAATAGAAAACAAACACATTTGCAAATCATAAATCATACATTTTAATAATCAAATCATAGAGAAACTTAACATAACTATAATTCAATACATCATATCAAACACCAAACTGGATTTCATGATTCTTCTTTCATTGCCCCTTCAAAAAATACACTTAGCGTTAATGTGGAGACCTACACATGGTCTTTAATCTGAGCATTAGTCTGCAATTTTCTGTTGAAATACACTTCTGAGGTCACAATATCTCGTCATATAAACCATTACGTCCTCTGTGTGTGGCAGGAACTGGAACAGACGAGGAGTGCCGTGGATGAAGACAGGAAAATGTATTTACAGGCTGCTATAGTGAGGATTATGAAAGCCAGGAAAATCTTGAGACACAACGCCCTCATACAGGAGGTGAGATGACTCTCGTCTGCTAAAACTGCCATGTTTCAGTGTAGGGCTAGGTAATAAATATCGATTTCTCGATATTAATCGATTCTCATTTTTACGAACCGGTATCGATTCTTAAATCTCAAGAATCGATTAGTCATCCTGTTTCATTTGAATGAATGGGACATTGAATCGCGGCTGCGCGCATCCAAAAAATCGCAATAATCTTTGTCCTTTGTTACTATTGATATGAAACAAAGTCTCAATTTTCAAATTACGTCCATTTTCTTTAGAAATTCAAAAACATAAATAGCGTTTTGGCGCTGTGGCGTGAGATCGCTCTGGAGAAGCAGCAGCGCTGATCTCTCTTCCGGCTTAATAATACCAGTCACAGCGCCAAATAAACATGAATGAGCATCTGAAAGTGTGTTAAAGATAGAGTACAACTTATCGAAATCCGTATCATGTCATATTGATTCGCTCAATCAGCGTTTCAACCGTGGAAAGACGTCAGTTAAACAGCTTGTAATCAATGTCATGTATCGTCATATTTACCTCAGAAAACCCACATAAACTCGTTAGTCAGCTAGAAAAATTAACTCTAAATATATACACCATATTACATATGCATTATAATCTTAATGTTCTTCAATATTTAATGCATATTTGAATAAATCTGGCAAGTTTTTATGACAGCCACCATTTAAATGTTTATATTTCATATAATCTTCTTATTATAAAAATAAATAAAAGTGTAATTTAAGTGTTTGTATTGCTACAAAACAGTTCATTATTACCTTTATATTAGGCTAATGAAGCCTATAGGCTACAACTAGACTCCCATAGTTTACAGCATTAGTTAAGAGATTTGATTCCCTTGAGAAAATTTCCATTTATTGTAACTGATATCCAAAATAATCAATATTGAATCGAATCAAATTGTAATCGAAATCGAATCGAATTGTGAAATTTGTCTCAATACCCAGCCCTATTTCAGTGTATAATCTTCACTTGCGGCCTCTATGAACCGAAAGCACGGTGTGCGGTGTATAGTGCGGCCCCTGACGCAGAGGTCAGACTGGAAGCGCAGATAAGAGCGCTGTGAAATCTCAGGAATGGGAGACTTTGTCATAGACTGCTGTCAGAACACGTCTGATGAGAGAGAGAGTCCGCCAACACAGGCTGTTACACAACACCACTATAATGTATACTGTCTTTATCACACACACACACAGCGTAGACAAGCTGTACATTGTTTATCTCTTTTGAACTGAATAAAGAGGGAATGGTATAATAGATCATAACATTATGTAATATCTGACCCCAGAATCCAATGATAAAGATATAATACTTGTATTTTTCATCAAGAAAATGAAGCCCATTTTAGGAGCAGTAAGATCTGTTCTTTATTTTCATGATTTTGGCTACGTTCACACTGCAGGCTGAAACGACCTAATTCCGATTTTTTTTTTGCCCCTATGCGACCTGTATCTGATTTTTTTCATGACAGTATGAACGACACAGATCCGATCTTTTCAAATGCGACCCAGGCCACTTGGGTATGTGGTCCAAATCCGATATGTATCCGATCTTTTGAAATGCGACTTCAATCTGAACGGCCAGGTCACGTATATCCGACCCGCACGTCATTGCACGCACCTGTAGCTAGCCAATTCACTCGCGTTTCTGCTCTGTTATGGGCCGCTGAAGACGTGTCTCTTCCCCAGTGTTGTGCCTGAACGATAGTGCATAAACGCGTTCATATAATATGCCGATAAATGAATATTTTTTTTAAAAAATAAAATAAAAACGGAAAAAAACACGCTTGAACCATGTCATGAGTGTTGGAGTTGTATAGTTTGTCCACCAGAGGGCACTCTACACCGTTCCTGTTGGCAACACTCGTTGAGTTGGTCACGATACATACGTTGCTTGAATAACAATTAAAAGAACATCCCCATCAGTTCTCTTAACTCAAATAAGCAGGAATTTTGTGACTATCATGTCCAGTTTAAAATAAATAAATAAATAAATAAATAAATAAAATATCGGCCGATATATCGAATTTTAACCCTCTGATGGTCTTCGGGGTCTGTTAGACCCCAAATGAAATTTGCTTGAATTAAAAAAAATGTTCTCTTTTTCCAAATGGTATGAAACTTGCTACGGCTCTCAACACTGTCAAGATCTACAAAAAAAAAAATTTAAAATGGAATTCTATCTGTTTTTATGTTGGCGTGACAAAAATAGTCACACTCGTGGTCTTCGGGGTCCATTGGACCCCAAAAAATACCATTTAATTTTGTAACAGAACAATAGTTTTTTTTTTTATACAAATATTATTTTACTGTTTATTAATGTTTTTACTCAACATTTGTGCAGTTTTTGGAGGATTTATGATATCTTTTAAATATCTATAAATTAATAAATAAATATTTATTTATCATTGGACTCAAAATAGACACAATTCATCATCAAAATCAGAAATAATGCAGAACACAGACAGAAATGACAGAAATTAAGTGGCACACTTCCAACAATGCAAAAAACATCCACAATCCAAAATTATCATGCTCACACACATGCACACACACACACAAACACACACATATAGAGGAATGCAATATACAGGAATACATACAGACTATAAAAACTATTCGCTTATCATTTGTAAAATAAAATACTCTAAAATGCAGAACCACCGCAAAAATAAATTGGTAACACTAAGACACATTGAAAATGTGCACACACACACAGGAATACATTTGTAAGGCTATAAAAAAAATAAAAGAGATGAGACCATCTGTTCTATTGTTCCAAACTATTGTTCCTAGTTATTCGATTTTCTACCCAATTTACTTCTTTTTTTTTTTTTATATTTTATTTTTACTGCTTTATTTGCTAATTTGTTATTGCTGTTCAGTTGAAATAAATGATCAAATCTTAAGACTCCAACTTTGACCAAGGCTAAACTTTGACAAAAAGTATTTTATTTTTGTTATAAGTGTGCTTTTACAATATTTAGATATGAATCCAACTGAATCCAACTTTAGAAACTATATCTTTCAGTAATTCAAATAGTTATAGGCCTAGTGAAGCTCTATAGCCATCTAGTGGATAAAGTGACTTATTACAAATTTTAACCTGTTTTTTCCAAAAATTAGGCAAAAAATCTTACATTCAACCTTGTAAAATTATCCATGGTATCCCCAGGAATGAAAGTTAGAAATCTGGGTCTTTTATAAAGTTTATTTAACATAAAATGCTGTTTTTTTTGTAAAAATCCTATTTAAATAAATATTTATTTATTTATTTATAGAAATAAATAAAAAAATCATAAATCTTCCAAAAACTACACAAATGTTGAGTAAAAACATTAATAAACAGAGTAAAATTATATTTGTTAAAAAAAAAAAAACTATTCTGTTACAAAATTAAATATTATTGTCTGGGGTCCAATAGACCCCGAAGACTGGAATTGTTACTTTTTTTGAAGACCATCAGTTAAAACCTCAAAATATTCGGCCTTCAAAATCCTTTATCGGTCGGGCTCTACAAACAAGTTGCTTTTAGTCAGCGCTGTGGAAATGACAAAACATTTACTAACATATTCAGCTGTCGGCTGCTAATGTAGGGGTGAACTCAGGGAGATGTATTTGATTATGGGCTGTCAGTTTCTACTAGCGCTCCAGTTATTCCTGCAGTGTTATAATGCAGCTGTCCACACACACACACACACACACACACACACAGAAAACAGCAGCCCTCAGCCTTCAATTTGTTGCTTTATTAGATAAGTTTATCTTCTCGTCCAGCATCTAGACATGCTAACATTCATGTATTCGTCGTGCTGCGTATCAAGGACACAGTGTGATGCCGGCAAGTTTGCTTAGCTTTTTTATCTTGTAGGAAATATGAAATATCAATAAAGTCTGCAACTTTAATCTGTTCACAAGCTTGGCTGAAAAAAGATAAAATCCTCAGTTTCTGGGTCAGTCACGACAAGATCAGTTCTCAAGAACGTTCTCGTTCCCAAGTTTATAAACAACTCGTATCTGAATGTAAGGTTCAGATTCAGAACATTAACACACTGCAAACTCTAAATGCAACTTTTTTTTTATTATGTGAAAAAGTATGCCATATAGAGAAAAATAAACACAACAAAGTGGGCATGGGGGTGTATTTTTCAGAGAAAATAATAATAAAACTAAAATAATTAACCCTAAAACCGTAAAAATAGTTTTGATTTATTTTTTTAAAAATACTTCCATTGATCTGAGCGATACAAGACGTTTGCCTCTTGAACACACACACATTTTTTTTTTACTCAATTCTACAATGTTAAGTGGGTTAAAAAACCCTCCCAAAAAACTCCTTCATCTTGTATTTGGGTCAAAAATGGCCACCCATAGAAATGAATGGGCAAAACTGTAATTTTGAGCGCTCTAAAATAAGCCAAAATAAGACACCAGGTGACAGCAAAGTTACTTCATCTTTAGGGTTTAGCTCTAAGAACTTATTAGAATGATATTTTAATGTAGTTAAAAATTTTTAAAAATAAATCGAAAATATGGTACTTTTTGAAGTAAATAAATTCAAAAATACCCCCAAAATAAAAAAAAAACACCATAAATGGATAGACAAAACTTTATCGAAGACAGTGATATAACATTTATAATAAATACAAATTCCTCTGTGCCCACATTTGTCCACAATTACAGGATTAAGGGCTATACGGCTATGTAAATAAGCACTGGTTTTTTTTAGTTTTTGGATTGATAAAAAGAATGAATTCGATTTTAAATATTTATTTATTTCCAGTTAATAATTTTAGTGCTTCAACATAAACTTGGTTCAGTTTATTGCCATCGCAACAAAAGTTTTTCGACTAATATAATTTTTTTTTAGCTTAGAAACGTATTAGTTAATGATGATAACCCTGAATGTGTACAGAATGTGACTTTATCACTTTTTTATTTTACTCATGCAATTATTATGTTCAAATCACTGTCATCAAGTAATCTTAATTCTGCATTTATGTTTTCAGTGTTTTCGCTGTTACTACAGTACATTACTACTTTTTTTTTGTTACCAATCAGCATCTAGGACTGGAACTGTCCATTTTATAATGTGCAATGTATTTGAATTGCACCGTATGTGCATACTATACACTGCATTTAAATATAAGCCTCCTAATTTTTCTTTGTGTGTGTGTTTTTTCTTTCAGGTAATCAACCAATCCAAAGCGAGATTCAGCCCGAGTATCAGCATGATCAAGAAGTGCATTGAGGTTCTTATCGACAAGCAGTACATCGAGCGCAGCCAGAGCTCTGCGGATGAATACAGCTATGTCGCATAAAACCATAATAATTTAATGAAAGAAAATCAACGCCGTGAAGCGTGAACGGTTAAGATGTGTTTTATTTTCGGCTCTGGCTGGCTCCGGCACTCGACCATCGGATTGAATCGGGACTCTGTGCCTCCATCTTTGTTATCGGGCCTCTGAGTCGCTGGACGGTCATACTTCATCTCTCCACCCCCCCGCCCTCCTCCTCCTCTTCCTCCTTCTGATTTTATGCTGTTTACATCACCAGTGCCACGCTCAGTGCGTCTACCAAACGAGAAGAATGCCTATAGCTACTCCAGTGTAAAAGGATAATACATTTTTAGACGTAATCTACAAGAGAAAGCGAGCGAATGAAATGCATCACATAGAGCAAAACAAGTGAAAAGTTTGAGAAACGGCCGGAAAAAAAACAACCACGCTTTCTTTTTCTCACGTTGCAGTTGTTGTGTGTATTCTTTTTTTAATGTATCAAAGTAAAAAGAAATATTGTAATAAAACCGGTATACTGATAATTGCATTTACTTTCGAAATATAAGAGGTGACAAACATGATTCTGCTGCTTGTCAAATAAACAAATAAAAACACACTTTTTCGTAAATGCTTTAAGGAGAATGACTTCATCATCATCGGTAATTATTAAAGGTGAATTTTTAGCATCTTTGTACGTCATTTCTGTTTATAAGTTGAATGCATGTGAGCCACCGCAGAGAGATTTCCCATGAGTTTAGGGCGTGAAAGTGAGGAAATATGGTGGACGCAACTAATACATCTGTGTTGACGGGAAATTTGTTGAAAGGAATTTCTTCATTTACAATAAAACTAAGTTACATGTACAAAATGAGTTAAAAACACACATAAGGCAAAAAATAAATAATCCCGTATTTTTTTAGTAAAGTTACATCACTATCTTACTCTGGTACCTGAAGTGAGATGGTTCTCACTGCAGAACATGAAGTCCACAGGGAGGAGTTGGATCCAGATACTTTCATGTACCTACACCGACCTAGCTCCACCCCCTGATCACTAAACCCACCCCTAAACCTACCTAGCTCCACCCCCTGATCACTAAACCCACCCCTAAACCTACCTAGCTCCACCCCCTGATCACTAAACCCACCCCTAATCCTACCTAGCTCCACCCCCTGATCACTAAACCCACCCCTAATCCTACCTAGCTCCACCCCCTGATCACTAAACCCACCCCTAATCCTACCTAGCTCCACCCCCTGATCACTAAACCCACCCCTAATCCTACCTAGCTCCACCCCCTAATCCCTAAACCCACCCCTAAACCTACCTAGCTCCACCCCCTGATCACTAAACCCACCCCTAATCCTACCTAGCTCCACCCCCTGATCCCTAAACCCACCCCTAAACCTACCTAGCTCCACCCCCTGATCACTAAACCTACCTAGCTCCACCCCCTGATCACTAAACCCACCCCTAATCCTACCTAGCTCCACCCCCTGATCACTAAACCCACCCCTAAACCTACCTAGCTCCACCCCCTGATCCCTAAACCCACCCCTAAACCTACCTAGCTCCACCCCCTGATCACTAAACCCACCCCTAATCCTACCTAGCTCCACCCCCTGATCCCTAAACCCACCCCTAATCCTACCCAACTCCACCCCCTGATCCCTAAACCTATCTAGCTCCACCCCCTGATCCCTAACCCCACCCCTAAACCTACCTAGCTCCACCCCCTGATCCCTAAACCCACCCCTAATCCTACCCAACTCCACCCCCTGATCCATAACCCCACCCCTAAACCTACTTGCTCCACCCTCTGATCCCTAACCACACCCCTAAACCTCACTGGGGTTCTCACTGCAGAACATGAAATCCACGGGGAGGAGTCGGATCCAGATCCAACTCCTTCCACCTTACATGTACCTAAACCTTCCTAGCTCCACCCCCTGATCCCTAAACCCACCCCTAAACCTACCTAGCTCCACCCCCTGATCCCTAAACCCACCCTTAAACCTACCTAGCTCCACCCCCTGATCCCTAAACCAACCCCTAATCCTACCTAGCTCCACCCCTGATCCCTAACCCCACCCCTAAACCTACCCAGCTCCACCCCCTGATCCCTAACCCCACCCCTAAACCTGCCAGCTCCACCCCCTGATCGCTAAACCTACCCAGTTCCACCCCCTGATCCCCAAACCCACCCCTAAACCTACCCAACTCCACCCCTGATCCCTAACCCTAACCCCTGAACCTACCCAGCTCCACCCCGATCCCTAACCCCACCCCTAAACCTGCCAGCTCCAACCCCTGATCGCTAAACCTACCCAGTTCCACCCCCTGATCCCCAAACCCACCCCTAAACCTACCCAACTCCACGCCCTGATCCCTAACCCTAACCCCTGAACCTACCCAGCTCCACCCATATCCCTAACCCCACCCCTAAACCTACCAGCTCCACTTCGATCCCTAAACCTACCCAGCTCCACCCCCTGATCCCTAACCCCACCCCTAAACCTGCCAGCTCCACTTCGATCCCTAAACCTACCCAGCTCCACCCCCTGATCCCTAACCCCACCCCTAAACCTACCCATCTCCGCCCCCTGATCCCTAACCCCACCCCTAAAGCTACCCAGCTCCACCCCCTGATCCCTAACCCCACCCCTAAACCTACCCAACTCCACCCCTCAGATCTGGATCCGACTCCGCCCCCTGGATCTCGTGTACTGCAATGAGGTGCTACTGCCGGAAGTCGCAGTTATGACTTGGGCTGCGTCCTAAATCTCATACTCTCTTGAGTAGGTACTTATTTTGAACAAGTAATTACTTCACGACCGCTAAAAAGTATGTTCTATATATAAACCAGACGCACTATTCTATTTTATATAACCTATTTTATAGTATGTGATTTTGGATGCTTGACTCCCTGAAAATGACACTGGTCTGTTGAACGGTATTGGTGAATGTTATATTGATATAAAATAATGTAAAATCATATTTGCCATTTGTCGAGGGGATGCAAGCTTACGACCTCCATAAATTCATCATCACAGAACTGTATATCAATGCTGTGTGCGTCAAGCCGTCAATTTCAAGTTTTGCATGCTAATCGCCTTCCATAATATTGAAGACCATGTCATAATTACCGTAAATAAGAGATGAAAAAACATGTCCTTGGATTCAGACTTATACAGTATTTTTCTCTTGCATTATTAGCTCAAAAATAAATCTGCAGCGGTCACGTGGTACTACTCACTCTCTGTACGTCACTTACTATGGGGTCGACTCAGAGAGAGAGAGAGAGAGAGAGCTGAAGGATGACAGACTCTCTGCTAGTCTTTGTAAGCAAATCTCACTCAGCAACAGCCTGTTCTTTCAGCTCCTCCTAGCTGAGGATTCAGCACTAATGAGACCCATATGGAGAAGCCCGACCAAAATGTGTCTGTGTGTGTCATCCGCAAAACATTTCTGTACAATATACATCATCTTACGTAAGCCTGACATTTTGCAGATACACAGATGTCACGTCACTGGATGCTTCAGAAATCAATAAATCTTCATTAGAAGAGAAAAGCAGATACTTCAGGACAAAGCCCCTGCTTCTACCACAAGGGGGCGTTATGCATTATAAAAAGCAGAAATAATAAGAAAAGTTTTTTTTACCTTTTTTTTGTCAAAACGTATTTATCTTCACTGATAAAAAAAAAAAAAAAACATTTTCTAGAGACCGATGGCCACACAGTTTCTTGAACTAGTATGAAAGACATGATCTGTCTTGTAAACAAGCGCTGTGAATCTGTCCAATGTCTTCACTGGAAAGGAAAAAAATAAACCTCTGTTCTTGCCAAATGTGGATGCAGTTTTACATTTATGTCTTAAAAGATTTCATTAGAATGAAAATCTAACAAATAAGTCATTTTATATGAATATATTTATATTTCCGCAGTAGTTTCATTTTATTTTTATTTTTTAGGTCTTGTTATATTTTTAACAAGAGGTAAAACGATATAAATACTGTTCGTTTTCTCACACAAACCGCTCGTTTTGTGTTTTAGGCCGTCAATGTGTATTTACATTTATGAGTCATTAAATCATGTTTAATTTGGACTTCTCTGTGCATACTCTTTGAGGTGGTGACCATAGACCTCCATTATATGACTGACAGACAACAACGGTTTGACCTAAAAATATAGAAATTGAAAATACTGTGACAAAGACCCCTACATCTTGGATGCCCTTGAGGTAAGATAAAACATATAAAAAACTAATTTCAAAGTGAACTATCCCTTTTAAGCCGTTTTTTTGGATATATTATCTGGTTTGTTACTGGCTCAAGGAGGTCTAGCTTGATGAAGACCAGCATCAGATCCATCACCATCATAGGCAGCTTGGACTCGCTAATGATGATACATAACTGGCATGTTTAAGCTTAAAACCACATGAGCTCAGCAACATCAGACCGGTAAAGCAACATCTCAACATCAGACACGTAAGGTAATACTCTCAGGCTGTTACATGCAATCTCAACATCAGACGAGATGTCCAGGCGACATGATAAACTATGTAGTGTGGACTATAATTTACTTGTGGATCTTTAGATGTTGAATATAAAGGTTATCTAGCTATCAATGGCTCCATAACGAACCTTAAAGGGATAGTTCACCCCAAAATGAAAATTCTGTCATTAATTAGGCTACTCATGTCAAAGATCTTCGCAACACAAATGTGTGTTCATCTTTTGAATGAATTCTGTGCGATTTCTGTCCCTCTATTGACGGCTGCACAACTGACACTTTCAAGCCCCAGAAAGAAATGAGATCATTAAAGTAATCCATGTGACTCCAGTGGTTTAACCTCTGTGGAAGCAACGCGAATGGTTTGTTTGTGAAACAACAACAACAACAACAACATTATTTACCACTTTAGGGACAGAAAGCGATCAGATTTCATCAAAAAGATCATCATTTGTGTTCCGAGAATGAATGGTTTGGAACATTTTTTTTGGCCGAACCATCCCTTTAAACATCCATAACACCTTTACATCCCACAAAACATTATTATTCACACTAAAAAAATGGCTCAGATCACTGACAGTTTTCGGGAAACAAAAAAAAGGCTCTTGGGATCATTGTAAAAAAATAATAATAAATAAATAAATAAAAATTAAAAAATCAACACCAAGAAAATAACTTTAGAATCTTTATTTTTAAGAGTAGCCAATCTCCAGTCCAAACTAAGAGTAGGCTATCCTATGCTAGTAACCACTGGAACAGCCTACTATTTAACGAGTAGTTATCATTAACCTGAAACAGATCCTCATGTAGCTACACGGGCTGTGAGTCAGACTGAAGGAGAGAGAGAGAGAGAGAGAGAGAGAGAGAGAGAGAGAGAGAGAGAGAGAGAGAGAGAGAGAGAGAGAGAGAGAGAGAGAGAGAGAGAGAGAGAGAGAGAGAGAGAGAGAGAGAGAGAGAGAGAGAGAGAGAGAGAGAGAGAGAGAGAGAGAGAGAGAGAGAGAGAGAGAGAGAGAGAGAGAGAGAGAGAGCGAGAGAGAGAGTGTGTGTGTGTGTGTGTGTGTGAGTGAGTGAACCGAAGCCCAACCCACGGCCACTTCACCCGCGACACGAGCTCACTCAGACGCCGAACAGGTGGTCCAGTCCCACCTGAGGAGCACAACATGAGGATTTATCCCGCTTTTTTACCTGTATGGATATAATGTTGCCGTCGCTTACTGATTCTTCCTGAAGAGTTCAACACTTTACGCGCTTCCCTGTGGAGTCTCTGGGAATATCGGGCGAATATGAAAGTGACAGTGTGTTTTGGAAGGACCCGGGTGGTCGTTCCCTGTGGGGATGGGAATATCAAAATACACAGTCTTATTCAGCAAGCGACAATGAGATATAAAAAAGCCATAGCCAAGGTAAGTCGAAAAACACCACTGCTCTCTCTCAACATGGCGCTTTTTCTGGGGAAGGGAAGAACGAGGAATAAAGAGTGTCGTCGGTATTCCCGACCAGATTGAGCTGTTTGTTTGTTTATAGATGTTTGCGTTTGTGTTTGGTACGTCACGACGGGTTGTTTGTCAAAACTTCAGCGCGCGCGCTTGTGTGTTCGCGATCAAAACTCCGTCCAACAGGACATGTCGGCTGTTATAACGCTCATTTGTCACACTGTGATGCATTACAGTGTCTATAGTAAACGGGGAGTAGGAAGAACTTAAGAGGCACGGATGGAGGGCAAGGACTGGAAACTTCCTTGGAAATCCGCTCAAGCTGAAGCCTGGATCCACACGTGTAGATACTCAATGTTAATGTCACACATCATTTGACTATTTACTCAAACATTCACGATGAATGGTGCTTTCTATGCCTTTATTAGTTCTACCGTTTAAAATTAGCCTATAATGGGTTGTGTGGTTTAGCAGTTAATGGTTATGGATAGGGTTAAGCTTTTCTAAGGGTTGATTGACAGGGCATCCGATGATCATGGAAAACCAGTGAAGTGCCTGGAGATTTCTATAGTGATTATAAATCTTATTCTTGTCCAACTCTGTTTCTGCATGACCCGAGGTGATCATCTGCTGCTTGATGAGTAGTTAAAAAACAAACCATGACCACCTTACAGTGGTAAAGACAGTGGTTAACTGGTTTGCTATGGTTTCTAGCTGATCATTAAAGGAGTATTACTTTAAAAAAAAAAACAACTTTTGCTGATGATTTACTCGCCCCCATGTCATCCAAGATGTCCATGTCTTTCTTTCTTCAGTCGAAAAGAAATTAAGGTTTTTGATGAAAACATTCCAGGATTTTTCTCCATATAATGGACTTCAATGGGGTCCAAACGGTTCGAGGTCCAAATGAGAGTTTCAGTGCAGCTTTAAACGACACCAGACGATGAATAAGGGTCTTGTCAAGGGAAACGATCACTCATTTAAAAAATAGATAAAAAAGTTTCAGTTTTATAAGCCCAAATGCTCGCCTTGCTCTGTTCTGTGAAGCGCATTCGTGACTCTCCTGTTCAAACTTGTTCATCAAAAAATGAACGAATCTTTTTTCGAGTCATTTAGTTCATTTTGTTCAGTGAATGAACCGACCGATCGTTTCACTTGATAAGACCCTTATTCATCGTCTGGTGTCGTTTAAAGCCCTTTAAAGCTGCACTGAAACTGTCTTTTGGACCTTGAACCGTTTGGACCCCATTGAAGTCCATTATATGGAGAAAAATCCTGCAATGTTTTCATCAAAAACATCCAGTTTTCAAAATGTTTTTCGCAATTTTGCAAACATGGGAACGTTACTTTTAAATGTTTTCTATATGCTCTGAAAAAGCAGTAAGTAAATGTTTAAAAAAGCTGGAACATCTAAATAACGTTTTGTACTAACGTTTCAAGAACGTTTTTAAAGACAACAACAGAACAAACATTCTATTCATGTTTCTGGAAGAACGTTTGTTCAACTTTCGAGAGAACCTCGACAAAATATTTGCCAAAATTCTATAAACGTTCCTTGTTAAGTGGGAACCATTCATAACTCCGGTTCTAAACGTATGGCAAAAGCTTGTGTAGAGAGAAAAAAATGCTTGCAAACAACACCGTAAAAATGAATATGCTTTATCTAATCAAAAAAATTGTGGCAACAGATTACAAGCAATATTATTAATTAAATTTAACAAATTAGAATTGAGTAATAATTCATCAAATTAACGGTGTCTTCAATGTTGGCAATATAAAATAAAGAGTTCTTAATAGTTAGTGAGATATTTTTGTTAATTTTTTGGTGTAAATTTAACTTTTAAGGAATAATTTGATTAATTATTACTCAATTCTAATTTGTTATTTAATTAATAATATTGCTTGTAATCTGTTGCCACAATTCTATTGATTAGATAAAGCATATTCATTTTTACAGTAAATAACGATGTTCAATTTATGAGCAAAGTGTTGTTTTCCTCTCAGTAACGTGATCAAAACAAAACTGTGAAAAAATCGATTCTTATCTCATAAATGGAAAGGTCATCAAAACTCTATAGATTATAGACTATAGCCATTGAACATTTAGACTGTAAACGTGAAGAGTTAACAGATGTTTTCTCATTGGCGGTCATACATCTGAAGGCAGCTGTGCTCTGGGTGTAGGAATATTAGTCACATGCTGATTTTGAATTCCTGGACTTCCAGATCTGCTTTCTGCACTTATGATTTGGTGTAAGAACTTAAATACATTGTTGATTTTGCTCGAGTGTCATGTGCATGCTTGTGAACAGAAAAGTTGATCCTCCTCATAGTTATTGAGTAGTTTTGAGGAAGTTTTGACCAACTGCAGAACGTTTGTGAGCGTGGAAAGTGTTTGAGTGCAAGAGAATTTCTTGTATGTGTTCCAGCTCAGGGTCAAGAGGTCAGCTGTTTAATTATTAATGTTTCGATGTTGTAAAGGGGCATTCGGTTCCTGCGGGTCTTGAGTTGGCATGTGTGCGATTATTCCTGCCCAGATCTCAACAATCTGTGTTAACTTTGGCATCACGTCGTCCAAGAACTTCTGTTATACAGGCCTTGAATAGTTTGGTCAACCAATGCTGATATTGCCAGCTTTTCCCTTTTACAGAGCGTTTCTTTAATATGGAAAATTATTTGAGTTTGCTTTTTGCATCCATTGCGAATAGATTGTGTGGACTGTGTTTTGTGTGACAAAAGTTTAAGATGCTAATAATGACAATGGGTTGAATGTATTTAGGCTATATGAAAAGTGATCTGTGTGTAGTTTCCGGTGTTAAAGGGATAGTTCACTTTGAAATTAATTTTTGATATGTTATAACTCAAGGACATCCAAGATGTAGGTGTCTTTGTTTCCACAGTATTTTTAATTTTGATATTTTAGGTCAAACCGTTCTCTATCAGTCATATAATGGAGGTCTATGGTCACCACCCCCTCAAAGAGCATGCACAGAGAAGTCCAAATTAAACATGATTTAATGACTCGTAAATGTAAGTACACATTGATGGACTAAGACACGAAACGAGCGGTTTGTGTGAGAAAACGATATTTAAATAGAAAACGTTGAATTTTTTTGCCGCACTTTTCAGCTTTATTTCAAAGCGCCCGCAGCCTCAGATCAACTCATTTGTAGGTTGATTTTGTAGGGAGCGTTCATAACATGACTGCTTGTTTAAGCATCCAGACCAGTCTGATATATATCTATAGCTCATCCAATGGGCTGAGTTGGAGGCGGAGCTAAATGTTTGGCTGACCAATGGCTGGTTAGAATAGTGTTTGGGAAACCTGTTTACTATTTCTGAAGCTCAGATTTATGGGGTGTCGAGACTTGAGTGCAATGCAACCAGACTGATTTTGTGGACTGAATGAATTAACGTTGTAAAATTCAGTAAATGAAATGCTTCTGTTCTACACAGATTGTGCATTTTGTGAATGAAATGCATTAATGACATGTTCAATCACAAAAAACTCCCCTTTCGTGATTTTGTCCATTGGACAAAAAGCATTTTGTGACATGCTGGGTGCATTTTGTTCACAAATTAGTTTTTGTTTGTTGCGCACAAAATGCCTTACATTCACAATTTTTATAGACAAAATTAGTTGTAAGTTTGGAATTTGGTGCATGACGTGACTTTAGTGTTGACGAATACTTTCTAAATACATTCAGTCCACAACATTTTGCAGTTCAGCGATGCAGAAATGTACACTTTCATCTCCACAAATACATGTGGTAAAAGTTAGGTCATCTATAGTATTTTGCAGGTACGTCTAGAAAAATCTCGCTCTTACAGCAAAGTATGAAACCCTTCTCCTTGAAGAGATCTCACGTTGAAATGCAACCCTCAACGGAGAGCGTGTTTCCCGAGTCGTTCCCGGTGCATTCTCATTCCTTTCATAGACAGGGTGTCCTTGCAAAGACTCGGATACTACAGTACACACATGGCACACACACACACCCATGCGTGTGTGTCTCAGCAGGCACACCCTGTACCTCTGCCTCAGCACAATGATGGCGGCGGGATATTGATCCCAGCGGAGAGAGTTGCATGCTCTCTCCAGAACACACTCATTCTGAGGAGGATCAGGGCTTTGCTGCGTCAGCGGGAGTGTGTGTGAGGACGAATGAGCTTATGATCTATAGGGAGAACTCAAGCTCTTCATCAATAACACTAATAAATAGGCCTCTTTCTTCGGGACGCTCAAAGTTTTCGTCCTCCAGTGCAAGATTGCTGTCTGCAGCCTTTCCATTGACTTTCCTCGAGTCGATATAAATCTGCTTTAGAGGAGGCGGTTGCAGACAGGAGATCAGAGCCTGTTTACACGTTTTCTTCTTTCAACCCTTGAATATGTTAATAGTGAAGTGATGATGTTTATAGGGTGAATCTCTCAAAGCCTGTCAAGCCTGTTTTTGTTAAAAGTAGCATAAATTATATGCAAGAATGATGCAAATTAGGCTTTTCTTAATAGGTACACATGTCAGATTTCTTGTGATGTCACTCATTTTTAAGATGCTTTGAATAAAAGCGTCTGCTAAATTTACACTCTAATAAAATGCTGGGTTGTTTGAACCCAAATTTGGGTCAAATATGGACAAACCCAAATGTTGGGTTAAAAATGTAACCCAACTTCAACTTTTACTTTCAACTGTAATTTTTTTTAAACATTTTTTTGTCCATATTTGACCCAAATTTGGGTTGAAACAACCCATTTTTAGAGTGTTAATTTAATTAATTGCATGCACCACATTAAATTTGTTGGCTGTATAAAAATATGAATGACAATTATTTGGATTATGGTAAAAGAATATTTTTAATTTGTAACATTGAGAATGAGACATTTTTTGTGATGCATTATGGTAAAATTTGCGACATGATGGAAAAAAAATTAACAAAAAATGGGCTTTGCTTTCTTTATGTAAACTATATAATATTGGACAGCACATTCTTGACAGGTTTTCTGGGGTTCACTCATTCTCCTGTGCTTTTGTAACTGCCTGCAAAGCGTTATGAAAAGGAAAAGGCTGAGATGAATAATATATCTCTGAAATTTCTAGCCATAAAGCTGACGGTATTGCATGTGAACTATAGCTACTCGTTTTGACTTTTCCACTCAAGGTTAAATGAATCGTGTTGCTTTAAATGCTGCTCTCAAATAACAGAAGCACATGTGCTGTCGTCATACGGCTGTAATTAAACACAGGTCCACACAAAACATACATTGTGTTTATGGGACTCGCATACATCTGGATGTCTATTACTGAAAGGGAAACGCAATAATTGCGGACGAACTTTGACCTTCAGATCGGAAATCCTTCCTTTTAGAGGTTTCTTTGTCAGCATTTCATCTGAAATGCTAGTTTTACGACTTCATACATCCACTGAAAAAGGACTTCGTTCTTAGAAAAGCTCTAGCATTTGTTTGCAAATGACATTTTTGTGTTTGGAATTGCATTTTTAAGCGCGACTTATGTGTGCAAATACTTGTTCTGACCTTCTGCAGAAGCAAACAATTGGGAAACAACAGGAGCTCATTTAGCTTATAAGAGATGGCGTTTATGATGTTGAATGACTAATAACTGGACTAAAACCTTTCATCTGGTTTCAAGAAGCACATTACATATAAAGCCATGACAGATCAGCCTGCGAGATCATGTTTTATATGTGTTTATTGTTACGTAAAACTGAACTTGTTGAGGCTAGAAGTCACTTTAAGTGAACTTTTCCATTTAAGATGGACTGGAATGAGAGAAGTTGGGATGCTCAGCTCAACTTCTCCGGCATTGTCTGTGTTATTTTGCTGGACAAATGTTAATTTGTCTGTTTTTATCTTTTTCCATCATTAGATTAGTTAATTTGTACCGTATTGCACACAAGTATGGGTTTCTATTTCAACATCTGGAGAAATGGGAGACTGATTTCCAATCTAATACTGATATTTACTATACTATCGCAAATGAAATGTGTTAAAATTAATGAAATAAAATGTGATTTCAAGACTGATAGTTGACATGAAATATGTGTTATTGATCGTATTTTGACTCATTTCCTTTTTGAAACGTATCGTAAAACAGCAATCATTTAGTTTGCTGAAACCCCGCCCCTTTCTTGCAATCTACCGCAAAGTTGCATTCAGATACAACTGATTAATATAAACATGTTCCTTCCTTATTTTTTTTTCTCCAATAATCAGTTTCACTTTGATGTACATCGCAATACTGAAAGTCAGATCTGTCACTACCTGCATTTCACTGCAACTCTAAAGCTAGGGTACACTCTCAGAAAAAAAGGTACAAAAGCTGTCACTGGGGCTGTACACCTTTTCAAAAGGTAAACTTTTGTACCCAAAGGCTGCATATTGGTACCTTAGTGGTACATATTAGCACCTAAAATGTGCATATTAGCTCTTGGAATGGACATATTAACACCTAAAATGTACATATTAGCTCCTGGAATGGACATATTAGCACCTAAAATGTACATATTAGCACCTAAAATGTACATATTAGCTCCTGAAATGGACATATTATCACCTAAAATGTACTTAGCACCTAAAATGTACATATTAGTACCTAAATGTACATATTAGTACCTAAATGTACATATTAGCAACTAAAATGTACATATTAGGACCTAAAATGGACATATTAGCTCCTGAAATGGACATATTAGCACCTAAAATGTACATATCAGCACCTAAAATGTACATATTAGCACCTAAAATGGACAAAAGTTTACCTTTTGAAAAGGTACAGCCCCAGTGACAGCTTTTGTACCTTTTTTTCTGAGAGTGTAGTTTACTTTGGAGAGGCTAGCGAGTTAGCATTAGCTCCCAGCCTCCAAAGCCACTCCTCAAACACACAAGCGTATATAGAGACGGCGTAAAATTACAGTTTTATGACTTAAAGCACATAACATTACAATGATAATGAACAAAGGGATATTCAGGATTTAGCATTAAGCTTGTATTAGTAGGAAACCTGTAGTTTTTTCAAATTACCGTGCTTTCCACCCTCATATCGCCCTGAGACGAGAGATTTATGTGGGTTTTTTTTTGTGTGGAAAAAATCCTCCGATGACGTAAAAATCAAATTTGGTTTTTCCAGAGGCTAAAGACTACAGTCAGTAGTCGGGTCTGTCCCGCATGTCCTCAACCCGCCCATAGAGGGCGATCTCACTCACAGAATGAACACATAGTGTCGGCCATCTTTTTTTTGGAAGCTAAGCTAGCAGACTCTTGTTCTGTGGAGAAAGCGGAGTAGTAGGGGTTACCATCCTTCTTCTACATAAATGACCCATTTTAAATACACATTCATCTTTCCAGAGGTGAAGTATGCTTTTAAAGAGCTCTGACCTTCACCTGACTGCTGCAGATTCATTTCAGCGTTGATAGTGACGCATAAATCCAAGTCTGAGTAACGTCATGGATTGCAATCTCCTAATTGCATTAGCAATGAGATGGAGAACATTTCTTTGGTCTTGAGAAATGCACATATAATTAAAAAAAAATGTAGACCTCTTCTATTATTGATTGCGATTGAGAGTTTCAACCAGTATAACAAAAAGTGCTAATGAAAAACATTGCTTATCCTAACTTTAACAATTTTTTTCCACTTATTAATTTCTTATTTTTTCTTATGATTTTGGTGTCAGAGATATTTGGCTGTGCATTTCTTTAAGTAATGTTAGATATTATGTGAGTGAGCGTGTATAACCATGTATAATATTTGTTCATTTTGTTGAAAAAACCTGTGGTGAAAATCAAGCTTTTATTTTATTTTTTTTTGCATGTCTAGACTCTTAGAAGAAATGGTTCTATTTAGAACCAGAAATAGTTCCATCCCCCGCTTCATATATGGAACTCCAAAATGGTTCTGTATAGAACCATTTTTTGGTAAAAGGTTCTATAGGCCAAGTATGGAACCCCAGGGTTCTATATAGAACCATTTTTTTGGTAAAAGGTTCTATTGGCCAAGTATGGAACCCCAGGGTTCTATATAGAACCATTTTTTTGGTAAAAGGTTCTATTGGCCAATTATGGAACCCCAGGGTTCTATATAGAACCATTTTTTTGGTAAAAGGTTCTATTGGCCAAGTATGGAACCCCAGGGTTCTATATAGAACCATTTTTTTTGGTAAAAGGTTCTATTGGCCAAGTATGGAACCCCAGGGTTCTATATAGAACCATTTTTTTTGGTAAAAGGTTCTATTGGCCAAGTATGGAACCCCAGGGTTCTATATAGAACCATTTTTTTTTGGTAAAAGGTTCTATTGGCTAAGTATGGAACCCCAGGGTTCTATATAGAACCATTTTTTTTGGTAAAAGGTTCTATTGGCCAAGTATGGAACCCCAGGGTTCTATATAGAACCATTTTTTTTGGTAAAAGGTTCTATTGGCCAAGTATGGAATCCCAGGGTTCTATATAGAACCATTTTTTCTAAGGGTGTATGTGTTTTTTTTTTAATATGCTTTAAGACAAACCGTGTGTAAATTCATGCAGTGAACCAAAGACAGTCTCAAAAACACGGTGTGAAATCGCTGGTGTTTCTGACGTCACAAACCACCTTGTAACCAATCAGATCAACGTGTGATCGTCAACCAGTGGATCTCTGAGTGAGTGAGTGAGTGAGTGAGTGGAGGTGGGGCTCATTTGCATATTCATAGAGCCACGCATATTAAATGAGCCAAGGGTGTCGAGTTACAGTCAATCTATTTATTTTTTTTTAAATATGAAATTTTGGTGCTCAAAGATGATTGACTTAGGGGTACATAATCCCCCCCCCCCCCCATTTCACTCTTATATTTTTCCATTCTTTTACGATATGTAAACATGCACTTGAAGAACATGTTTGACCGTTGCACTCATGTTTTTTTCCGTACTCGTAAAGCGTGTGTTCGCAGTGTTGCCATCTCCATTTATAATAGGCATCTCTGGGCTAGTCATTTTTCTCAAATCAATAGGTGAAGTGACAGATTAGTTCAGCTGGAGTGTGTACATGGCCTTTGTGTCATAGTTCTTTAAACAGAGAAAAATCAGCTGGCCACCAGTCCTGTCTTCATAGAGGGAAATTGTTCATTAGATGATTGATATGTTCTTTCCACGGAGAAAAAAATGGCTGTTTTAGGAACTTTTCAGTGAAAGGTTTTTTGTGGAACCAAAAATGCTTAATTTATTGCATCGCTGGGAAAAATCCTGCATTCGGAGGCTTTATTTTATGAGTGTAGCCGATCTGTAAGCGTGAAGATCTGTGCTGATCCCAGTCTTTCAGCGCTGATGATGGGTGTGCTGTCTGGGAATTAGCGCAGTGAGCGTTGTTGGGTCATTTGTCGATACAAGCCGACCAGACGGAGGGAATTCAGGTCTGTATAAAGCCTGAACACACACACAGACATTCAAGGGGAGATTTACTCCCTTTTTGCACCAGATTAACAGAGTTTTATACCTTATGTCATTCATAACTATAAGTCATAAAGCACAGTGGCTTTCTACTTTTGTCCTCTACCGAAAAAATACTGGGTTTGGAATGAAACGAGGATGAGTAATTGATAACAGAATATACAGTAGGTTTTGGGTGAGTTGGTAGAACAAGTGACTAGGTTACTAATCCCATATCATATCCATCCATGTTTGCATGTGTGTGCACTTGCATTGATAAGGAAGGCTCTCGGTGTGTGTGTGTGTGTGTGGTGTCTCAGTGTGTTCTGTAGGGCAGCCCCTTCTGTGTTCTTCCTTTAGCATTATAATGATCCACCAATCATCTCTCCTTCCCTTGACACTGCTTCCCCAGTGACCAATTACCACTTTCCGTCTCACTTTTGGCTGTGACCTTTGACCTTTAGCAACCGAAATGATGTAATCGGAAAGTGTGCACATATCTGAAGCATGTGAGTTTAGCAAGGATATGGAGGTATGGGAACAGAGCTTTTCATGGACGGCTGGGCGGTATATTGAATTTCCTTAATATATTGTTTTTGTTGCATATACAATGAAGCAATATTCTTTTCCCCACGCATTTATTTTTAAAATAAATAAATATTTATGTATTTTATGTTAAATTAAATGTTAATTAAATCCACCTCCATATTTAGAGTTTCCGAAATGTTGTGTAGCGAACAGTGAAGATGGTTTAATCTTCTAAACATCTTTTAATTGGTTAATTAGGCTTTATAAGTTCCGTGATTTAGTCACAATGAAATCAAAATAGAAATTCTTCTTGGTTTTAATGGAATATTGCAGTATTTATTGATGAGGGCGGAGCAACCCGTCACTCACATGAGATCAGCCAATAGGAGCCATCCAATCAATTCCCCATCCCCGCAATCAAGCCCCGCCCACATTTGTTCTTGCTCCAGAAGCCGTTTCTCTCAGATATATTTCATGATGGACCCTTTCCACAGTTAACGATATCACAAATCTAGGAAAGTTTTTAATATTTTCATAAAAAAAATGTAATGCACATTGCTATACTTTGTGTTTTATTACCTTGTGTAAATGACAAAAACGAATTAGCGTTGCCGTGAGCATTCAGCGCTATAGAAGATTTCCCAAATACGACGACTTCTGCTTCTGAGAAATCCGAATATAAGAAAAGACTCGCACAACTTTCGTCTCATGCCAACTGAGTGTTTCAGTGAATCATTTCAACATGGAATTATTATTCAAAAATTGTAATGCAACTCGGCGTGATGTTGAAACGTTATATAAAAAAAAGAATATTGTTAAATAACAATATTATTTGATTAATATTAATTAATAAAAGTAATTTTTAGATATGGCTTTTTATTATATTTTGTTATATTGTTCTTATAATCAAAATGTATTAAATATCATAGTCCCTTTTCTTAATCCCTTTTACTTTTTACATTAAATCTATTAGCAATAATTTTGTAGCTTTAAATGCATACTATTGTATGCAATATTAACTGAAATACATAAAATATAATTTTTGATAAATGGTCAATATAAAACTGTTGATATATTCATATATATATATATATATATATATATATATATATTTCTTTTCAAAAGCATTTCAAATTGAATGAGATAATAACATGTTAAATCTGTTATTATAACATGAAATGTAAAGGAAAAGGTGGGATAGAGTGAACTGAGAATCATAAACTCGTAATAAAATGCCATAACCAGTGATCAGTGCAAGATTACGATTAGCTGGGGAAATATGAGCAGAACTTCTGGACGATGGCTCTGGAACGGTACGGTGTGTTTTTCACATCACTGGAAGGCATTGTAAAAGGCTGTGATGATTTGACTGCAGAGAAGTGATTGGCATGATGCATGTAGTATTGCTCTGCTATTACAGCTCTGTTGCCCTGCAGATGTGTGTGTGTTAAAGTCTTCAGATCTGCCTGAAGTGTGTTTGTGGAAGAAAGAGGAACGTGCCTGAAACTTTGAGTGTGTGTGTGTTTTTCTCGGCACACGGCTGCACTGTTAGCTTGGGGTTGTGAGCACTCTTTCTCAGCTGTCATATTCTATCATGACGGCATGCAAAAATCTGCAGACCTTCATGCCATAGACAAGCCAAATACTGTATATGTGGGAGAAGTATGCACTTTGTGTACTACCATCACAGTAAATGTGCAGCAGGCATACTGTGAGCACAATGCATATTTTCCACATGCAAGAAATATGCGGATGAACTTATTTGCTACATCGGCCATATTATTATTATACTATATATGAAGAGTTCAGATGCAAAAGCCTCTAAATGCCATTTGAAATTTTCGTCTAAAATGACCATTTTTATCAAGCTTGTATATTTTAGTTCAGTAATAATTTCACTTAAATGACAATTAATAGGTAATCTTCATTGCCATTTAAGTGAAATTACTGAACTTAAATATACAAGCTTGATAAAAATGATCATTTTAGAAGAAAATTTCAAATGGCACTTAGAGGCTTTTGCATCTGAACTCTTCATATATATATATATATATATATATATATATATATATATATATATATATATATATATATATATATATATAATTTATTATCTTATTATTTACTATTTATTATTATTATTATCCACATGCAAGAAATATGCGGAGATGACCTTATTTGCTACTTCGGCCATATTATTATTCTACTAATATATATATATATATATATAATTTATTATCATTTTTTATTATTATTATTATTAGTTACTAATCATTTTATTATTATTTACTATTTATTATTATTATTATTATTATCCACATGCAAGAAATATGCGGGTGACCTTATTTGCTACATCGGCCATATTATTATTATTATACTATATATACTATATATATATATATATATATATATATATATATATATATATATATTTATGTTTGTTTTTTTGTTTAAATTTATTTCTTTGCTTGTTGTTGGCCATAATGACTATAATAATTATTATAATAATTATTATAATAATTATTTTTTGTACAAAATTGGATTTAAATACATAATACAAAGTAACATTTATTTATTTGCCAGAATGGCAAAAAAAAAGTTACTACAATATTATTTATTTATTTATTTATTTTTCTTGCAATGCTTCCTCAATTCTAACTTTTAAAGCAGTGTAAGCAATATTAACAGCAAAATCAACACATTTTTTTTGTACAGCACATTCATGTGTCCGGTCTTCTACAAGGAAAGCATCATGTAGCTCCACTATAGTTTCCGGCACAGAAGATGATGACCTCTGTGTGTGTGTGTGTGTGTGAGCGGAGATAAAGCATTGCTCGTGCTGAGGCTCTGCTGGATGGATTTGTTTATAGAGATTACCATTTTATCTGATGTGTTTTACACAGGCGTATAATCCTCATCCTCAATAATCTCTTTATATTATGAGATCATTTCTAATGCAAATCGGACACATATGTTAACAATAGATCCCACAGATCCCAGACATAATCCCACAGTTTAGCTTCTTTCACTTTCCAAAAGGGCGTTTGGACAAAAGTAAAACGCACTCGAATACATTGAAGCAGCAGTTTGCTTTAAGGATCCGAAGTAACCTTGAGTTTCTTTTGTGACTCGTTTATCACGCAGAGATGCTCTAGTATTGATTCTGTGTGTGAGACACTGATCGTGCCATTGTTGGAGATCTCCCGCAAACACAAGTCTATTTAATTTGAGTAGCGCTGAAAAGCCCAAGTGGCCTTGGCCCGTGGTGACGGGCGATCAATGGGCGTCACTCGAAAGAGTTTAAACAAAGTCTGGCAAACTGGAGCCGCCACGGCTCATTTTGGCGGGAAAAGCAGCCAATCAGGAGACAGCGGCTGGATTCCTGGAGCGGCTCGACTGCAGATAAGCTCAGGTAGGTTAATGAGTCTCTTAAAATGTACAAAGCATTGTGCTTTCAGTGACAAAGATGTCGAAAAACGAGAAGAACTTGTCTTTACTCAGGACCAGGATTTGGATTGGTGATGATTTTTTGTCCATTAACAAATTTATGAAGGAAGGGAATCATATGGAATATATTTACATTAATGAATCTTCTAGTAGTTTTTGTATATATTGGCTTTATAACTTTTTCACATTATAAGCTATTTAAATGAACTACGTATGATTCGCTAAAAACAAATTTCAAGCTCATTAATTCCGGAAAAGGACACAGAATGTTTTTGATTCATTAAAAATAATCTGTTCATGAGAGTCGCCAGGAAAAACTGCCCGTCTCTTTTCCCATGTGCCTTTTCTCTGTCTTCTCCTCCGTTTCTTCTACATGGGTTCCATAAACAGAGGAAGTGTAGATATGTAAATAATGGATTTGAAATGGCCAGGAGCTTATTTTAGTTGTGGCTTTTTTACAGGAGCTTGGCCTATCTTGGGCCGTGTTTCATTTCAACACACTGCCTCCTCTGTGCCACGCCGTCCTCCAGCTGTGGCCCCGCCTCCGCCCTCCTGTGGCCCCGCCCTCCTGTGGCTGTGGCTCTTCCCTTTTCTAGCTGTGGCCCTGTCCTCCTGTGGCTGTGGCTCCACCCTCCTGTCAGCTGTAGCCCCGCCCTCATGTGGCTATGGCTCCACCCTCCTTTCAGCTGTAGCCCCGCCCTCGTGTGGCTATGGCTTCACCCTCCTTTCAGCTGTGGCTCCACCCTCCTGCGGCTATGGCTCCTCCCTCCTGCTGCAGTGGCTCCTCCCTCTGCTGCTATGGCTCCACCCTCCTCCTGCTGTGGCTCCTCCCTCCTCCCGC
Organism: Pimephales promelas; assembly: GCF_988280905.1. Lineage (NCBI taxonomy): Eukaryota > Metazoa > Chordata > Actinopteri > Cypriniformes > Leuciscidae > Pimephales > Pimephales promelas. The sequence goes on along the minus strand of NC_142790.1, from coordinate 2,600,064 downwards.
TGTGGCTCCTCCCTCACACGTCTGTGGCTCCTCCCTCCTTTGGCTGTGGCTCCGCCCTTCTGCCACTGTGGCTCCTCCCTCCTGCTGCAGTGGCTCCTCCCTCATGCTTCTGTGGCTCCTCCCTCCTTTGGCTGTGGCTCCTCCCTCCTTTGGCTGTGGCTCTGCCCTTCTGCCGTTGTGGCTCCTCCCTCCTGCTGCAGTAGCTCCTCCCTCATTCTTCTGTGGCTCCTCCCTCCTGCTGCAGTAGCTCCTCCCTCATTCTTCTGTGGCTCCTCCCTCCTGCTGCAGTGGCTCCTCCCTCATGCTTCTGTGGCTCCTCCCTCCTGCAGTTGTGGCTCTGACCTCCTCTCGCTGTGGCTCCGCCCTCCTCCCGCTGTGGCTCCGCCCTCCTCCCGCTGTGGCTCTAACCACCCAGCGGCGTTTTCCTGGTTACTCAACCGATGCCGTTCACCTGTTTGTTTAACAGCATTCGCCTTTTCCACTGTTATGCTGTGGAATGTAAATACATGACATATTGAGTAACTTAGAAACAGTTGAGCAGAGCAAAGACAACAACTGATCCCACAATGCAGTGGTGTGTTGGCACTCGTTCCTCTGGCTGCCTTTCCAAGGCCTCCGCACCTTTTGAGTTATAATCCGAACAATCCCTGTACCGTTCATCATAAAATGAATCCCTATTCCCCATTCTGTACAGTTTTCTGTGTACATCAGTAAGATCACTGGAGAATTTGATTCATTGTTTCCTGTTCCTGCTTTACTCTGAGTGTGAGAGAGGGGGTTGTTTATATAAATGCATATATATATATATATATATATATATATATATTATTTGGTCCCAGACGTGTTTGATTTAATTATTTATTTTATTGTTATTTTTTTAGATTTTTTATTGTTATTTTTTTTTTTTTTTTACATTTTATTTAAGATAAATCTACAACCCTGTTTCTTGTACTTATACTCTTTATGACATTTTACAAATTTGAATGAAGTTTGTGTTCAGCACGAAGTCTCATGCTTACTAAAGCTGTTTATTTGATTCTGCGTTTAACTGATCAAAAATACAGTAATATTGTGAAATATTATTGCAATTTAAAATAGCTGTTTTCTATGTTTATATATAGTAAAGTGTAATTTATTCCTGTGATCAAAGCTGAATTTTCAGCATCATTACTCCAGTCTTCAGTGTCACATGATCCTTCAGAAATCACTCTCTTTTTACTGCTACTCTCTCTTGTTTAATGCACACTTGCTGAATAAATATACAATTCTTTGAAAAGACTCTTTTTGAAAAGTAGTGTACTGTGTGTTTATCCTTTTCTGGAAGTTAATCACCACCTTTATTTCAATGACACTTTATTAAAGAAAGTTATACCCTCTTTTCTTGGAAAGTGCCAGTAATACATAAACAAGAATCTCTGATTCATGAGAACGTGGACAGTTCAGAAACCACAGACAGAGATGATGACTTCTATAATACCTCCCTTCATCCCGTAGTCTAGAAAAAGACATTTCATGCTTGTCAAGTGTCATCAGTAATGTGTTTGGAAAGACTGCCGTTTTTGATGAATTTTATTACAGTATGTTCTTTCCACATAGATCTTATCCCACAAATCTGCTTTTCCACTTGTTTAGTAATGGAGCAGAAAAGTGTCCATCTTTTTCCCAGAGGATTTCCAACTAGATTTGTACCTTCACTGCGTTTCTGTTGATGAAGCAGCCGAGACTGTCAATATGTGATTTCCTCGGCATTGGAAAAGCCTTTTGAAAGTTTATATATATATATATATATATATATATATATATATATATATGAAGAGTTCAGATGCAAAAGCCTCTAAATGCCATTTGAAATTTTCTTCTTGAATGATGATTTGTATCAAACTTGTATATTTAAGTTCAGTAATTTCACTTAAATAACAATTAATAGGTAATTATCATTGCCATTTAAGTGAAATCACTGAACTTAAATATACAAGCTTGATAAAAATGATCATTCTAGAAGAAAATTTCAAATGGCACTTAGAGGCTTTTGCATCTGAACTCTTCATATATATATATATATATATACAGTAGTAAAATGTTATTTATTATTATGATTGGACTTATATATAATGAGATCGGATTCAGACTCCTCTCCTCGAACAGAACGCCACACACACACACAGTCTATCTGACTAATTTGTTTGTGTGAACTTGTGAATTATAATGTTACAAATTTTTTGATTTCAAATAATTGCTGTTCTTTTGAACTTTCTATTCATCAAAGAATCCTGAAAAGATGAATCATAGTTTTCAGAAAAATATAACGCAGCAAAAGCTTATGATAATAATGAGAACCATTATTAATAATTGAGCGCCAGAGCATCAGATCCTCATATTAGAGTGATTTCTGGAGGATCATGTGACACTGAAGACTGGAGTTATGATGCTGAAAGTCACAGGAATAAATTACACTTTATAATATTCACATAATAATATTTCACAAAATTACTGATTTTATTTTTTTTTTAATCAAATAAATGCAGCCTTGATCAGCGGCGTCAGAGAACCTTAATTATTTTTGTCTTGTAGTGTATCTTTAATGCAATGTAAGTCGCTTTTGTATACAAGGATCTTAATGAGGTAGTGTGTGTTGTGGGTCGTTGCGTAGCAGTCTTATGTGCATGTCAGGATATTTTTTGCATGTTTATTGTTCCATAAGTTCGATCTTGAACAGCAAACGATATAAGATATGACATGGACTTATCGCAGGGTCCATCGCTTGACCATTTCAACTGGACTTGCGTGCTTGTAAACAAATCTGTGTCTACATCTGACATCCGTCTAGGTTACGCAAGGCAAGGAAATAATCCAAATGTTACGTTTTAAACAACATCTGCGCTATTGTAAATAACATTTCAGGAGCTGTCGGAGCAAATAATCAACAAATGCAGGTATTTTGGCCAAATTCTGCTCCATAACAAGCACATTTGCTGCTTTGTTTGCTAAACATTCACAATCCTGGAATTGGTTCCTTGACGGAAATATGGTTTTTCGTTGCTGTTTATTAAGAGTTGCAAAACGCTGTGTTGAAATGACAGGTCTCGCCTACAGCAGGGGATGATGTGGACGTGTTGGAGCAGAAATGAAATATTTGTCGAGCGCTGTTCCAGCTTGTCGGACGAGCCCTTGTGGGTGTGATTCCACTTCACATTGTCAACAGCTTAACCTGCGGTCAGAGGTGCAGTTCCGAGGTGTTTCTCTCTCTCTTTTCCTTGAGGAAAACCCTGTTTTACTGCTCCCCTCCATCTTTAAGCTTTCTTGAGTAACTGCTTCCTCGGGTGAAAGGTCGGTTGAATGAAAAGGCAACACACCCCTGGAGGATTACAGGTTATTAACTACTGTTGACCTTTTTGACATCACTAACATTTGCCAAGAAGAATCTTTATGCTGCAAGTGAATCACTGTGGTGTAGTTTGAGATGTAGCTTTTATATTTAAAGGGGACCTATTGTGTTGTTTTTGGGCTCTACTAGAACAGGTTTTCATGCATGGTTGAATGTTTAAAAACATTGTCTCTTCCCAGTCTGTCAGTAACGCTCTGTTTACTTCCTGTCGCTTCTGAAAAGCACACTTTGCTCTGATTGGTCGGCTGGAGCAGTGTGCTGTGATTGGTCGAGCGCTTCGAGTGTGTTTGGGAAATGTCCCGTCCCTTTCCCTAACCGCCTGGGAAATTTGCCCCGCCCCTTTATTCTGCGCATTAATTATTTAAATGAGGAATATTGCGGCGTGTTCGTTCCCGGAAGAAACTCAAGACTACAATGGAGGCCTTTCAGGCAGTTCAGAAACATTGACACTCATATTGGACCCCCTTTTAGTGTTTTATCCCCTCCATTTCTATGTTCACTGTGGATATATATAATTAAATGTCTGTTGTAGTTTCACTGTTATATTCTTTGTTTTTTGTTTTTCTGACCAATCAGAGCAGAGTAGACCAATCACAACAGACTGGGTTATTTGACCAATCAGAGCAGAGTAGACCAATCACAACAGACTGGGCCATCTGACCAATCAGAGCAGAGTAGACCAATCACAACAGACTGGGCCATCTGACCAATCAGAGCAGAGTAGACCAATCACAACAGACTGGGCCATCTGACCAATCAGAGCAGAGTAGACCAATCACAACAGACTGGGCCATCTGACCAATCAGAGCAGAGTAGACCAATCACAACAGACTGGGCCATCTGACCAATCAGAGCAGAGTAGACCAATCACAACAGACTGGGCCATCTGACCAATCAGAGCAGAGTAGACCAATCACAACAGACTGGGTTATTTGACCAATCAGAGCAGAGTAGACCAATCACAACAGACTGGGTCATCTGACCAATCAGAGCAGAGAAGACCAATCACAACAGACTGGGCTATCTCACCAATCAGAGCAGAGTAGACCAATCACAACAGACTGGGTCATCTGACCAATCAGAGCAGAGTAGACCAATTACAACAGACTGGGCCATCTGACCAATCAGAGCAGAGTAGACCAATCACAACAGACTGGGCCATCTGACCAATCAGAGCAGAGTAGACCAATCACAACAGACTGGGCTATCTCACCAATCAGAGCAGAGTAGACCAATCACAACAGACTGGGTCATCTGACCAATCAGAGCAGAGTAGACCAATTACAACAGACTGGGCCATCTGACCAATCAGAGCAGAGTAGACCAATCACAACAGACTGGGTCATCTGACCAATCAGAGCAGAGTAGACCAATTACAACAGACTGGGCCATCTGACCAATCAGAGCAGAGTAGACCAATCACAACAGACTGGGCCATCTGACCAATCAGAGCAGAGAAGACCAATCACAACAGACTGGGCCATCTGACCAATCAGAACAGAGTAGACCAATTACAACAGACTGGGCCATCTGACCAATCAGAGCAGAGTCGACCAATCACAACAGACTGGGCCATCTGACCAATCAGAGCAGAGTAGACCAATTACAACAGACTGGGCCATCTGACCAATCAGAGCAGAGTAGACCAATTACAACAGACTGGGCCATCTGACCAATCAGAGCAGAGTAGACCAATTACAACAGACTGGGTCATCTGACCAATCAGAGCAGAGTAGACCAATTACAACAGACTGGGCCATCTGACCAATCAGAGCAGAGTAGACCAATCACAACAGACTGCATTGGAACTAATGTGCCATCATTGGAACAGGGGAACCTCTCCTCATTAATGCATCAGTGTCAATGAATGTAGACAAAGGTCTAACAGAAATAAAATAATGGAAATAAATCATCATGAATGCGATTTTCCAATTTTTTGGTTCGTTCCAATGGTCAGATATGTATTTATCATTGAGTCCAGAGAAAATATATATATTTTAAACTTTCTTCCTAGTTCAGATTTCGTTTTTTGAACATCCATACGTAGCACAAAAGTCTGAAAATCCATGAATTCGTAGTACAGGCGGAGATAGCAGTGTTACCTAGATCTACTTCCCATGACAAAACACCTGTTCCAAGATGGCGGCGGTTGTGACACATGCTCAGAACCCCAAGGCGACATCTAGAATACATATCTATGTTAATGCAATTACAGCATGACCCTGTTTACTTTCAGGGTTTGTTTGTATTCTTAATTCTAATTTAATATCTTTCATTTTAAATGTGTTATTTAGGCTAGTACAATCTATTAGATCATGTCCCACACAAATTGCAGTCTGGCTTCATTCTAAACCAAACAGACACTTTTAATCCAGTCATTTTCTGATAGACAAATTACAGCAATGTCTTGTTTCATATTGATAATCCTGTCATATTATGGAAATAAAATGGGTTGGAAATGAGTTTTCCTTGACCGCCATGGAGCCCTTAAATGTGTGTCAGCTTCTCTTTACCATAGTTAATGGACTTTCAATGGAAAGAACAGAAATCTCTCAGGTTGAAGATGAATGAAAGTATTATGGGTGTGGAACATCATTAGGATGCGTAAATTAATTTTTTAAACATCATTTTCCATTCCAGTGTGCAGGTCTAAGAAAACCCTTTGGTTTGATCCATAATGCGGCATTTTAAAACGGGTTATTCTGTCAGAAACACACGATGAGACTGAAAGAGTGTGTGACTTTCATCCTCTCTCATTTGCATATATGGAGCTTATTTGGTTTAGTCTTACAGCGGCAAGCTGCTAATGCATTGTGGGAAATGAAAACAAACCTGAAAATAAAAACTTAATCATGAGCTGATGAGTTTGTGTGTTAGTCACCTGAGCGAGTGTGTGTGTGTGGATGGATAATATTTGGCACTATTTCTGATGATGTCAGCGTGAGTTATGGCAGCACTTTCGTCTGTTTATTCATCACGTCTTTCTTCCGGGGAAATCTTCCATCAGTTCTGCTTGTGTGAGTGAAGCTGGTGGTGTGTGTGTTTGTGTGTGTGTGTGACCCTGCGCTGACCTCTGACCTGCAGACATGGATGCGTGCACATCAGGGTTTTGACATCATCGATGTGTTCAGGCTTCTGTGCATCTGAAGGCTTCAGAGGATTTACCCCTCACACACACACACACACACACTTGGATGTTATTTCAGGAATGACCTCAAGGCCCTTCAATAGTCTGGATCCCAGAATTGGAAGCAATGGAAGTTACTTATTATCGCTATTATAATTGTTTATCGTTTATTTTTCTTTTTTATAAATGATTTTGTTCAAATGTTAATGTTAATAAATATATTAAATATACTATATACATTTTAAAAGTATAAATATATTACATTTAATGTTATAAAAGGAGATGCATTGTAAAATTAACAACACTTAGTCTTAGGATATTTTTATAATCATTTTATTATATATATATATATATATATATATATATATATATATTTTTTTTTTTTTGCATCCATCCATCCATAGCAGTGTTATTTTATATTATTTATATATTATTAGTATGATCGTATAGAATATAATTTTATTTAATTATATATATATATATATATTCATTAAATATATAAGTATATATAATTAATATAAATATATTATAATTTAATATAAGTAAAAATATAAGTATATTAAACAAAATTGATACAAAATAAACAACACAGATTTTTATAATATCCATATATAGTGTTATTTTTGTATTATATAATATTATGATGCTATAATTAATTGTATATTATTATTAGTAGTAGTAGTATTAGTATTTATTATTTATTATACAAGTATAGTATATATAGTAGTAAATGGCATTTATTTTATTATGTTTAAATTTAAGTTTGCCTATCTTTCGTATTTCAGCTTGTTTATTTCTGTTAGTGACGAAGGCAACATTTTTTAATAAAAAAAAAATTTAAAGTTAATTTTTTCCATTTAATATTTGATTTTATTTCAGCTTTATTTCAATTACTAAAAATCATTTCTGACTCAGTTTTTGTTGTAGTTAGCATTAGCAATATCAGCGACAGTAGTTAGCATGAAAGACTAATTAGCCTAGTTTGGGTCGGGTGTCGAGTGTTTCATTTCTGCAGGCTCATTTTTCTAGATTTATGAAACAGATTAATACTGTTTACACTCTCGTATCAGCTTCTCATTGTCATTGTTTGCTTTTTTCTCCTGTTGCGCTGGTAGTTTTCACCGGTCTGGATTTTATTCACTCATCAAGTGAAATCATGTTATTGTGTTTTGACTCATGTTAAGGAGTTTTGGCTGAACCGTTACTCTCGCAATCTTCAGTTCATGTCTGTGGTTTGTGTGTGTACAAGCAATGTTCATACATGCAGGACTCCTTGTCTGTTTATTCCAAATCTATTTTTCTTCATGATTGACGCCGACTGTTTTTGAACTAATGAACTGATTTCATATTTTATTTTTGTATTATTAGCATTTTATGTTTTTCCTTGGAACCAAGTGCACTGATTCTTGAACACCTAATGACTTATTTGGAAAATAAAGATTGACATAAACAATTTTCATGCTATAAATATCAATATGTTTTTGTAAGTGATTAGGTTTATGATGGAATTTCATACTTGAAGATTAAAAGTCATAAAAATAAATGATGAAGACAGTTTAATGGCAACGTCATATATAAAAAAAGTAATCACCCCCCTAGGCCTGTAATTAAAGAAGCAAACACACAGTTATCTCTCTAATCTGAAGCCAAATGTATGGATGCAATTTGCAAGTAACATGTTCATACATTTAGGAATGTGTAGAGACTAAAGCTGAACGCTTAATCCTCATGGAAATGTTGGCTTGCTTTTTGTTTGCATTGCTCTGACCATAACCTGAAAACATCCCAGCATGCCTGATCACAAGTGATTACACATTACATAAGAATAAGTTGGTGCATTATCATACTTATGAATATGATGTGGCCAAAAACTGACACCAGATCAGCCAGATCCATGTTCACGCTTCAGGAGCAGTTATCCTGTTTTTCCAGGCTGTATTCCCTGAAGTGAGAAGCTAGTGGTGTGTTGTGTTTCCTGAAGCATTGGTGTTAATTGACGTGTGTGTGAGCGAGGAGAACATGTCGTCAGTGATAGGAGATAAACGAGGAGGAGGACATTTTTCTCCATATAATGGACTTCAATGGGAACCAAACGGTTCAAGGTTTCAGTGCAAACTGTCCAAAGGGCTTTAAACGATTCCAGACGATGAATAAGGGTCTTATCAAGCGAAACGATCGCTCGTTTAATAAATAAATAACAAAGTTTAAGTTTTATAAGCTCAAAAGCTCGCCTTGCTCTGTTCCGTGACGCGCGTTCGTGACTCTCCTGTTCGAACTCGTTCATCAAAATGAACAAATCTTTTTCCGAGTAATTTGGTTCATTCAATGAACGACAAGAGTCATTCGTTTGTGAATCATCGCTGTTCTGTATGTTTTTGATTCACTATAAATAACTCTGGTTCTAAAATCATAAAATAAACGAATCTTTTTTCGTGTCATTTGGTTCATTCAATGAACGACAAGAGTCACTCGTTTGTGAATCATTGCTGTTCTGTATGTTTTTGATTCACTATAAATAACTCTGGTTCTAAAATCATAAAATAAACGAATCTTTTTTCGTGTCATTTGGTTCATTCAATGAACGACAAGAGTCACTCGTTTGTGAATCATCGCTGTTCTGTATGTTTTTGATTCACTATAAATAACTGGTTCTAAAATCATAAAATAAACGAATCTTTTTTCGTGTCATTTGGTTCATTCAATGAACGACAAGAGTCATTCGTTTGTGAATCATCGCTGTTCTGTATGTTTTTGATTCACTATAAATAACTCTGGTTCTAAAATCATAACATAAACGAATCTTTTTTCGTGTCATTTGGTTCATTCAATGAATGACAAGAGTCATTCGTTTGTGAATCATCGCTGTTCTGTATGTTTTTGATTCACTATAAATAACTCTGGTTCTAAAATCATAACATAAACGAATCTTTTTTCGTGTCATTTGGTTCATTCAATGAACGACAAGAGTCATTCGTTTGTGAATCATCGCTGTTCTGTATGTTTTTGATTCACTATAAATAACTCTGGTTCTAAAATCATAAAATAAACGAATCTTTTTTCGTGTCATTTGGTTCATTCAATGAACGACAAGAGTCACTCGTTTGTGAATCATCGCTGTTCTGTATGTTTTTGATTCACTATAAATAACTCTGGTTCTAAAATCATAAAATAAACGAATCTTTTTTCGTGTCATTTGGTTCATTCAATGAACGACAAGAGTCATTCGTTTGTGAATCATCGCTGTTCTGTATGTTTTTGATTCACTATAAATAACTCTGGTTCTAAAATCATAAAATAAACGAATCTTTTTTCGTGTCATTTGGTTCATTCAATGAACGACAAGAGTCATTCGTTTGTGAATCATCGCTGTTCTGTATGTTTTTGATTCACTATAAATAACTGGTTCTAAAATCATAAAATAAACGAATCTTTTTTCGTGTCATTTGGTTCATTCAATGAACGACAAGAGTCATTCGTTTGTGAATCATCGCTGTTCTGTATGTTTTTGATTCACTATAAATAACTCTGGTTCTAAAATCATAAAATAAACGAATCTTTTTTCGTGTCATTTGGTTCATTCAATGAACGACAAGAGTCACTCGTTTGTGAATCATCGCTGTTCTGTATGTTTTTGATTCACTATAAATAACTCTGGTTCTAAAATCATAAAATAAACGAATCTTTTTTCGTGTCATTTGGTTCATTCAATGAACGACAAGAGTCATTCGTTTGTGAATCATCGCTGTTCTGTATGTTTTTGATTCACTATAAATAACTCTGGTTCTAAAATCATAAAATAAACGAATCTTTTTTTGTGTCATTTGGTTCATTCAATGAATGACAAGAGTCATTCGTTTGTGAATCATCGCTGTTCTGTGTGTTTTTGATTCACTATAAATAACTCTGGTTCTAAAATCATAAAATAAACGAATCTTTTTTCGTGTCATTTGGTTCATTCAATGAACGACAAGAGTCATTCGTTTGTGAATCATCGCTGTTCTGTATGTTTTTGATTCACTATAAATAACTCTGGTTCTAAAATCATAAAATAAACGAATCTTTTTTCGTGTCATTTGGTTCATTCAATGAACGACAAGAGTCATTCGTTTGTGAATCATCGCTGTTCTGTATGTTTTTGATTCACTATAAATAACTCTGGTTCTAAAATCATAAAATAAACGAATCTTTTTTCGTGTCATTTGGTTCATTCAATGAACGACAAGAGTCACTCGTTTGTGAATCATTGCTGTTCTGTATGTTTTTGATTCACTATAAATAACTCTGGTTCTAAAACCATAAAATAAACCAATCTTTTTTCGTGTCATTTGGTTCATTCAATGAATGACAAGAGTCATTCGTTTGTGAATCATTGCTGTTCTGTATGTTTTTGATTCACTATAAATGACTCTGGTTCTAAAATCATTAAATAAACAAATCTTTTTCCGAGTAATTTGGTTCATTCAATGAACGACAAGAGTCATTCGTTTGTGAATCATTGCTGTTCTGTATGTTTTTGATTCACTATAAATGACTCTGGTTCTAAAATCATAAAATAAACAAATCTTTTTCCGAGTAATTTGGTTCATTCAATGAACGACAAGAGTCATTCGTTTGTGAATCATCGCTGTTCTGTATGTTTTTGATTCACTATAAATAACTCTGGTTCTAAAATCATAAAATAAACAAATCTTTTTTCGTGTCATTTGGTTCATTCAATGAACGACAGGAGTCATTCGTTTGTGAATCATCGCTGTTCTGTATGTTTTTGATTCACTATAAATATAAATCATACAGTGTGATTCACATTCACAAACGAATGATGCTTGTGATCGGGAGCGCGGATCACTAAAAGAATCGTTCGTAAGAGTCATTTCTTGTGAATGGTTGTTGCCTCAATGGAAAGATATTCCATTATTTCATGGTAAACATGAACATCTTTATTGGTTTACATTCAATACGGACAACATTCACAACAGCATCAGGGAAGGCATTTACAATCTCTGCACATTCACCGCCGTGAGAAACTCAATGAATCATGTGACGTGTACCGTAAGATGATGGGCTATTAAATAATACCGTAATGATTCGTGATTTATTTCCTGCTGCTGGTCTCTACAGTCGAAGATCCATTCATAGTAGCTGATGGATTTACCAAACGACACCGTAATGAATCGCTTTCAACGAGATCCTTACTTTTCCTTTTGTTGGAGAGGAACAAAAATCCTCCCTTTTGTTGCGCTCCCCATTCAGCGCTTAAGAGAGAGTTATTGCTCTGACAAACAGGTTTTGTTATGTCGCGCGGACTCCTGCTCTGGTCTGGGATCAGATCTCATGAGTGTGTCATGCAGAACTGATGCGTGTTCGTCCCTCCCTGTGTCCTCAGCCCTGAGCGAACGAGCGCGTCATCGTTTCCTATGATTAGATCCAAAGAGATTCATAAATTCCTCAACTCTGTGTTTGAACGAGATAGAGAGAGATTACACATCAACAAATCTAGGGCTGCATGATTATGGCAGTATCACTATTATTCATTTCCGATTAACAGAATTGTCCGTGCATGCCGTTACTTCTTAAGATGTTTTTTAAGACTACTGTTGAAAAGTTTGAGGTCGTAAAGCACTGAAACCCTGTTGTTGTTGTTCAGTGTGTTTGTTTTGTTGTTGTTGTTGTTGTTGGAAAAGGTCTCTTATGATAATACGGTGTCACATGATCCATCAAAAATCATTCTAATTTGCTGATATGCTGTTTAAGAAACATGTTTGATTATTATCAGTGTTAAAAATAGTTGTTCTGATTGATATTTTTTTATTATAATAAAAATACATTGTTTTTCAGGATTCTTTAATGAATAGAAAGTTATAAGGATGCTCCGATAAGATAATTTTGGCCGATACGATAACCGATAATTCCTTATATTTGAAAGCCGATAACCGATATATTGGCTATTTTATCTAAATTTACAATTTTTTTTGAGAGACTGATTAGAAAACAAGTCTTACCATTAAAAGCCATGTCTCAAGTACATAATTAATGATGGTCTCATTATAAGTTTATGTAGCCGATATATCAGACTTGCACTGCACATTGAACTGTATTTTCCTTTTTTTTTAAGTGATTCACATCATATTTCAAGCAATTAAAAACCATCACGGTGAACAGTGCAAATCTGAAGCGTCTCAGCTTCAGATTATAAGCTTTAATATATCATCCTAATGTTCTCGGGCCGATAACGAAGATATTAAAAATGAACATATATCGGCCGATACCGATACATCGGTGCATCCGTCGAAAGCTCAAAAGAACAGCATTTATTCAAATCTTTTGTAACTTTGTAAATGTATTTATTGTCACTTCTGAACAATTTAATACGTCCTTGCTAAATAAAAGTATTCATTTCTTTCAAATAAGCAAATCTCATTGACCCCAGAGTTTTGAAAGGCAGTTTATATAAGGAAAATTTCCCAACGATGCTATTGGTGTTCCTGCGAACAGACATAATACCATAATTTCTGGATCAGTGATGCTTAAACTTGCTCATTAGGACTGAATATCATTAAAAATTTCTGTGTGATTTGGTTTCAGTTTTGATGCAACATGTGCAAATCTAAATACACTGCCGTAATAAACACTATTCACAATTGCTCAATCAAATCAGCTATATTCATAATCATAATACCAGTGATTTATTGAATTAAAGGAGTAGTTCACTTTAAAAAAAAAACAAAAACAAACTTTTGCTGATAATTTACTCGCCCCCATGTCATCCAAGATGTCCATGTCTTTCTTTCTTCAGACGAAAAGAAATGAAGGTTTTTGATGAAAACATTCCAGGATTTTTCTCCATATAATGGACTTCAATGGGAACCAAACGATTCAAGGTCCAAAAGACAGTTTCAGTGCAGCTTCAAAGGGCTTTAAACGATTCCAGACGATGAATAAGGGTCTTATCAAGCGAAACGATCGCTCATTTAATAAATAAATAACAACGTTTAAGCTTTATAAGCTCAAATGCTCGCCTGTGATGCACGTTCGTGACTCTCCTGTTCGAACTCGTTTATCAAAATGAACAAATCTTTTTTCGTGTCATTTCGTTCATTCAACGAACGAAATGAACGAATTGACTCGGGAAAAGATTTGTTCATTTTGATAAACAAGATCGAACAGGAGAGTCACGAACGCGCATCACAGGCGAGCATTTGAGCTTATAAAGCTTATTTATTTTTTAAATGAGCGATCGTTTCGCTTGATAAGACCCTTATTCATCGTCTGGAATCGTTTAAAGCCCTTTGAACAGTTTGCAGTTTGCACTGAAACTCTCATTTGGAACTTGAACCATTTGGTTCCCATTGAAGTCCATTATATGGAGAAAAATCCTGGAATGTTTTCATCAAAATCCTTAATTTCTTTTCGACTGAAGAAAGAAAAACATGGACATCTTGGATGACATGGGGGTGAGTAAATTATCAGCAAAAGTTTTTTAAAAGTGAACTACTCCTTTAGTTCTGCACCCCTCTTCACATTTCCAGCTCGTCTCACTCAGCACCGGTTCAGACCTGCTGATTCTGTCTTCTTTACACGCCCACAAAATGACATGTATCCTCTCTCTCCGCCAACACACACGCTTTTCTGCCAGTCATCTGTGAAGCACGAACCGGTTTCCCCCCCGCTCCTGTCATTCATCCCTACTTTCCTCAATTCACAGGCTAAACGCATGGCATGAACATCACGCTTCTCATCAAAATCATATTAATCGAGCTTTTTAGACAAGATGATGGGAAAGCCATATGTGCGTTAAATATCGTGAAACATTCATCATATGCCGTGCTGCCATACGTCACGCACATATTGAAAACTGCACGGTTACAACAGATTCATGTTTAATATTTATTTCCTATGTTCTTTTAGGTTGAGATTGTTGGTTAAAAAAGCTATAAACTGTGGCATTTTAAAGATTGCATCATCTTTATTAGTGTGTGTGTGTGTGTGAGAAATGCATTGATTGACAGCTGTGAGTGAGTTGTTTTCTCTGCTGGTATTCTTCAGTTGCACACGAGTATTGGGTTTCCTGTCATCTTTATTCTTTATCATGGGCAAATACACGTTTGTTTGACCCAAACTGTACAGTGCGAAGGCCTTCACAGGACACTTGAACTAACACACACATGAGGTCGCGTTACAGACCTCTCAAACGTATAATATATAAATATACACTCCCGTCCAAAAGTTGGGGTGAATAAGACTTTTTAATGTTTCTGAAAGAGGTCTGTAAAAAGTGTAATATTATTGTGAAATAATAATGTCAGTTTTCCAAGTTAATATTAGGTGACTTACTTTTTAGACTAAGAATTAAAACTTAAGGCAATTTCAGTTGAAAACCACTTGAAACATTCGTTGTGTTGAGCTATTTCTATTAATTTGTTTGATTTGCTCATTGCAAACATCTAAACCACAAACCGGATTTGCAATGGGGGCTGAAACATGATTACAACTGTATGTTATTAATTAAATGTTAAAGGAGCATTGTGGAAGTTCTAAAATTTGTAACCGTTACTGACACCAGTGGCCGTTAGAGAAACTGCAGCCAGTCTCACGCTCGTTCTCATTTATAAAACTGTGCGTAGGATCCTTACTAAAAGTGTACGTGCGCCCGAAAGCCAGAAATGGCGTACGCGAAAAAAATATTCAGATTTATAAAACCGTGCGTACGCCAGAACCTGCGCAGAATTCACTTTATAAATCCCAGTCAGCGGGAGATTATGCGCACATGCGTCTCCTCCCCAAAATAACCATATATGGAGATTACAACGCCTAGTTTAAATATGCATATCCTCATCTGCATATCATTTGCATGTGATTAATCATCCACGTGATACCATGTTAACGTACAAGACGTTAGGAAAATATGAAATACAGATGTGCCGTGTCACAATAAATGATTAGGCCTATTATTATTATTTTTTTGTAGCCTATATCCTTGCCTTGTTTTTGAATGAATAAATCAAATAGTGTAAAATACATTTCAGAGAAAGATTTTCTCAAGCTTTTCCACTGGCCAAATAGTATTTTTAATGAATGTATATTTTTAATGGAAACAGATAGACATGGTTGTGGATTATTTGCATGGAACTATTTTCTCAGACAATCTGCTATTATCATGATTAACATTTATCTCTAGATAAAACATTAAAACACTGCATGCCAGAGGGAAAATGTTCAAAAGCATTGCATCCACAACAAATATATATTTCTATTTATTGAATATATTTTTTGTAACTTCTCAGTAATGATTTCATGTAGTTGAAGTGTTTAACTCCATTAACGAGAATGGCATATTTAATCTAAATGTTTATATCAGAGGTAAAACATAGTTTAAATCATTATTTCATTTATTTAAACTGTTATTGAGAACGTGCACTGTATTTATTAGCCTACTCATGAAAATTTACGGTTCATCTGCCGTAAGATTATGTGCGTCAGTTTCACTAAACGGCCCAAGAGATGGATATTGGCTTCAAGTGATTGGCTTGGTGAGTGAAATTTTATTTGTAGGCTATTTTCTTTAGATTTTTGGTCTAAAAGTGACCAAAAGACATTTAACTCCAGCTCACCATCGGTGTCTCCAATTCCCTTTGTCTCCAGAATGTGCGTACGCACGGCTCAAAGTTTGCTTAATGGTGCGCACATTCTCCCGTAAAGTTTGTTTTTTATAGATCACAAACTTTTATAGATCACAAACTTAGATCACAAACCCCAGGTGTTTTCTGGTCAGTGGCGCAATTGTTTTCTGGAACTGCAGAATAGCAAAATAGTAATGAGACATGCTTCAGTGTACAAAGTCATTTGCGTCGGGTGCGAGATAGGGGTCAGAGTCTTTTAAGTAAAAACCTACACATAGCCCCTTTAATATCATATTTAATTAAATAATTCAAATGATTCATCAAAGTTGTTCAAAGTCTTAATTTTTCTCATTATAAATGAAACATTTTCAGCCTGTTTAACATTTTTCACTTCATCAGCGAGACTCCTAGACCTCTTGCCTGAGGCTGTCCCGTTCAATAGCACACATACACTCTCAGAAAAAAAGGTACAAAAGCTGTCACTGGGGCTGTACCTTTTCAAAAGGTACGCCTTTTTACCCAAAGGCTGCATATTGGTACCTTAGTCGCACCTAAAATGTACATATTAACACCTAAAATGTACATATTAGTACCTAAAATGTACACATTAGCACCTAAAATATACATATTAGGACCTAAAATAGACATATTAGCTCCTGAAATGTACATATTAACACTAAAAATGTACATATTAACACCTAAATGTACATATTAGCACCTACAATGGGCATATTAGCTCCTGAAATGTATATATTAACACTAAAAATGTACATATTAGCACCTAAAATGCACATATTAGCACCTAAATTGTACATATTAACACCTAAAATGTACTTATTAGCACCTAAAATGTACATATTAGCACTTGAAATGTACATATTAGCACCTAAAATGTACCTATTAATAACACTTAAAATGTACTTATATTAGCACATGAAATGTACATATTAGCACCTAAAATGTGCTTATTAGCACCTACAATGTACATATTAACACTTAAAATGCTTAAAATGTACATATTAGCACTTGAAATGTACATATTAGCACCTGAAATGTACATATTAGCACCTAAAATGGACAAAAGTTTACCTTTTGAAAAAAGGTACAGCCCCAGTGACAGCTTTTGTACCTTTTTTTCTGAGAGTGTATACACACACACACACACACACACACAGTGTGGCAGCCAGCATCCGTGAGAGTGTCCGAGTCCCTCATGCTGTGCCAGCCGCTGTCGGCAGGTTTGGACGAGACCCAAACACTGAGCTTTGTGTGTTTGAGTGTGTTCTGACAGCCTGGAGAGATGCCCTGTGGCTCAGGACCGTCCTCTTCCTCGCAGGCCGGGCCACACGTGTGTAATGGCCATCACTGACTCGCACACACCGTCTCTCCTGTCGTCTGCTGGTGGTCCTGGCCTGTGTTGGACTGGGTTACTCATCTGTCACACCACTGACACTAATGGCCACAGTCAAAGCAAAGCCAGTGCTTGCTTTTTTCCAAGCTTTTGTGATAAAGCTGTTTGTATTTGAGACGGGTAGAAATGACTGTCAAGATGTGATTTCCTTGGCATTTGAAAAGGCTTTTTTTGAATGGAAGGTGATTTGTGATTCTGGCAATGAAACTGAAAAAAAAATTGACATTGACTATTCACAGTATATGTGATCTAAAATAGGGGTAGCCAATATATCGAATGATTTGGGAGTTTTGAATCCGTTCTTTGAAATGAACAGTTGAACTGTTTCACAAGAGGAGTTAGTCCCAAATCTAATGATGCTTTTGCTATTGAAATTAGACACTATTAAAACATCTTTAAAAGTCAAGCTTTGTATGTATTGTTTGTGAATCTCAAATACAGAATTAGGAGGATATTACCATTCTAAAGTTTGGGGTCAGTGAGATTTTTAAGGTTTTTAGAGACGACTTTTCTGCTCACCATGGCTGCTTTTATTTGATCAAAAATACAGTAAAATCAGGAATATTGTGAAATATTATTACAATTTAAAATAGGCTGTTTTCTATGTGAATATATTATGACGTGTAATTTATACCTGTGATCAAAACTGGATTTTCAGCATCATTACTCCAGTCTTCAGTGTCACATGATCCTCCAGAAATCACTCGAATGTGATGATCTGATGATCAAGAAACATTTATGATTATTATCAATATTTCGCAGCAGCATTACAGTCAATATTAAATTACATTTGCAACATTAATTAATGTAAAATATGATTCAGTGAGGAAAAAAAATTAGGTTGGTAATTGATTTTAACAGTCTGATATTGTTTGGGTTGTTAAAAGTGAATACAATTTTTTTTATCACGATACATGTATAAACTTCAACTACTTTATTTATTTCGCAAAAATGTGTTGTTTTTAATTGCATAGAAAACAAATGCATTAAAAGTATATTAATTTATTTTTTTAACTTATTTTTACTTGACTTAGTTTTGAATGAACACATTTCTCAGATATGTGTGTGTTTGTGGGTGTTTCCCCCCACAAGCCCGCGGTTTCTCTTTCTCTGGAAAAATGGGATTGTATTATTATTTTCATTGGAAATGAGATGATTCATATCTGCCCCGTTGGTGTTGCTATGATATTAGTCCTGAATATTACCTCACACTCTGCAGAGTCATCATAGTAAACAGAAGTATAGGACGACCATGTGTGATTGTGTGTGTGTGTTGGTCCATCACAGTCTAGGGAATGTGTAAGGGTGTGTGTTTAGAAGTGTGGGATTACCAGAAAGTGTGTAATTACAGACGAGCATGAAACATTTGAGGGTGTTTGCTTTCATCATAAGGACAATGAGCTCAGTAAAACACACACTGTCACAAAACTCGAACGCTGATTATGATGAATATCAGCTGTGTCCCTCGATGTTGCCAGTTACAATGCATTTGGTCATTGCAAGGTATTCTTTGAATATGTTGGGGTACAATCACTGTAAAAAAATATTGATGGTTTAACTTAAAACAGTAAGTAACCTGGTTGCCTTAATTTTAAGTTCATTGAACTGGAAAAAGTGAGTTAATACAATGAAGGAGATTAATTTAACCATCAGAAACTCAAAATTATATGTTATCTCAACTAAATAAATTATTTAAGTTGATTTGACAAAAGAATTTTTTTTGTGATAACTACCCTATAAAAAAATATTGTTGGTTTAACTTAAAAAAGTAAGTAACCTGGTTGCCTTAAAATTTTAAGTTGATTGAACTGGAAAAAGTGAGTTAATACAATGAAGTAGATTAATTTAATCATCAGAAACTCAAAATAATAAGTTATCTCAACTAAAAATAAATTATTATAAAGTTGATTGGGCAAAAGAAAATTGTGATAACAAATCTTGAAAATATTTTTTGTATTATACTGGATACATTATGACTATCTTAATTAGTGGTCGACGTATGTTGGATTTTATCTCAAAAAAAATTGTGGCAACAGATTACAAGCAATATTATGAAATAAATTTAACAAATTAGAATTGAGTAATAATGAATCAAATTAATTCCTTAAAAGTTAACCATTTAAAAATGAGTAAAACTTACAACAACGACCAAAAAAACATAAATTTAAGTCACCATTATGGTGATCGGTGTTTGTTTTAAAATGCCAGTTTTCTCCTTCAGTGATTCTGCTTGTTATCATCAGGTGTCTTCAATGTTGCCAATATAAAATAAAGAGTTCGTAATTAATCTTTGACGTCTGTCTCTTAGTGAGATATTTTTGTTCAATTTTTTGGTGTAAACTTTACTCATTTTAAATGGTTAAATTTTAAGGAATTATTCGATTAACTAATTTGTTAAATTTAATTAATAATATTGAATATTAATATTACTACAATAATATTACAAGCAATAATATTGTAATATTGTAATCTGTTGCCACAATTCTGTTGATTAGATAAAGCATATTCATTTTTACAGTGTATCTTCTATGTAGTATATCTCAGTTCAGTGCAATGCCAAACTAGATTGTTGAGTTGACAATATTGTGTACAGTCACGTCTACAAAACACATTGTGACTGACAGGAAAATCTAAAGGATGATTCCCAATATTCGTTCAGGCTTGTCTAATCTAGAGCATCTGATCAGTGGCTTTAGAATCAAATGAAACGGGCCGTGGAAGGCTTGAACGCTTCACTAAAAAACTTCAATCATGGCAGGATTCGTGTCCAAAATACTGGTATGATCATCAAAAACGCCAGGGAACTTCTGTTATGGCAATTGATCTGTCAGATGGCTGGAAATCTTGGATGAACACTGAGTTGTCAAGAGTTATTAGCATATGAATATGTCAGGGGGGTCAGCGAGTTTGCTCCACAGATGAAGAGTTTCAGTCGTGCCCTTTGTGGAGAGAGACAGAAGCTCTGACAGCTTAAAACACTGATGACGGCCTGTGAACATGTGAGTTGAGACACTATTTAGTTTAGTTGTATAGTTCAGCGGTTCTGTTTCTGATGTCGTCACTGATGTTTACATAGACTAAATTTATGTTTTAAACCATAGTTACTTTTACATGCATTTAAACAATCTGTTAGTATTAGGGATGCACGATATATCGGCGTCGGCTGATGTATGTTAATTTTTAATGATATCGTTATCGGCCTGGTACGAAAATGTGGCCGATATATTAAAACCGATAATGTATTATTCCCTTCAGCTGAGACACTTGTTGAGAACTGTTTTTGAATTTCTTGAAATATGGTTGAAATCTCTTCAAAAAATGAAAATCTGGTTCGGGACAACATGAACAACACAAATCTGTCATATCGGCTATACAACACTACAGTATAATGAGATCATCATTATAATTGTGCGCTTGGGACGTGGATTTAATTGTGAGACTTTTGTTTTTGTAATCAGGCTCTCAAAATTAGATAAATTTGGATTTAAGTTTATCGGCCGATATATCGGTTATTGGCTTTCAAATATAAAGAGTTATCGGTATCGGCTAAAATGTTCATATCGGTGCATCCCTAGTTAGTAAATTGTAATACAGTTCCTTAAAATTGTAATCATAATCAGATTGGCTGAACAAGTCATTTTAGGTTGAAATGTATTAAACTGACTTCGAATTGAATCTCATATAACTTAGAGTTGAAATCAAGTTATTTTGATGAGTTAAAGTAACATACAGCATGTCACCATGAATTATTGATCATTTTTACAGTGTTATCGTTTTGCTGGCTTAAAGTCACCATGAAATAAAATTGATAATTCTTATTTCATGTTTACTGGCATGAGGGCGGGGCAACCTGTCACTCACATGAGATCCACCAATAGCAAACCATCCAACCATCCTTATGGACAGATCGCTTGAGGTGTTTACATGAAGGCTTTTCAGTCTGATTAAAGTCGATATGAAATGGAAGTTGTGCTAGTCTTTTCTTTATTGTGCCTTATATCCGAGTGAAACGCTTCTGGAACAAGAACAAATGAGGATGGGGCTTGATTGTGTCCTTAGGAAATAATTGGATGGTTGTGGTTTGCTATTGTGTGATCTCATGTGAGTGACAGGTTGCCCCGCCCACATCATCAGAGAAGAGAATATGCAAGAGCTAAGTGGCTCATGAAGTGACTCATGAAGTGACTCATGAAGTGACTCATGAAGTGACTCATGTAGTGACTCAAGAAGTGACTCGTGAAGTGGCTCGTGAAGTGGCTCGTGAAGTGACTCATGAAGTGGCTCGTGAAGTGGCTCGTGAAGTGACTCATGAAGTGACTCATGAAGTGGCTCATGTAGTGACTCAAGAAGTGGCTCATGAAGTGACTCATGAAGTGGCTCATGTAGTGACTCATGAAGTGGCTTATGAAGTGACTTATTAGGGGCTCATGAAGTGGCTCATGAAGTGACTCATGAAGTGGCTCGTGAAGTGGCTCGTGAAGTGGCTCGTGAAGTGGCTCGTGAAGTGGCTCGTGACTTATGAAGTGACTCATGAAGTGGCTTGTGAAGTGGCTCATGTAGTGACTTATGAAGTGACTCATGAAGTGGCTTGTGAAGTGGCTCATGTAGTGACTTATGAAGTGACTCATGAAGTGGTTTATGAAGTGACTTATTAGGGGCTCATGAAGTGACTCATGAAGTGGCTCATGAAGTGACTTATGAAGTGACTCATGAAGTGACTCGTGAAGTGGCTTGTGAAGTGGCTCATGAAGTGGCTCATGTAGTGACTTATGAAGTGACTCATGAAGTGACTCGTGAAGTGACTCGTGAAGTGGCTTGTGAAGTGGCTCATGAAGTGGCTCATGTAGTGACTTATGAAGTGACTCATGAAGTGGCTCATGTAGTGACTAATGAAGTGACTTATTAGGGGCTCATGAAATGGCTCATGAAGTGACTCGTGAAGTGGCTTATGAAGTGACTCATGAAGTGACTCGTGAAATGGCTTTTGAAGTGGCTCACAAAGTGGCTCACGAAGTGACTTATGAAGTGACTCATGAAGTGGCTCATGTAGTGACTCATGAAGTGACTCATGAAGTGGCTCACAAAGTGATTCATGAAGTGGCTCATGAAGTGACTCACTAAGTGGCTCGTGAAGTGGCTCATGAAGTGGCTCATGAAGTGGCACTTCCTTTGTTTGGTGTGTGCAGAACTGAGATTTTTGAGTCTGCATTGGAAAATGCTCTTTTATTACCCTTCTCCGTCCCCAACGGCTCTGATTCTCTGCTTCTGTTGTGAGGTTTTCATCTCACACAAAGGATACTGGTTAAACCAGTTTAGGTTTATATTGCTGCAGCTCAATTAGTCAAATCAGGTGGTCATACACCTCTTATGAAAGAAGGAAACACTTGTTTACTTGTAATACGTAATTCTCACAGTCTTTATTTGTAGAATGGTGTGACATTTGTTTTTTTAGGAGCAGACCTATTTATTTATTCAAAAATGCATTAAAATGCAATTTATACATAAATATTTTAACACACTTATTCTATTATAAGGATGTGTTTAATTCTGAATTAGTCATTTTTTTGAGCTAAATGAAATGTAAAAATATCAGGGTGATGCTACTGACTTGATATTGTAATGAAGAAACAAATGATATTGCATTAATAGAATAAAATTCTTGAAAAGAAAACTGGGATAACCTTTACAATTCTTTTTCTTGGGAATATTTAACAAAATTACTTATTAATATATTTTATTTTCCCCAAAGTCATATGGTGCAACCAACATGAAGGAAAAAGAAAACCTGTTGACCTTCTTGTCCAAGTCAATAAATCTTTTTTTTTTTTTTAAACTGATACTTTAATCTTTTTTTTGTTGTCATTGCAAGATTACTTCAGGATGTAATATGTCAAGCGGTTTGATTCCCTAATAAGTAATAAATTATTAATTCATGATATTGTTAAAATAAGTTTTACCTTGAAAATATGTTAACTTTTTGAATCTAATACTAGTAACACAATAATAAAGTTCCGATAGTTAACTTTGGTTAATGCAGAAACTAATATTAACTAATAGTGAACAATGCATATGTTACAGTATTTATTTATTCATCTTTGTTCAAGTCCCCCTATGGTGAAAATCTATTTATTTTTTTTATTTTATTTTTTATATGTCTATCTATGTGGTGTTTTTAATGTGCCATGATCAAATTCATAAGTTGACAGTCTCAAAAACACAATTAAAAATCGCTGGTGTTCCTGTTTCCATCAGTGAGTTTCACTATGAGTGAGTGGAGGCGGGGCTCATTTGCATATTCATAGAACCGCATATACTAATTCAGGCAAGGGACTTACATTCAAGCTATTTTAAGGCATGAAGAAATATTTTTTTCACAGGAAAAAAAAAAGCGTTTAAACTAATTTGGTGATCAAAGATGAGTTTTAAGGGATACAATTATTGACTACAGTAGACTTTAATGTTAGTTTATAAAAATACCTTCATTGTTAGTTCATGTTAGCTCAGGTCCATTCAGTTATATAACCGATGCAACTTTGGATTTGAATAATATTTTAGTGTTAGTATTTTTCATTGTTAGATCATGCGTTAACAAATTGAACCTTATTGTAAAGTGCTGTTTTACTCCTTAATTGACAGTGAAGATTAAAAATGTAAAAAATACATTACTTGCAACCTCATCATGAATTAATACTTTAATGCTTTAGTGCCGCTGCATCTCTAAAGTGAGTTCCCCCTAGTTTTGAAGTATTTAGCTTGCTTTTTGCCTTTCTGTTGTTTTTCTTCTTCCACTGTTACACCGATCCTCTCTCCATCCTGCGCTCAGACTTCTGAATGTTGGATCCGTGCCCGGGTTTCTTTGGCAGACACCTTTTAGTTAGTCAGTGCGATTGCATGTGTGTATGTGCGTTCTGTCTGTGTTAGTGCGTGTTTGACGTTCACCTCATTCAGACGCACTTTATTTCAGCAGGCTGATTCTCTCGGCTCTTAATCTGGCCTCAGAGGACGCCATTGTCAAAGCAATTTAGCCTTGAGCACATTCAGTTCACCTGCGAGGAAAGCCTTCTTCAGTCGCACACTTTCACACTTTGTATTAAGTGAGACATAATTCAGTTGTCTCCGTCAGTGCTGCTTATTTTAGCACAATCACATCTGTAGACGTCTAATGGGTTACAAATACGAGCCCGCTGTTGAGTATCCGACACCGCAGAGGCTCTCCTGCCGGATTTAATGCCATTATGGGGTTCGTTTTGTTTTCTTTGATACCGTAGAGACATTCCTCTCTCTCTCTCTCTCTCTCTCTCTCTCTCTCTCTCTCTCTCTCTCTCTCTCTCTCTCTCTCTTCATTTTACCAGTCTTTCTATTTGTAGACCATGAACACTCATTTATCCTTCTGCGATGCTATGAATACCCGGGCCTTTAGACTGAAATGTTGGCACGATTGCTTATAATGGAGTTGAAGGTCACGGTTACGCAAAGAAAACGCAGATCTAGTAACTGAGACTGAATTTTGTTTAGGTGCGGAGTTATTTGTGTGCTCAGAAAAAGGGTTAAAGGGATAGTTCACGTAAAAATGAGTTGTTCAACCCCGCAAGACCTTCATTCATCTTCAGAACACAAATGAAGATATTTGTGATTAAATCTGAGAGCTGGATCACTCCTCCATAGGCTGCCTAAGGGATTGAAACTGGCCGGCCCAGAAAAGTTATTAAAGACATCGTTAAAATAGTCCGAGTGACTACAGGGGCTCAATCTTAAGTTTATAAAGTGGCGAGAACACTTTTGTGCGCAAAAAAACAAACAAAAATAACGACTTTATTCGACTTTATTTTCTTCTCTGTTGGCCTTGAGATGCAACCTAGTGAAACTAGGCAATGCTTCTAGGTTGTACGTCATCCATCCATCATCCTCTTCTATTTATCCATCCATCCATCCATCCACTTCCATCCATCCACTTCCATCCATCCATCATCCACTTCCATCCATCCATCCATCCATCCATCATCCTCTTCTATCCATCCATCCATCCATCATCCACTTCCATCCATCCATCCATCCATCCATCCATCATCCACTTCCATCCATCCATCCATACATCCATCCATCCATCCATCCATCCATCCATCCATCCATCCATCCATCCATCCATCATCCTCTTCTATCCATCCATCCATCCATCCATCCATCCATCATCCTCTTCTATTTATCCATCCATCCATCTATCCACTTCCATCCATCCATCCATCCATCATCCACTTCCATCCATCCATCCATTCATCATCCACTGCCATCCATCCATCCATCCATCCATCCATCCATCATCCTCTTCTATCCATCAATCCATCCATCCATACATCCATCCATCCATCCATCCATCCATCATCCTCTTCTATTTATCCATCCATCCATCCATCCATCCATCCATCCATCCATCCATACATACATACATACATATATCCATCCGTTCATCCTCTTCTATCCATCCATCTTTCCTTCCTTCCTTCCTCTTCCTTCCTCTTCCATCCATTTATCCATCCATAGATTCATCCATCCATCCATCCATCCATCATCCTCTTCTATTTATCCATCCCTCCATCCATGCATCCATCCATCCATCCATCCATCCATCCATCATCCTCTTCTATTTATCCATCCCTCCATCCATGCATCCATCCATCCATCCATCCATCCATCCATCCATCCATCCATCCATCATCCTCTTCTATTTATCCATCCATCCATCCATGCATCCATCCATCCATCTACCCTCTTCTATTCATCCATCCTTCCATCCATCCATCATCCTCTTCTATTTATCCATCCCTCCATCCATGCATCCATCCATCCATCCATCCATCCATCCATCCATCCATCCATCATCCTCTTCTATTTATCCATCCATCCATCCATGCATCCACCCATCCATCTACCCTCTTCTATTCATCCATCCTTCCATCCATCCATCATCCTCTTCTATTTTTCCATCCATCCATCCATCCATCCATCCATCCATCCATCCATCCATCCACCCTCTTCTATTCATCCATCCATCCATACATACATATGTCCATCCGTTCATCCTCTTCTATCCATCCATCCTTCCTTCCTTCCTCTTCCATCCATCCATAGATTCATCCATCCATCCATCCATCCATCCACTTCCATCCATCCATCCACTTCCATCCATCCATCCACTTCCATCCATCCATCCATCATCCTCTTCTATTTATCCATCCATCCATCCATCCATCCATCCATCCACCCTCTTATATCCATCCATCCATCCGTTTATCCTCTTCTATCCATCCATCCTTCCTTCCTTCCTCTTCCATCCATCCATTCATTTTTTGTCAAAGACTTTATTTGGCGTTACCCTGACTTGTGTTTATGGGAGTATGTTCTTAAATGCGTATAAGTATATACATTTTTGTTTTCGATTTTAAGCGCTCAAATCGTGCTCCACAACAGGAGTTATTTTTCAACTGTATGGACGTAGAGTACATGCTTTAAAAGGTAAACCGAGTCTGGTGCGCACACTTGAGCAAAGACTGTGATGTTGGAATACAACAAACCCTGGCTTCATGGCTTTATGGCATTACACGCATATTCTTGACAAGCCTTGAAAGAGTCACTCTTGTGAACCCAGCCCGAGCTGAAACCAGTGTTCTCACGAAAGAAAGGCACATTTGTTAGATAAATAAATGATGTCATTACTGAAAGCCAAGTAACAGGGTTGGGATGTGAGAAGAAAAACAAACCTGAGTGTGTGTGTGTATACGGGTAAAAGCGTTTAAAAGGAACTGAAATACGCCGAGAACACGTCAGTTATGATCGTGGTCATGTTTTATGACAAATGTAGTGATAATTACCCGCAGACTGCTTTATGACCGTTTGCATTGTGCTGTATATCCACTTCCTTGTTGTGCTCCATTTGCTGCATTTTGGGATACCAACACACAACCTTATGTTTCACTTGGCATCATCTAAAGCTCAATCTGGTGTGCATAACTCGTGGTTATGAAATAATAAACAAATGCACTGAGAGATAATGCTGACTACTGCGTGCTAGAGCGGTTTGGTGGTGTTGGACCTGTTTCTAGAACATGCCAAATCTTGAATCTCCTTCATTAAAGTCCTGATGTAGAATTTGCTGAGTGTGTTTAGTCTGCAGTTTAATTGGTCGACTGCCATATGCAGTAGCCAACATCTGAATGGAGCGATCACTGCCGAGATGAGTGATTCATTCGCAACAACAATTTATTAAATCAATTAACAACAAACCAATCATACTAGGTTCAGTGGCTGACAATTATTTGGGTGTTCAACTACATGATCTGTTGTGTTTCATGGTTTGATGATTGTTAAATATATGTGTGAAATAAATAACTAAATAAGTATATATTATACACTCTAAAAAATGCTGGGTTGTTTTAACCCAATTGTGGGTCAAATATGGACAAACTCAAACATTGGGTTAAAAATGTAACTTAAAAATGTAACCCAATGGCTGGGTTTGTCCATATTTGACCCAAAATAATTGGGTTAAAACAACCCAGCTTTTTTAGAGTGTATAATTATATTTGATTATATTTATTTAAATGATATATTCTTTTTAAAGATACGTAATTGTACACTCTAAACAATGCTGGGTTGTTTTAACCCAAATATGGGTAAAATATGGACAAACCCAAATGTGGGGATAAAAATGTAATTTCAAATTTTAACCCAACTTTCAACAGTACACTTTTTTTTATTGCATTTTTAACCCAACATTTTAGGTTTGTCCATATTTGACCCAAATTTGGGTTGAAACAACCCAGCATTTTTTAGAGTGTAGCTATTGAATAAAAATAAATAAATAAATAAATAAATAAAATAAATGTAGCCTATGATTTTTTTTTTTTGAGTTCAGAAAATGATTCTATACAGAAAATATATTGAAAATCTATAACATATACAAAGTCAGAAATAACATGTCAGAAATGTTTACTGAAAAAATGTAAGAGTAAAAAATATATTTAACTAATTGTAAGAAATGTCCTCGGCTGAAGAGAAACCCTATGGCTATCTGCTAGCCGCTAGCGCATGCATTGTTAGCGTGTGTGAATATGATTCTTCAGCTTAGCGTTGTGTGCGACTCTGTTAGCCTAATTGTAGAGTTGAAGAGAATCTCCTCCTCGCTTCACACAGGCTTTTGGAGATCACTTCCCCCGGCCGTGCTCTCTCTCTCCGGTGTGTGTGTGTGTGTGTGTGTGTGTGTGTGTGAGGTTACAGTACAGCCAGTGACTGGAGCTCCTGCTGTTTAACACTGCTGGGAAACATAGATCTCTGCTAATGGGCCAGTCCTACTGGCGGAGCGCCCACAGTACAGTTCATATTAGAGACAAAGCTAAATAAACAGAGCAGAATGCATTAAGTTAACTGGATTAACTGGACTACACACTCCTGGAGGAGACACCAACATTCACACACACTGTCTAATTTCACATTGTGTTGGGCAGTGCAGTGGTGTCGACTAGTTGCTTTCTTGTTGCTGTTGGTTTGTTTTTGTGTTTTTTTCTGTTTTTTTTTTGGTGTTAGTTTTTGTTTGGCTTGTTTTTGTTTTGTTATATTTTTATTTTGGCTTGAGTTTTTTTTTTGTGGTGTTTTTTGTTTTGTTTGGCTTGTTTTTGTTTTGTTTTATTTTTGTTTTGGCTTGAGTGTTTGTTTTTTGTTTTTTTGGTGTTATTTTTTTGTTGGTGTTATTTTTTTGTTTGGCTGTTTTTTGTTTTGTTTTATTTTTGTTTTGGCTTGAATTTTTTTTGTGTTTTCTGTTTTGTTTGATGTTATTTTTTGTTTGGCTGTTTTTTGTTTTGTCTTATTTTTGTTTTGGCTTGAGTTTTTGTGTTTTTTGTTTAGTGTTATTTTTTGTTTGGCTGTTTTTTGTTTTGTCTTATTTTTGTTTTGGCTTGAGTTTTTGTGTTTTTTGTTTAGTGTTATTTTTTGTTTGGCTGGTTTTTGTTTTGTCTTATTTTTGTTTTGGCTTGAGTTTTTGTGTTTTTTGTTTTGTTTAGTGTTATTTTTTGTTTGGCTGGTTTTTGTTTTGTTTTATTTTTGTTTTGGCTTGAGTTTTTGTGTTTTTTGTTTTGTTTAGTGTTATTTTTTGTTTGGCTGGTTTTTGTTTTGTTTTATTTTTGTTTTGGCTTGAGTTTTTGTGTTTTTTGTTTTGTTTGGAGTTATTTTTTGTTTGGCTTGTTTTTGTTTTGTTTATTTTTGTTTTGGCTTAAGTTTTTGTATTGTTTGTTTTGTTTGGTGTTATTTTTTGTTTGGCTTGTTTTTGTTTTGTTTATTT
The DNA here is from genome assembly GCF_988280905.1 of Pimephales promelas. Taxonomy (NCBI): domain Eukaryota; kingdom Metazoa; phylum Chordata; class Actinopteri; order Cypriniformes; family Leuciscidae; genus Pimephales; species Pimephales promelas. Next base: position 2,570,196 of record NC_142790.1, on the reverse strand, counting down.
TTGTTTTGGCTTGAATTTTTGTATTGTTTGTTTTGTTTTTGTTTGGTGTTATTAATGACTTTTTCAATTTGATGATGTCACTAAATTTCAGATTTGCATATTCGTCCCAAAAACTATCGATCACTAAAAAACCCATATGCACTGAATGAATCTGTCTGATTTCAGAGGTGATTTACTGACCTTCACAGATGTGCTCCTCTTCACCTGACATCTCTTCAGGATTCCCCCCTCTCTCTCTCTCTCTCTCTCTCTCTCTCTCTCTCTCTCTCTCTCTCTCTCTCTCTCTCTCTCTCTCTCTCCACACACACACACACACACACACAGTATACCCTCACCCCAGTCCTTCTGTACCATGGACAGATACATCTCATCTCTAATGCCGTAATTGCTTTAATTCTCCTTCAATTGGATCCTTATGTGATTTTTAAATACTCAGTGTTGGAAAATTATCCCAGCATCTCGCTCGCATGCAATTTCTTCACCGTTTCTGTTATCTAAACATGACATCACACATTACACAATCACTTCCATCGGGACAAAACACACTGCTGAAAATGCTGAAGACCCCAATAGCTGGTCACCGACATATGTTTGTGATTGGTTTAAAGATTTGTAGCGTTCACATCCATCTCAATGGCAGTCTCTTGGCTGCATGTCACATGAACACCTATCAGTTTGCTTGTGGGTGCTCAGTTCTACAGCCAAGTGGTTTTGAGCCAATCACCTGAGCCGTAAATGTCATGTGACTTTGATGCTGAAAGGGGTGATGTCATGATGATGTTGATTGGGTGATGGCAGCTCGAGAATATGAACATTTCGAAACAAAATGGCAGTGCTAGCGTACATTCATCTTTTCAGTTGAGAGGATCTCGAATAGTTTGTTAGAATTAGCATGTCATAAAAGTAAGGATAAAAAAAGGTTACCTGTTGTTTCAGAGATTAACTTGTAATATTTTGAAGCCTGTGTCATGGCAGATCCTTCATCCTGGTGTTTGCAGTGGCTCAGAAGTTTTGGATCGGGTGTCTTACGCCGCTTATGTCTGAGCCAGTACAGCTAGCATGATGTTGGCTTCTGCCCCGCGAGAGCTTTTGGCAAACACTTTGTAGGCCGAGGCTAAAACCCAAGGCTTACCTCAACAGCCTTCCTCCCCTCTTCATTCTTTTCTCATAAACTTCATCTAATTGCCATTCCCCTCTCCTCCATCTTCTCTTGTGTCCTCCATGAACTCTTCTGTTAAGTGAAGCCCAGTTTCATGAGGTCAGTGACTGAGGTTTATGTTTTTTTATGGGCTTTGTTGCAATATGATGGATCCAGTTGAAACAAATGCAACTGTTATAGTGAATGTCAGGGTGTGTGAGTGTTTCGAAGAATAGACAGCATGATTCAGTCAAGCGGTTGAATAATAAGAATGACAAATTCTGGTGTCCAAGTGAATGGGACTTGAATATTGAATATTCCTGAGGCAGGAGAACTTGTTGAAAAACACCTCAAAAATGCTCCTGTGAATGTAAAACGTTCGACCGCAGGTGCCCTTCGAAGTGTGAACTTAAAGTATTATTCCCCTTTTTACAAGTCTCAGGTGTCCCCAGAATGTGTCCATGAAGTTTCGGCTAAAATACCCCACAGATCATGTATTATACCATTTTTGAGTGGAAGGAAAAACAAGCTGTTTTGGTGCATGTATCTTTAAATGCAAATGAGCTGCTACTCCCCACCCCCTCATTCAGAAGTGGGCGGAGCCTGTACAGCTCGTTCTGAAAACTGAAACATCTGTTTGGTTTTAATTATCATCTCTATGGCTAAAGCTCATGTGACGTTGTCCTCATGAAAGTTATTATCTGTATCAGTTTAAAGCCACATGAGTCTAAACTTCTGATATATGTTTTTCTAAACACACACACAGAAAGCTGGCTGTCAGACGACACGTCTCGCGAGTAATAAAACAAGTTCTCTTTCACGTCTTATTGCGCTTAAACTGTTAATGCACACAAGGTTGTGTCAAACACACAAAGTTCACATTGACACACTCGGTTATGCCTGTGAATGTAAACAGCAGGGAAAGAAAGCGCATGTGTTTATAAGATCTGTGTATTAAAGTGAAAGCAGCGTAATATACAATACCAATCGCTGTTAATATGAATCAAACAACAAAAAACTGAAAATTACTCTGCTCTTGACTGAATAACTTTTGCTTTATTAAGAATACATTTGTGATTTGAATCCTGTGTCGAGGAGATAAACATGGCCGACTGTGTACACTCTTAGAAGAAAAGGTTCTATATAGAACCTTAAAGGAGAACTCCGGCGCAAAATGAACCTTTGGTCTAATTACACATAGTTACCTAGTCAACTGTTATCTGAGATTTGTTTTCATGATTGCCGAATGTAAATAGTTTTATCTATAAAAACAGTTTAGCCTATGATGCTAGTATATAGGGCATAGAGTAATGACAAATAAAAATCGCTTGTTATTACCACTAACAAGGCTCAAAATAGCCCCACAGTAACACGACAGCATAATAAGGGTCCCTACATTCAAACCGAAGCATTGAGAACTTTGTCAGTGTCCATACAGTTTAATAAGAAGATATTTTATACACACAGTCAACTTCGCGAATACTGGAAGAAGCAATCTTTGAAAAATAGGCTCTACCAGTCGATCTACGAACGCGATCCAAGTGCGCTGGTGAGATGTGAATAAGGTGATACGGTGAGCGCGAACAGTAGTCTACATGTACATATTGAAGAGAAGTAAACGGTTCGTGTTTGTGTTTCTTCCGGAAACAAACGACCATATGAGATTCTGCACAGTTCAGCGCACTTGGATCGGCGCTCGTAGATCGACTGGTAGAGACTATTTTTCAAAGATGGCTTCTTCCAGTATTCGCGAAGTTGACTGTGTGTATAAAATATCTTCTTATTAAACTGTATGGACACTGACAAAGTTCTCAATGCTTTGGTTTGAATGTAGGGACCCTTATTATGCTACCGTGTTACTGTGGGGCTATTTTGAGCCTTGTTAGTGGTAATAACAAGCGATTTTTATTTGTCATTACTCTATGCCCTATAGACTAGCGTTATACTAGCATCATAGGCTAAACTGTTTTTATAGATAAAACTATTTACATCCGGCAATCATGAAAACAAATCTCAGATAACGGTTGACTAGGTAACAATGTGTAATTAGACCAAAGGTTCATTTTGCGCCGGAGTTGTCCTTTAAAAGGATCTATCAGCGCTACGTATTTGGAACTAGGGCTGGGCGATATATCGAGTTTGTACGATGTATCGTTATATTTTTTGAAACGATATGGAATGAGGCAATACCGGTTATATCGATACAGTAGTTTGATATGAGCACATCTGAAAAATAGCGGAGGTTGCAGTGTGAGCTGCTGCAGTGAAAGTAGCTAGGCTACGTAGTACAATTTGTCCTAAACATGACACAAGCTTATATTAATTGCGTCAAAATCACTTTGATATAGTTAACAAGTTTAAGGCAGCTTGCCGCCCTGTCAAATGCTCTGACAAATACTGTTGGTGACTGACAAGATATACTTGCGCTGTTTAATGCGTTTGAGATGTGGTGCTTTCCTCAGTGCTCAACTTACATTTCACAGGTATATTCTCCATCTGTAAATGTTAGAAAGTAAAGCAAATATGTCCATTTCACAACAAATATGTCCATGTCAGAAGAGGACGAGTTTCTGCAAGTGAATCTCCGCTAAAATTCATGCTTCCTTGAACGAGCGCCGGCGCGCGCATGCGCGTGAATAGTACTACGTAGTACGCAATAATTCTGACTAAAATAAACATATTGCTAAAATATTTTTTGTTGGAGAAAATAAATGTGCCATATGTGGAATTTTAAACCTACAAGTATATATTTTTAATGAAAGTGAAAGTGATTATAATGGGGTAATCAAATGCAGGCTAATATAATAGTTTGTGCTTTTGTTTTTATTTTCATTTTTAGTTTAGCCTTTAGTCAATATAAAAACAAAAGCTTTTTGCACATAATATATTGCATAGCCTATATTATATTTGTTTCCATATCCTTCAATATCAACATTGTTTATAGGATATCATTGGGCCGAATGTGAATATATATATATATATATATATATATATATATATATATATATTTTTTAATATAAAGATTTTCTTTATCTAAATAGAAAACGTAGAAAGTACCGAGATATATATCGTATATCGCCATTTGACCAAAAAATATCGAGATATGATTTTTTGGCCATATCGCCCAGCCCTATTATGTTCTATACACTCTTAAAAAAAGGGTTCCTCTGGGTTCTATATAGAACCCTGGGGTTCCATACTTGGCCAATAGAACCTTTTACCAAAAAAAAAAGTGGTTCTATATAGAACCATTTTGGAGTTCCATATATGAAGCGGGGGATGGAACCATTTCTGGTTCTAAATAGAACCTTTTTTTAAGAGTGTACAGCTCATTTAGGGGAGGATCTAAGCTAATAGGGCAGCAGTTGTGGGCGGGGCCTGTGCAATGTGCCGTTACTTTGGAGCACATTCTTGAACGGCTCATTTTGAGACACTGTTACAGATTTATGAGGAAAATAACAAACAGTGGATGGATTTTTACCACAGTAGGGTGGCTGTGTTCATACTGTGTTCAGTAGGTATGCCCAAAAACTATTAAAAAATGAATTCCAATCCAAAGTTCGAAAGGAACTGCAAACAGCATAAACTAGTGAGCAGTGAACACTGCGTAGGGACCCTGCCAAACAGAGGCCCCTATCCCCCTACCTTGCACCCGGCGCAAATGACTATGTACACTGACGCGTGTATCATTCCTATATTGCAACCGCGCAAAGCGGGCTTTTCCCTCCACAGACGCACGTCGGTAAACTAGGGAATGAACTTGCCGTGTCCTAACTACACGCGACGCCGCGACACTCGATAAAAGGTATCTTTTCCATGTTAATCAGAGTTTTTATCCTAACCAGACGCGACGGCGACACGCAAACTTTCTAATTTAGAAACGGTTCCTATTTCTGCGACATCGCGGCTTACAGATCCGCCCACACAGAGATATTACACAGGTTATGAGTACACATTATTTATTTTTAGTTAAAAATAGGTCACTGTGCCACAAGCGATAACGGATAATTTACCTCAGATTTTGAAAGCGTATAATACAGCGTTTAAAATGAATTCTATGCAAACATACGACTGTACTTCATCACAAAATTAGTCAATGAGTATATTTTGTTAATGTTTTGATTTTTATTAATGTTATTTCTTGATTTGATTATGCCCTTACCCATTTCCAATGCGAGTGCGGGCCAGCAGTGCGCTTTCACAGAGAGGCTCCGCCCACACGCTTTTCTGAATGGCTGTGATTTTTGATTGACGTGGACGGACACACTTGCTGTCGCTGGAATTTTATCGCGTCGCGTTTAGTTAGGACACGGTGTGAGGCTTTTCAGTGAAGTCAGGTTGATAACGTTAGGTCTTTTCAAATCAGATGTCCGACCTCTAGAAATGACTGAGTTCATGAAGGCCACACCATTCTCCTAGATCTGTCCTTTGAGTTCTTCTATAGCAGGGCATCGCTGTGCCGTTTACGGACTAAACCCGTGAATGTAGAATCAGACTGGCATACAATAAGCGGCGGGCGAGTCTCGACACATCAGCTGCGCCTCGGGGAATGAAGAGGTGTTCGCCTTCCTCACACTGCATCATAATCTGTCCTTTCAGACCCGCGTCTTCATTGCAGTGTGAGAGTGTGTGTTCCGGCCGGTGAAACCCGAGGTGGTCTCTGTGCCAGCGTTGTCATTTAATCACGCTGGGGTCTATGGACATCAGACATGCTGTTACACGCTCACTTAACAGCTATTAATGAGCGCCAGGCCTCTGGACGTCTATATCAACGCTTTCTGGAGTTCTGTGTGTCATGTCGTCTCAGTCTGGTGGAGAGAGATTTAAAGCTGACTGTAGACATGTTTATGAACCTCATGGTTGCACAAACGCACAGATTGGGGTGGATTAAGTTAGATTTAATCAATTGTGGCCTCAGCTGCTTGTGACACTGCACAGTTTAGAGTTGTTTTCTGTCTCACTTGACCCATAGGAATCATTTTATTGGTGTAACCTGCTTTCGTCAAGTTGATTCAGACGTTTTAAATATTATTGACTTAAATAAAACCAGTTAATAGTTTCCGCATGGAGCATGTTTTGGTCACATGACCGTTTTTGCAGTCATTTTGGTGGTTATGAATAATTATTTAGATTACTGTGCTTTTTACAAGCCTTTTTACAAGCCTGACCAACTAGTCATACTAGATAAATGACAAATAAATAAAAGCAAAAGTTTCCCAGGAATTGTTTAAATCTCAACATCAGTTTTTACACTCTTTCCCCCCCAATTTTTTTTAAAAACGCCATTACTAAAAAGATCATAAAACTTTGGAAGAATTTAAAGGTAATAATATATATATATATATATATATATATATATATATATATATATATATATATATATATACGTATACATATATATATATATATATATATATATATATATATATATATATATACGTATACATATATATTATTACCTTTAAAAAAAAAAAAAAATATATATATATATATATATATATATATATATATATATATATATATATTTTGACATGCACCTTCTGTATTATGCTTTTAGTCCATGAATAAGTATCTTTAACCCGGCAAATAACGGTTAATATCTTCAGGTAATGACAGAGTTATAAACTTGGCTTCTGATTGGTCAATACAACATTTCATTCATGCTAAAAACCACAATGTAGTAAAAGCTATAGCGGGAAACCTGTTCACCAGTGTTAGCTTTTTCATGCTCAATTCGTCTGACTCAAAATAATCAGGTGCATCAATAAGTGCTTTTCATTGTCAAAGAACAAGAACAAGTGTGTTCTTGTACACAGTTTGTAGACTTGTGTTGTAGAGATCGTAACAGAGATCAGTTCTGTAGTGATGTTATCGCCACCGGAGGAAGGGATGTAATGTGACTCATCTGGAAACCAAAGTTCGTGACTGCGCACAAACTAAATGAGATCATGACAATGTGTTTGTTTAGCATTGTTGTAATGAACTAGGCTACTTTTTTCATTACAAATTATTATTTGAATTAATTTTTTTTGGTTGCAAAATGTTATAATAAATTATATATACATATTCATACATATATATATATATATATATATATATATATACATATGCATATATACATAATATATACATATATACACATATAATATATATATAATTATTTATTCATTACAAATTAGGAATTTTTTAATAGATTTTTTTTGTCAAAATGTTATAATAAATAAATAAATAAATAAATATATAATTAATTATTTATTCATGACAAATTAGGATTTTTTATAGTTTTTTGTTGTCAAAATGTTATAATAAATAAATAAATATATAATTATTTATTACAAATTATGAATTTTTAAATATTTTTTTTGTTGTCAAATGTTATAATAAATAAATAATATATATATATATATATATATATAATTATTTATTCATTACAAATTCTGAATTTTTGAATAGATTTTTTTTAGTTGTCAATGTTTTAATAATAATAATAAAAAATATATATAATTATTTATTACAAATTATGAATTTTTAAAAAAATTTTGTTGTCAAATGTTATAATAAATAAATTATATATATATATATATATATATATATATGATTTTTTATTCATTACAAATTCTGAATTTTTTAGTAGATTTTTTTTTGTTGTCAATATTTTAATAATAAAAATATATATATATATAATTAATTATTTATTCATTACAAATTCTGAATTTTTGAATAGACTTTTTTGTTGTTGTCAAAATGTTATAATAATAAATAAAACATATATATATACATATATAATTATTTATTCATTACAAATTCTGAATTTTTGAATAGATTTTTTTGTTATCTATCTATCTATCTATCTATCTATCTATCTATCTATCTATCTATCTATCTATCTATCTATCTATCTATCTATCTATCTATCTATCTATCTATCTATCTATCTATCTATCTATCTATCTATTTATTTATTTATTTATTTATTTATTTATCCCTGTACAAATTACTATATATTTTCATCTTTTAATTTCCAGACCTATACATGGTAAAAGAAATCGAGATGTTCAATGTCGTCTCAGACTTTTGGACCCCACTGTAGATTTTAGAAGTATATTTACAGCAGGAGTGTATATTTACACTGTGAGCGGGATCACACACACACGTCTCTTGCCTCGGGTGTGTTGCTCACAATAGCTCTTTGATACAGTAGGTGCCGTACAGCCTTTGGAAAGTGTCATGACATGTCGCACAACCGACTTGATTTTGCAAAGATAAAGCTTGTGGTTAGTTCTGATTTGTAAAGATACTCTTCTTTGTTAAGGAACTATACTTTCATTGAGCGTCCGTCTCTATTGTGTCATACACTTCCTTTCCGTTCTCCCGGGAAAAAGTTAAAAAGAGTGGCGGCCTGCCGGGATCTTCCGAACGCTTATATCAGCATCTGAAAGAATAAATAAAATGGAGGGGACGGTACGGTACTAATGAAAAGAGCAATATTTGAACAAGTTCTGCAGCTGGCTATGGGCATTGTTTCTCTTTCCTCCCCTGGATTGAGATGGATGAGGTCTGGGCTACTCCTCGTTGGTTTATTGAAGCCTGGATTTGTCCGGCGTTGTGATTCAGACCTCGTTGTATTACTTCATCGAGTTATAAATGATGCGTTGACAAAGGCGTCCCTGTCTTCTCTGATCTCACACCATCCTGGAATGTTTTCTCCATCCATCATCCCGTCTCTGGTGTGGCGACCTCCACTCGGGACACGCGAGCGCCGGGTAATAGATGTGTTTGCGGTGGACAAAGAAATGTTTGTTCTGTGCGTCTCAGTGTGAAGGAACGTTACTTATAAATGCATTATATTGTGTTGTGTTACGCCTAATAAAACAATTACGCTGAATTTTGTTTCTGTTCTTGGAAAGTTGCACTCTAAACAATGCTGGGTTGTTTTAACCCCAAATTACAGTACGTAAAATATGGACAAACCCAAATGTTGGGTTAAAAATGTAATTAAAAATGTAACCCATTTTCAACTTTCACTTTCAACTGTACATTTTTAACCCAACATTTGGGTTCGTCCATATTTGACCCAAATTTGGGTTGAAATAACCGAGCATTTTTAGAGTGTGCTATTCGTGTTAACATGTTCTTGAGGTACTGTTGCTTGCAACCCCTTCATTTAACACGTTACTTAAAAGCACTAAGTCAGATTTCTAACATTTGATCTATATGAACAAAAGTGTTACTTGTGACCCCTTTATTGTACACTCTAAACCAGCGATTCCCAAACTGTGGTCCGCGGACCACTAGTGGTCCGTGAGGGTACTGCAGGAGGTCCGTGAAAAGGCAAAATAATAATAATAAAAAAAAAATACCAAGAAATTCCTGTTAAAACAAAAGTAAAAAGAATATGTAGGCCTATATTTATATAAAATGTAAATTAAATTGTCAAGCTATTGTGTGATTACTAAAATAGGCTAGTGGCGCTCAGCCATGACGTTCAAGCTCCGTGCCGTCAGATGTGCAGATGACAGATGACAAACTCAAGCCTACTTTTTTGAGGAATCTGGAGATTAACGTTAATAATCCCCTAAAATCTATTTTCTCGCGATTTAAACATTGGTTGAAACATTCGGAATATTGTAAGTTATCATCTTAACTAAATATATAACACTAGGTTTGTGATTTTGGGATATTTTAATGCAAAAATCTTAGGTATTCCACCTTTAACACATTACTTAAAAGCACTAAGTCAGATTTCTAACAGTTGATCTATATGAACAAAAGTGTTACTTGTGACCCCTTTATTGTACACTCTAAACCAGCGATTCCCAAACTGTGGTCCGCGGACCACTAGTGGTCCATGAGGGTACTGCAGGAGGTCCGTGAAAAGGCAAAATAATAATAAAAAAAATAAAAATACCAAGAAATTCCTATTAAAACAAAAGTAAAAAGAATATGTAGGCCTATATTTATATAAAATGTAAATTAAATTGTCAAGCTATTGTGTGATTACTAAAATAGGCTAGTGGCGCTCAGCCATGACGTTCAAGCTCCGTGTCGTCAGATGTGCAGATGACAGATGACAAACTCAAGCCTTCTTTTTTAAGAACTCTGAAGATTAACGTTAATAATCCCCTAAAATCTATTTTCTCGGATTTAAACATTGTTTGAAACATTCGGAATATTGTAAGTTATCATCTTAACTAAATATATAACACTAGGCTTGTGATTTTGGGATATTTTAATGCAAAAATCTTAGGTATTCCACCTTTAACACATTACTTAAAAGCACTAAGTCAGATTTCTAACAGTTGATCTATATGAACAAAAGTGTTACTTGTGACCCCTTTATTGTACACTCTAAACCAGTGATTCCCAAACTGTGGTCCGCGGACCACTAGTGGTCCGTGAGGGTACTGCAGAAGGTCCGTGAAAAGGCAAAATAATAATAATTTAAAAAAAAAATACCAAGAAATTCCTATTAAAACAAAAGTAAAAAGAATATGTAGGCCTATATTTATATAAAATGTAAATTAAATTGTCAAGCTATTGCGTGATTACTAGTGGTGCTCAGCCATGACGTTCAAGCTCCGTGTCGTCAGATGTGCAGATGACAGATGACAAACTCAAGCCTTCTTTTTTAAGAACTCTGAAGATTAACGTTAATAATCCCCTAAAATCTATTTTCTCGCGATTTAAACATTGGTTGAAACATTCGTAATATTGTAAGTTATCATCTTAACTAAATATATACCACTAGGCTTGTGATTTTGGGATATTTTAATGCAAAAATCTTACGTATTCCACCTTTAACATTACTTAAAAGCATATGTCCATATTTGACCCAAATTTGGATTGAAACAACCCAGCATTTTTTAGAGTGTAACATTATTTAAATGCATTGGCGTTTGTGTGCTCAGTGTGGATCTTCATCCATCATCGTGTCTTGGGACATAATTAATAATCCGCTTCATTTATACAGCGCTTCACGCAATAGATGCATGCTAACTGCAGAAAGTGTTATCCAAGGTGTGTGTTTTATCAGCATGTGTGTTTCCTTGTGTTGGTTGTGTAATGTTCAACTAGACCGCTTTATTGAACCACATCCGCACGTGACTTACACTATGTCAACTAGTTTTCCGTGTGGTTTTGGATGCGTAGCGAGAGCCACGACACACTCCACTTAGACACCTAACTACTTCATTCATCTTTCTTCGCCCTTCATGCTTTAATATTTCATCCCTCACATCACAATGTCTTCTGTTCTCCTGCAACGGTTCTGTTCTTAAATCTGGACCGTCCCTGCAAACCCTCCTTCATAAATAATACCTGCACACACACAGCCTTTCGCCCTCACCTCATCTCCGTCTCCTGCTGATTATTGGCTCCATTTGATGTTAAATCTGCATGTTATTCGCTGGGTTCAACGGCCTCGGGGACTGTGGGAGGACGAGTCGTCTCCGCAGCGGATCTGTTCAGATATTTGCTGAGTCGTGCTCTGGGTTTGTGGCCTGAAAATGTCTTCCAGATTAAAACTTGGATGAACTGGTTGACATTGTTCCTTTTGAACGGGTTCACGTTTCTGTTTGTTCGATTGTGACTCATTATTCTGCTGAATTATTTTGTGGTTGGTATAATTATGTTTTTTTAATGCTTGCACAAATAAGTTGTCTCTTGTCTTTTGGAGAAACACTAAGAGGGGAAATTAGTTGATATTAGGGATGCACGATATATCGGTTATCCATCGATATTAGAGATTTATTTTTCATTTAGGCTAGCAATATTGACTGCTGGATATTGGATGTATAATATATTGGATATTTAATCATTTTGTCTTTGTTTCCGATCTTTTAAAATGACTTTTACATTAAAATTCTAGGGCTGTCAAATGATTAATCGCGATTAATCGCATCCAAAATTAAAGTTTGTATTTACATAATATATGTGGGTGCACTGTGTATAATTATTTTGTATATATATATAAATACACACACACACACACGCATGTATATTTAAGAAAAAAATATTATTTATATATAATAAAATATTTATATATTTATTACATATTATATATAAATCAGTATGTACATGAAAATATTTCTTAAATATATACAAGCATGTGTGTATTTATTTCTATAAAATAATTATACACAGTGCACCCACATATATTATGTAAACACAAACTTTTATTTTGGATGCGATTAATTAAAATTTATTATGTATTTTTGTTTTCTTAATGTTTCTGTTCTTATTCTGCACAATTCATATATACACAGTACATATACACACACACTACATAATTGTGCCTTTATTTCTAGTAAAATTATTATGACTAAACTTTTTGACTATATTTCACAAATATATATATACAATCTGAATTGTGACTTTCTATCTATTTCTTACAACTGAGACTTTATTTTTCAATACTGTGAATTTATTTCTCATAATATCTTATATATATAAAGAGAAGTTGCTCTTTTCATGTAGCCTGACGTCATCTGAATGAAACCCTTTACTTCCAAATGTTTGTTGTACAGAATTGAGACTTTCCCAATCCAGTCGGTTCTTGTGGATTAAAATGTGGGTTTTTTTTTTTTCTGATTGCGTACTTGGAAATACATCAGATTAGGGATGAAAGTTGAAACGTGAAAAACGACAGATAAATAGATGGATGTATGGATGATAAAGCTAGATCAGTCATTCCTCTGGTAGACTGAAGCCGGCATAGCCTTGCATTCCTTCGGTGTGCGACCCCAATTTCTCCCATTTCTTCTCCATCATCAGCTGGCTTTGAAGCTCTTCCAGGGTGTGTGTGTGATGCCAAGCTGACTGTGGGTTATTCAGCTGTGCCCAGTTATGAGATTACATTGCTTCAGATGAGTTCAGTCAGGACACACGGTCACGCACAGAGAGATATTACAGTGACTGGCTGGTCATGTTATTTAGATTCATAAGCACTGTAAAAAATAAACCGTAAATTTTACGGTAAAAAAAAAAACGGCAGCTGTGGTTGCCAGAACTTTACCGTTAAAAATACGGTAGGAACGTTAATGGTTTTACAGACTTAACTTAAAATTTACAGTAATAAACCGTCATTTATTTTCTGATAAAATGTGGATTTACCAACTTATTGATGTATTGATATCTGTTTTGGACCATTGTAATATACTGACAACCAACAATCATCACAGCAGTGATGAGAGTTACAAGTGAATAATTGTATAAAGCAATACTTAATTAAAGAAGCTGCACAATGTCATTCACACAAACATTAAGCACCATCATGGTAACACACATGAAATTTAAAAAAATGCAATAAACATTAATTTAACAACATTAAATGTAACATATAACCCTAATGTAGATAACTGATTAGAAAAAAAAACAATAAAACTATGAGGAACCGTAGTTATTTCAACAAAAATACATCAAATGTGAAGTGTCACACAGGGAATTGTGGGAATGTCAATTTACGTTTTTTCACTGTAAATTATACAATGATTTGTTCTTTTTCACTTTCAAAAACTTAAAATTAACGGTAAATTTAACGGTATTTTACTGTAAAATTATATCACAGTTATTTACCGTGTATAGTATGGAAACTTTCTGTTTACCAATTAACAGTTTTGCACTGTAGCATTTTTACAGTATTTTACCGTTAAAATCACGGTTATTTTTTACAGTGTGTGTTTTTTAATCATTCCAATCTAGCCCCGTTTTATTTGTTCTGGTACAAGACGGCTAATAAGCATAAGAACATATAACACCCACAAATATTAGGTAAAAATGACCTGTATTTGATTACATAAAATAAGCTATTATCTCATTCATTGCAATACTGAACATTCCTCCATTTCTTCTCTGGTTGTTTCGTGCCTGAAATCCTTCGCCTAAAGTCAGTTTTCTTTTACCAACAACAAGTCATGGATATTTAGAGATGCTGGTGACACTGATCGTAACTCTCTCTTCTCTTAGGACCCGGGCTACTGGATACAGGTCCATCGGTTAGAACATGGAGACGGGGGGATTTTGGACCTGGATGACGTGCTGTGTGATGTAGCCGACGACAAAGACCAGGTATGAAGTGTGCATGCTTATCTGTTCTTACTTTAGGAGAGACGCTGATCTCTACACTCAAAAAAATGAACTGGGAAGGTCGTGCACTTTACATAATATATTTAGTTTACTTATAATAATTGTGTTTTTTGACTTGAAATGTTTTTTTTTTCTTAAGGTCTATGTAGTAAAAAACTACCTATAAGTAAAAAACTCGTACATCCAGAGGGGGGCAGTATAGTGCGAGCCGACTGCCATTTTGCCTGAACTTAATTTAATTGTGTTGAATCTGTTTACGTAATCCGTTTGTGTTGGATTACATGATTGATTTGTGTCGCATTAACTGAAACTGGGTGGTGCTTTTAGTTTCCAGCATGCTTTGCATATGTTTGAATTAAGAGAGAATAAGTGTTAAAATTAAGTGTTATTTTACGTTTTTTTTGTTGTTGAAAAATTTAGAAAAGGGGAAGACTTGATAGTTGTAATTGTGTTTAAAGTTAAATTATATTGGGATTATTAAACCATTTAAATTACAGTAGGTTACCCTTTTGTTTGGCCGACGACTGATTTAATTATTTTCTATTGCTTTGGTTGAGGGAGCATGTAAATCTTAGCATTTACGATGCAAATAGCTAGTTATAGTCTATCAATTTAAGTATGTATCACTGAAATAAATGAAATATAAATGGATGATGCCAGGAAGCCTTTAAAAATTTACATTGAGACTACTTAAATTGGGTCACTTAAAATAACTTAATTCCATGATGTGGAACTTACATAAACAAATTATGTTTGTTTAACGTAATCCAGTTATGTGGAACCTGATGACGAAAAAAAAATAAGTAAAGCCAACATAACATTTTCTTGAGTGTTGTTTTTAACTTCAACTTTCATTTCCAGTTTGAATATACCAAAATGGCAGATAATTATAATTATTAAAAATAATCATATCTGTGATGACAACTGGATCTTTCTGGCCTCGTGACGACAATGAGTGTGTTTGCGTGAAAAATTTTAACCCGGTCATATAAATGCCTTAAGTTATTTTTATTCGGGTTTATATACTGTTTAAGCCGACAACTAGCCTATGTTTTTGGTATTTTGGTGGAGGTGTTTTTTGTGCATGTCTATTTATGCTTCAAATGATTTCAAAATATCACGAATGCGATCTTGCATTGTTCAAGCTAATTTTAGATGGTTATCATCAGCATTTTGTTGTATATGTGATCAACCACTGTCGGATACTACCAACTCAATCACGTTAGAAATAGTTGTACATGATCTGGCGATTTCGTATGAATTCTTACGTGATTTTTCAATTTTTAGAAAACAAGCAAGCATGAATGTCCATCCCCAAACAGTTATGAAGCAGTTATCTATATTTATTTCATTATGTTTTACACACTATTTCAAAATAGGCTACTTGTTGGATATTAGACAATATACAGTATATATTTCACAGTATGCAGTGTGTTATCTGTTCAAGCGTAGTCTGTGGCTTGGTGAAAACGTGGCCTTTCTACATCCACCATGTTGTTGTTTTTTTATGCAAGGCTTCCATGTATTTTGAATACAGATTGCCTGTGTTTATGATAAACTAGATGTCAAAATATCAGATATTCCAGATTAGTTTCCAAATCCCTTTAGCCGAGCGAGGGTGAGAAAAGGCAGAGGTCGTCCTCGCTTTGACTTGTTTTTCTCAACTGTTATTGTGGTTATCTTATCTGCGTGTGCTTCGATTTATTTCCCCCATGCTTGGGAATGGCCAGGAACATTGACTGTTTATTACTAGCAATACACTGAAATTTCGGTGACCGAAAAGGATTTTTTGGTTTCGACTGGAACAGTTTTGTACGTCCGGAAAGGAGATGTTTAAAGGAGTAGTTCACTTTTAAAAAAAAACTTTTGCTGATAATTTACGTAATTGCGTTTTAACTGATCCAGTGTCTATTTTGTGCACGCAAATCTATAACGGGTAAATATGTCAGATGTGTGGACAATAGAGCTGGGTTGACATTATCGATTTATCAAATGTATTTGATCTTCATTTGAATGAACTGAGATGTTTTAGTCTATGCATGAACAAAAATTCACTAAACAGTATTTGTAGCTACAGCGCCAACGGCACGTGAACTGATCATCTCTTTCTCTTTACGACTAGTTATGGCATGAAATAAATGAAATGTTAAAATGAATATTACAACTTACTGAGATGTATCATGTCTCAAATGGTGTTTCAATGTCATGTAATGTTACATTTACCTCAGGAAAGCCATTCAATGATAAATTAACTCTAGAGAAATAACTCTAGAGAGGAGCAATTTGCTAAAAATGTAAGCTTCATTCAGCTAAAGGAAAACATTAACTCACTAATCACTAATTTTTACCTATTCCTCTAATTTCCTGTGTGAGTCTGTGTGACTCACTGCATTGGGCAGACTTTAACTTGCCAGTTTCGGACCACCTCATGCTAAATAAATTTATTTTTTTCTCAATGTTGCATTTTTCCTCCATGAAAAGCATCATTATTTGGTCATAGCAATGGAATGTGGGAAGTTTCCTCTTGTTCACCACATCGTCAATAATGGCTAATCTCAGTTCCACACAAGAGATGTGTCCCTCTGGGGTGTTTAAACTCGTAGTTTGTTCATTAGCATCACTGCTAATGTTGTCAAGCCCTGATAAATTGTGTTTAGCCAGCAAGCTAATTAGTCCGTCCGTTCCTGCTGGGCTCTGGTGACATCTCAATGCCTTCAGCCGCTTTTGTTCCTAGTGATTTATAATCATCCTCTCAGCATGACCACAATTGATAATCCATGTTAGCTCAATTAGTAAACAGCACACACACTGGCTACGCTTGCATTGTGCCAAATCCATACTATGAAGCTAATTAGCATTAGCATACAAGCACACCCTGATGAACCCAAGATCTGTGTTTTACAATGCTGAATACTAGGAATGCGTGATATTGGAAAGAAATGACATTGAAAACAACTTCACCAGATGACTCGAATAGCTCTGTTCGGGAAGAATTAATCGTTTTTGAATGATTGCATTTAAAATAAGAAGTGATACGAAAATTTGCCCTATATATTAAAGCTGATAAATAATGTTTTATGTCCGAGATGCTTCAGATGTGCAATGTTTAATATGATGGCTTTGAATTGGTTGAAATATGATGCACTCTCAGGAAAAAAGGTCCAAAAGCTGTCACTGCAGCTGTACCTTTTCAAAAGGTACGCTTTTGTATCTAAAGGGGGCATATTGGTACCTTAATGGTACTTATTAGCACCTAAATGTCCATATTAGCACCTAAAATGTACATATTAGAACCTAAATGTACATATTAGCACCTAAAATGTACAAATTAGCAAATAAATGTCCATATTAGCACCTAAAATGTCCATATTAGCAAATAAATGTCCATATTACCACCTAAATATACACATTGGCATTGGCACCTAAAATGTACATATTAGCACCTAAAATTTACAAATTAGCAAGTAAATGTCCATATTATTTTAACTGTCGCCTTGCTTTTGGCTTGCTTTGAGCTTGCTCAGTTGGGGTTATTTAGTGTTTAGCAATGTTGTTGATCTGTGTTGTGCTACTTTCATGTTATCACTGTGAAGCTGCTTTGATACAATCTGTATTGTGAAAAGCGCTATATAAATAAATGTGATCTGAAATGTGATCTGATATTAGCACCTAAAATGTACATATTAGCAAATAAATGTCCATATTAGCACCTTAATATACATATTGGCACCTAAATGTACATATTAGAACCTAAATGTACATATTAGCACCTTAATATACATATTGGCACCTATATTAGAACCTAAATGTACATATTAGCACCTAAAATGTACATATTAGCAAATAAATGTCCATATTAGCACCTAAATGTGCATATTAGCAAGTAAATGTCCATATTAGCACCTAAATGTGCATATTAGCAAGTAAATGTCCATATTAGCACCATATTGGAACCTAAAATGGACATATTAGCACCTAAAATGTACATGTTAGCAAGTAAATGTCCATATTACCACCTAAATATACACATTGGCACCTAAAATGTGCATATTGACACCTAAATGTATTAGCACCTAAATGTGCATATTAGCACCTAAAATTTACAAATTAGCAAGTAAATGTCCATATTAGCACCTAAAATGTACATATTAGCAAATAAATGTCCATATTAGCACCTTAATATACATATTGGCACCTAAATGTACATATTAGAACCTAAATGTACATATTAGCACCTAAAATTTACAAATTAGCAAGTAAATGTCCATATTAGCACCTAAAATGTACATATTAGCAAATAAATGTCCATATTAGCACCTTAATATACATATTGGCACCTAAATGTACATATTAGAACCTAAATGTACATATTAGCACCTAAAATGTACATATTAGCAAATAAATGTCCATATTAGCACCTAAATATACATATTGGAACCTAAAATGTACATATTAGCACCTAAAATGTACATGTTAGCAAGTAAATGTCCATATTAGAACCTAAATGTACATTTTAGCTCCTAAAATGTACATATTAGCATCTAAATATACAAATTAGCACGCACCTGTCCTAAAATGTACATATCAGCACCTAAAATGGACAAAAGTGTACCTTTTGAAAAGGTACAGCCCCAGTGACAGATTTTGTACCTTTTTTTCTGAAGGTGTGGGAATCGCAATACTGTTATATAAATCTACATAAAATCAACATATATTTAATTATAAAGATGATAATTGTGTGTTTGGGACATGGCTTTTAATGGTGAGACTAATCAGGCTCTCAAAAATTATATACAAATTAAGGATTTATCGGCCAATATAGATTTTTGGCTTTCAAATATAAAGAATCATCACATCGGCCAAAATGTATCCTAATCAAAATGTATTTTAATAGCACTCGTAACAAAATTAATGGTAGCTTGGCACAGTGATGATGTCAGATGATGATAACTGAATAATAACCATATTCATATAACATAACAGATGTTGACATATACATAAGAGGGGGGGGGGGTAGAAAATATGTATTTTGCATCCAAAATGACGTGATTTTACAGAGAGAATCAGTCGAGCTGTCGTTCTTGTTTCAGGTTGATGAACATGATCTACCGCAGAGCATATTCAGGGAAGCGTTCAGGCTTGTGTGTGTGTGTGTGTCGTCTTGGGAGGCTTGAGCTTTTTTTTCTGCCGGGTGTCATGGTAACATCTCTGCCAGGACGAGTCAAGCGTCTGAATCTGTGGCACTTCTGCGTGAGAAACGGCCGAGAGCCACAACATCCCTCACACACACACACACACACACACACGCTCAGCTCAGGAAACAGATTTCAGTGCACCGTGCATTACATTCCTGAATATTGTTAGTCTTGCATCATCTCTCTTGTTGTTTTTTCTATTTTTACATCATTGTCTCTCACTGATCTCTCTCCCGTACCCGTCTGATGTTCACACACACCGCTTCTGTGCTTCTGTGCACTTGCCGTCATGCATTTCTCATGACTGAGGATTAGATTTGAATATTATTCTGCTATGCTGTGCACATGGTGAGCCTAAGTAGCTTTGCGTCTTTGTGTGTTTCTGTCAGATGTTCAGGGCTTATTTTATGTGCTTGAATTAACATTAAAGGCTTTCATTTCCAATATTAGTCAATTTCTCGTATTATGATGCCAACACAAACGGGGGTCTTTCATTTAAATGTTTTACAGATGCTTTGGGCGTTCACTTATAAGCATTTTATTGAGTCTTTACTAAATATATAAATATAATAGGGCTGTGCAAAAATTAATTGTGATTAATCGCATCCAAAATAAAAGTTTTTGTTTACATAATATATTTGTGTGTGGTGTATATAATTATTTTGAATATATAAATACACACACATGCATGTATATATTTAAGAATTATTTGTGCTTAAATTCTGTGTATATATATATATATATATAAATGTACATAATCTATATTATATAAATATAAATATTTTATATATGAATAACACATTTTCTTAAATATATACATGCATGTGTGTGTATTTATATATACAAAATATTTATATACAGCACACACAAATATATTATGTAAACACAGACTTTTATTTTGGATGCGATTAATCGCTATTAATTTTTGCACAGCCCTAAAATATAAGCATGCATATGTTTTTGCTTTAAGCTTTAATGGCTCATAGAGCCCGACCGATAAAGGATTTTGAAGGCAGATACCGGTACAAATATTTTTGGGTTTTAAAATCCGATATTCCGATATATCGGCCGATATATATATATATATTTTTTTATTAAATATTGTTGGATTTCACACACGTGTAAAAGAAAATCTAACTTTTCCGCATAAGATACGTTTGATACTTTTTCTCTATGTCTAAATGTTCACTCCTCGCAAGTATAACTTACATTTTACAATGCAGGGACTGTAACTAGAGATATACTAGTTATAAATACAGTAATTACACTCTCAGAAAAAAAGGTACAAAAGCTGTCACTGGGGCTGTACCTTTTCAAAAGGTAAACTTTTGTCAATTTTAGGTGCTAATATGCACATTTGAGGTGCTAATATGTACATTTTATGTGATAATATGTACATTTTAGGTGCTAATATGTCCATTTCATGAGCTAATATGTCTATTTTAGGTGTTAATATGTACATTTTAGGTGATATGTACATTTTAGGTGCCAATATGTACATTTTATGTTCTAATATGTCTATTTCATGAGCTAACATGTCAATTTTAGCTGGTAATATGTTCATTTTAGGTGCTAATATGTCATTTTTAGGTGTTAATATGTAAGTTTTAGGTGATAATACGTACATTTTAGGTGCTAATATGTCCATTTAATGAGCTAATATGTACATTTCAGGTGCTAATATGTACCACTAAGGTACCAATATGTAGCCTTTGGATACAAAAGTGTACCTTTTGAAAAGGTACAGCCCCAGTGACAGCTTTTGTACCTTTTTTTTCTGAGAGTGTACTTTATTTAGGCAGAAAAAGTTCATTAATGTTAACATTAGCGGTCTTCCACTGATGACAGTGGCATTAGCTTGCTTTGTGGTTAGTCTATGATTAGCAATAGATAACATCATACTGCAAGTTGTAAAACATACATTTTCAATGTAACAGGCCAAGGAGAGATGATTGAAGTGTTTTTCGTCCGTTTTTATTTTATTTTTTAAATATTCATTTATCGGCCATTATAACTGCCGATACCGATATTATGTAAAATGCCTAATATCGGCCGATAATATCGGTCTGGCTCTAATGGCTCATATAGTTTGAATACATGCAATACTTGTGAGGCCCAAACTGAGCTAAAATATGACATTTTGTGCAGTTGCAGATATCTATATGATCAAAAGTAAGATGAAATTCTGATGCTTGTAATGTAAATCATTGAGATCTTTAGCCGACTAGGATAGCAGGATAGCAAACTACAGAAGCTCTTGCTGTTTTACTGCCTCTAGTGTTCATTTCTTTTAATGTATATATTGTGTATTTCGCGTTTTGCAAAAATGTTGCCACAGAAACACTTTCCCACTGAGCCTGTGTTGAATAATCAGTTAATCTGAAGTTATCCTGAGTTTAAAGCAAGTTTGACGTCAGATTTCATCTCGATTTGAAGCCGAGAGCGTGTCCAGCGCTGGTGAAATATGTCCAGCTGCTGCTTTTTAGGAAGTGTGTGTGTGTTTATGGACTTCACGGACGGTCATTCTGTCGTTCGTCCTGAAGCTCCTGGTTCTGATGGGTAAATGTTTTTCCAGGTGTTCTCCGTAAGCCTTATGCTCTGGCCTCGGACGCCGGATGTGGCTTTCCATGATTAATACAGTATAGTAGCCTATAGTTGCTGGTCAGAGATCATCAGATCATCATATTAGAGGGATTTCTGGAGGATCGTGTGACACTGAGGACTGGAGTAACGTTTCGATTTGTTTCAAATAATGACCTCAATTTTAGCAGCAATTATGAAATTACTTCATATTTGTCTTGGAACAACTTTGATGTGTTGGTAACACTGACTTTACAATAAGGTCTCATTTGTTAACATTAGTTATTGCATGAAATATCATGAACTAACAATGAGAAATATATAAATATATAGGCTATATATTTTAACAAACTGAGATTAATAAATGCTGTACATGTGTTGTTCACTGTTAGTTCATATTAACTATTAAAGTTGGTAAGGTATTGTATGTGTGAGAGTGTAAGAGAGAGTGTGTGAGTGAGTGAGTGTGTGTGTGAGAGAAAGAGAGAGAGAGAGTGAGAGTGTGTGTGTGTGTGTGTATTTGCACGTTTGCTGATTACTGATATCCAGTTTTTCTAGTTCTCTATAGCAGCTGGTTTGACTGGTTATGGCTTCATTTTAAAGAGTGTCTGTTCTGGTGTGTGTTCATTTCCTGTCACTGTCTCTCATCACCGTCTCGTCACAGTTCACACAAACTCAAAGAGATACGCCAGGACGTGCCGAATATTTATACTTGAAAACCTTTGAAACGCTGGACTGAATAATGCATTGTGCTTTTGTTCTTTGTAGAAGCGTCTAAAACACACATCTGCGCACAATACACACACTGAACGCCCTAAGCGTTTGATTGATTCATGCCTTCTGATGCATTTTTCATAGTTAAATGTACAGAATGAGTTTGTCTTTAAGGCTTAAAACACTATGAAAAAGCTCTGCAAGATCAGTGTGACACGATGCTTATGTTCCTGTCAGAGTTTAAAGAGGGAAATATGAGTTTAAAGAGGGAAATATGAGTTAAGAGGTATATATGGGTTTAAAGAGGTACATATGAGTTTAAAGATCTATATATGAGTTTAAAGAGGTATATATGAGTTTAAAGAGGTACATATGAGTTTAAAGAGGGAAATATGAGTTTAAAGAGGTACATATGAGTTAAGAGGTATATATGAGTTTAAAGAGGTACATATGAGTTTAAAGAGGGAAATATGAGTTTAAAGAGGGAAATATGAGTTTAAAGAGGGAAATATGAGTTTAAAGAGGTATATATGAGTTTAAAGAGGGAAATATGAGTTTAAAGAGGGAAATATGAGTTTAAAGAGGTATATTAAAGAGGTATATATGAGTTTAAAGAGGGAAATATGAGTTTAAATAGGTATATATGAGTTTAAAGAGGGAAATATGAGTTTAAAGAGGTATATATGAGTTTAAAGAGGGAAATATGAGTTTAAAGAGGTATATATGAGTTTAAAGAGGTATATATGAGTTTAAAGAGGGAAATATGAGTTTAAAGAGGTATATATGAGTTTAAAGAGGGAAATATGAGTTTAAAGAGGTATATGAGTTTAAAGAGGGAAATATGAGTTTAAAGAGGTATATATGAGTTTAAAGAGGGAAATATGAGTTTAAAGAGGGAAATATGAGTTTAAAGAGGTATATATGAGTTTAAAGAGGGAAATATGAGTTTAAAGAGGGAAATATGAGTTTAAAGAGGTATATATGAGTTTAAAGAGGTATATATGAGTTTAAAGAGGGAAATATGAGTTTAAAGAGGTATATATGAGTTTAAAGAGGGAAATATGAGTTTAAAGAGGTATATATGAGTTTAAAGAGGTATATATGAGTTTAAAGAGGGAAATATGAGTTTAAAGAGGGAAATATGAGTTTAAAGAGGGAAATATGAGTTTAAAGAGGTATATATGAGTTTAAAAAAATAAAAATAAAATATTTTTATTATTATTTATTTATTTATTTATTTTTACAAAATATTGTTTAATGTAATTAAATAAATTATGTACAATGCAAATATATTAAAGAGTGCTAGGGTAATAATCATATTTTTATTTATTTATTTATTTACAGTGTATGTAACCTGCCATGCTAATATAGTATTTTAGACGCATACAATATTAAAACCTTTACACTTTTTTCTTCCAATTGGATACCGTTGCTGCACAATATACATTTTTGTAAGAAAAGCTTCAGCTAACTTTGAAAATAGCACAAACTGTTTGTTATTTTTCTTAAGTACAGTGTGGCTCATGAGACGCTTGAGAGGAGTTTAGACGTCTTGCTTTTAATGAGAATATCCAGTATCTGTATCTGTAAGAAGGATTATTATCAGTGACGATGATGATGATAATGAGGATAATTATTCCCTGTCATTATAATATTGTGTGTGAGGAGACAGCGAGCGTGTGTGTGTGTGTCATCTGTTTGACTCATCAAGGTTGATAATAAATCATAACCAATTTGTGACACCGGACTGACACACACACACACACACACACACACTGCACTTGTTCTGCACTTTCACTGTTTATTATTTTTTGAAGAGAAGCATCTCTCTCTGATTCAGGCTCATATAGGGTTAGTTTATGTCTTGTTTCAGGCCTGTTCGTCCTCACTGGTGGTCCCGCTGTATAAGCACCTGTCTCTCTCTCTGATCTGAAAGGCAATGAAGCGTTTTATAACACAGACACACACGCTTTATCTGTGGCTTGAGTGGCTGAGAGTCGTTTGGAGAAATTGGATTTCTCACCCGATTGCTCTGTGAAGTGGCCATTATGTGTTGTCGTGGTGATAAGAGAGAGCGCTGTGTCATGTGACGTGTATTGTTGAGGAAGAATAGAGGCATGAACCGGGTTGTAAAACGCGTCTCCCTGTATAATAACTAGATGTCACACACAAACACGCATGTATGCATACATAAGCTAACACGCTGTGAAAGGCCATCTCTGGTTCAAGTATTACAATCAAGGGTCAAATAGTTATTTCTCGCCTATTTTGAGAATCTAATATTGAAATTGATCAAATGTGGAGTGTGTGTGTGTGTGTGTGTCTCCTATTGTAGCTGGTTATATTTACTATATACTTGTAGTCACTCTTGTGATTTAGAAATGGATGTGCTGGCCTCTAGTGGTTAGAAGCCTCCATGAAAATGTGCAAATACATCAAGAAAAGATC
Organism: Pimephales promelas; assembly: GCF_988280905.1. Classification (NCBI taxonomy): domain Eukaryota; kingdom Metazoa; phylum Chordata; class Actinopteri; order Cypriniformes; family Leuciscidae; genus Pimephales; species Pimephales promelas. Next base: position 2,545,038 of record NC_142790.1, on the reverse strand, counting down.
TATCTATCTATCTATCTATCTATCTATCTATCTATCTATCTATCTATCTATCTATCTATCTATCTATCTATCTATCTATCTATCTATCTATCTATCTATCTATCTATCTATCTATCCATCTATCCATTTATCCATCTATCCATCTATCCATCTATCTATCCATCCATCCATCCATCCATCCATCTCTCCATCTCTCCTCTATCCATCTATCTATCTGGCAGAATCGTTTGTTTTAAAACAATTGCTTGTAGAATTTTTTTTTTTTTTACTTTTTAGGCATGTATATGCAATATGCATTAAATGTATGTTTGTATTTATATATGCCAGATGTATATTTGCTATTATAACTATATTATATATATGTATATTATAACTATGCAAAAACAAAATTATCCAAGTAATAATATAAGCATAAATAAATAAATAAATAAATAAATGTTTAGAAGTAAATAAACTCAAATGTATGTTGTTTCATGAAGTCTATATATTATTTTAATAAAATTATTGCTTCTAGTAAAATTAGTCATTTAAATGTATATATGCCTCTTATATTTTTTGTTTATATTACATGCCAGTTGTATATTTCAAATATAAAATTATGTAAATACAAAATAAGCAGAAACCAGAAAAAAATATTTGATATGTCCCTGCTGTGTTTATTATCAGTCTCTGTATATGCTTGGATGTCTGTGTCACTGGTGATGAGGAGTAACTAACGGCGTTAGTAAGAAACTTCACTGCCGCATCATGAGTGCAGCAGGCGCGGCGGTGACTACACAAACTTAGTCCCGGTCACGTTGGAAGCTGGGGACTATTTTCAGGCGCTGCACTTTCATATCATTACGCCTGCTGCACTCATGGTACGGCAGTGAAGTTTCCTGATTATTACGCAGGAATGAGAGTATAGTTCCTAGTCATATCAGCCTAGGAAATCGCAACTTTACATTTTCCGTCTGTCTTAGAGCACGATGTTACTATAGAAGAGTCAAGTTTTAAATAGGAAAAATATCGAAACACTTCGCTAATTTTTTTGGGAGAAATGCTAATAGTCTTGTGCACTTCAATGATGTATGCTAAGCTATGCTAAAAGTGGTACCGTCAGAACCGGAGATCGGCTAAATGGATTCAAAAACGGTAAAACTCAACAGTTTAACACTGGGGGAGTTGTAAAATGAGCATATTTCCAAAAAAAAAAAAAAGAAGAAGAAGTGGAGTATTCATTTAAACTGTTTACTTTACTTTTGTGAGGAAGAAAATACTTTAAGTCGGATACAGTATATCAACCATCTATTGTGTTTTTCTCTTCCATTATAGTAATGATACTATTTTAATATTTAAATTAATAGGTTTCTCTCACATTGTACCACAGCAACATTAAAATAGTGTAGATTAGTGTACAATGTTTTATAATTGTCCCACTTTATTTTAAGTGGCTTTATGTACTTACATTGAACAATAAGTACAATGTATTATTGTGTTCCTGTTGTATTGTAAAACACTTTTGCTGCTATTGAGGTGTGATACGGGTAAGGTTAGGGACAGGTGTGGTGGTATGGGTCGGTTTAAGGGTAGGTTAAGGTGTGAGGGAAGGGTCAACTGATAATTACAAATGTAATTACATAAAGTAATTATAGCTGTAATTACATGTAAAAACATGTATGTACACAATAAGTCCATTGTATCAAATTATTAATTTCAATGTAAGTACACTGTAAAAAATAAACCGTACATTTTATGGTAAAAAAATGGCAGCTGTGGTTGCCAGAACTTTACCGGTAAAAATGCGGTAGGAACGTTAATGGTTTTACAGACTTAACTTAAAATTTACAGTAATAAACCGTAATTTATTTTCTGATAAAATGTGGATTTACCAACTTATTGATGTATTGATATCTGTTTTAGACCATTGTAATATACTGACAACCAACAATCATCACAGCAGTGATGAGAGTTATATAAGCAATCACAGCTCATCACAAGTGAATACTTGTATAATTAAAGAAGTTGCACAATGTCATTCACACAAACATTAAGCACCATCATGGTAACACACATGAAATTTAAAAAAATTCAATAAACATTAATTTAAGAACATTAAATGTAACATATAACCCTAATATACATAACTGATTAGAAAAAAACAATAAAACTATGAGGAACCATAGTTATTTCAACAAAAATACATAAAATGTGAAGTGTCACACAGGGAATTGTGGGAATGTCAATTTACGGTTTTTCACTGTAAATTATACAATGATTTGTTCTTTTTCACTTTCAAAAACTGTAAATTTAACGGTATTTTACTGTTATCACAGTTATTTACCGTGTATAGTACGGAAACTTTCTGTTTACGAATTAACAGTTTTGCACTGTAGCATTTTTACAGTATTTTACCGTTAAAATCACGGTTATTTTTTACAGTGCTATATATATATATAGTACTGAAAGCCACTTAATGTAAAGTTGGACCATAATATTTTTTTCTATTTACTGTCCATTTCATTCATTTAACATATTTAATATTGGGGATATCCAAGTTATTTCACCTATTTAACTTTTCCAGGTGATTAGTTACTTATGTAATAATGTAACTCACTAACTCAGTTACTTTTTGTGAGAAGTAACTAAAAAGAAGTTTAGTAGAATGTCAAAACTGCTTTTTTCCCCAGGCACAATGAAAGTGGATGGGGACTGGAGCGGTTATACTCCAAAACAACATAGAAAAGTGCCATAATTTGACCCTTTCGCAAGCAGTACGGTTGGATGGCTTTAAAAATCTTGAAATCTAGTGTAAAAGTCAAGTGCTTTTCTATTTTTTTTTTGGTCTTTTTTGGAGCTTGGCCAGTCCCCATCCACTTTCATTGTATGGAAATCAGAAGCTTTCACATTCGGCTAAACATCACTTTTTGTGTTCACAAAGAAAAAAAAGAAAGAGATTGAGTAAATGATGTCAGAATCTTACACTTTAGTATATTTAATACATAAACACCACACGAATGTGTTAGCATAAGTGTCCACTAGATGGCAGTATCAACGTTGAAATGACATGGGGAGTTTGAGATTGTTATTGACATGCCTGATCACAGTGTTGTTGTGACATCTACATTAGCTTTCTGATTGGTTCCTCAGTGCTAAAGCAAGATCCATCGGCATGGCAACAGGGCTATCACACACACCGCCAGGGAAATCTGATGGTTTCTAAATGGGCCTCCATCTAACTGACCAGTGTGTGGGAATGAAGGCTAGGCTATCTCACATGCACTCCTGAGAGCGAACACACACACACACACACACACACACACACACACACACACACACACACACACACACACACAGGGGTCGAGTCTTCAGAGGAGAGGCTTGTTCATCTCATTTGTCATTTAGTCAATACAGCACACTCTCTGATCAATGCCGAGACTGGCGCCTCACAATCAGAGTCGATACGTGACCTTACTCTCTCTTTCCATCGCTCCGTCTTTTCCTTTCAAAGCACTTCTCGCTTCAGTTTCAAGGATACTGGGAAGAATATAAAGATACAAGCGAGGACAAAGTGCTGGAGCACAGAAAGTGTGTGTGAAATGTGCTTTGTGACCTTGAGTGTGTGTTGATGGGTTAGTCTACACCTGTTTGACTAGTTGTTCGGCAGAAGTTTAATACAATGATCATTAGCAAACATCTCTAATCTGCTTTTGATAGTTTGTGTTTTTATCTCTGTATACCAATTAAGGCTATGCTAGAGCTACTGTTGTATTATTTATATATATATATATATATATATATTAGGGCTGTGCAAAAGTTAATTACGATTAATCGCATCCAAAATAAAAGTCTCTGTTTACATAATATATTTGTGTGTGCTGTATATGATTATTTTGTATAAATAAATACACACACATGCATGTATATATTTAAGAAAATATGTTATTCATATATAAAATATTTATATTTATATAATATAGATTATGTATTTATAAATATATACAGAATTTAACCGCAAATAATTCTTAAATATATACATGCATGCATAGGTATTTATATATACAAAATAATTATATACAGCACACACAAATATATTATGTAAACACAGACTTTTATTTTGGATGCGATTAATCGCAATTAACTTTTGCACAGCCCTAATATATATATATATATATATATATATATATATATATATATATATATTTAATTAGCTTTTGAGTCATTTTGTGATGCAATTTTGTCGATTTCCCCATTAAAAAAATACATTCTATTTAACCTTTAATTTATTTTTTATTTCAATTTTAATAATTTTAGTTCAATATTTATTTTGTAAGTTACTTGCCAAGGCAACATTTCAAATTTTAATTGACGTTTTTCTATCAAATGTCTATATTTTATTTTATTTCAGCAAAACTATGTCAATTGAACCTTTTTTTAGTGTTAAGTTTGAGTTATAATAACTGGACTGTGAAGAAGCTGAGTGCAGAAACTGATGAAATGAAAGAGTGATGAAATTCAAAGTCAAAGTTTTTGAGTTTTAAAGATCAATTTATTGAATAAAATTTAAAATTCACAACATGGACTTGCGGTCTGTTTTCAAGATGCGATTAAAAAAATACTAAAAAATAAATGTGTGATGCCAGCAACAAGTAATTGGTATGTTCACTCTGAAATGAAAATGCTGCATGATGCAATCACGACCAATCAGAGCAATAACCATAAATATATGGTTATTGTTATGTAAATTAGGATCCCAACTACAGGGAACATTAATGCAGGTTTCACTATAGTGATATAAAGGTTATGTAAAATCATTCTCATGACTTTAAATTATGTTAATATTTAATTGGAAAAAATTGTGCATTGAAAAAGAGTCGTGTTACATCCTTTTTGAAATTAGAATGACAACTAACTTTTTAATTTTCAAAGCATAATATTTTTTTTTTATATCCTTGGATTTGAACCTTTCCATCTGGTGGTCGTCGATGCTCATTAAAATAAAGCTAAGCATTATTCAACTGTGTCGAGTCAATGGACACACTGTAAAAAAAATATTTTCATGATTTGTAATCACAACATTTTTTCTTTTGTCAAATCAACTTAAATAATTTATGTAGTTCAGATAACATAATATTTTGAGTTTCTGATGCTTAAATTAATCTCCTTCATTGTATTAACTCAATTTTTCCAGTTCAATGAACGTAAAATTTTAAGGCAACCAGGTTAAACCAACAATATTTTTTACAGTGTACAGTTAAAGGTGCTGTACGTAACTTTTTCACTCTACCAAAGCAAAAAAAATAAAAAAAAATAAATAAATACCATATTAAGTTTGCATATATTGAGGAAACATGCTGAGTTCATACTCTTTTCTCTGAACGACACTTCTAAAGCCAGTTATTTTACTCTGAAATGTGTGTTTCCAGGCTGTAAATGTCTGTGATGTTGTACGTTGGCAATTTTCATTGTCCATTGTCCCCGTTCCTGTTGCGTGTCGAATAGGGCTGGGTAATAAATATCGATTTCTCGATATTAATCGATTCTCATTTTTACGAACCGATATCGATTCTTAAATCTCAAGAATCGATTAGTCATCCTGTTTCATTTGAATAAATGGATCATTGTATCTCGGCTGCGCGCATCCAACAAATCGCAATAATCTTTGTCCTTTGTTACTATTGATATGAAACAAAGTCTCAAATGTCAAATTACGTCCATTTTCATTAGAAATTCAAAAACATAAATAGCGTTTTGGCGCTGTGGCGTGAGATCGCTCTGGAGAAGCAGCAGCGCTGATCTCTCTTTCGGCTTAATAATACCAGTTACAGCGCGAAATAAACATGAATGAGCATCTGAAAGTGTGTTAAAGATAGAGTACAACTTATCCAAATCCGTATCATGTCACATTGATTCGCTCAATCAGCGTTTCAACCGTGGAAAGACGTCAGTTAAACAGCTTGTAATCAATGTCATGTATCGTCATATTTACCTCAGAAAACCCACATAAACTCGTTTGTCAGCTAGAAAAATTAACTCTAAATATATACACCATATTACATATGCATTATAATCTTAATGTTCTTCAATATTTAATGCATATTTGAATAAATCTGGCAAGTTTTTATGACAGCCACCATTTAAATGTTTATATTTCATATAATCTTCCTATTATAAAAATAAATAAAAGTGTAATTTAAGTGTTTTTATAGCTACAAAACAGTTCATTATTACCTTCATATTAGGCTAATGAAGTCTATAGGCTACAACTAGACTCCCATAGTTTACAGCATTAGTTAAGAGATTTGATTCCCTTGAGAAAAATGGCCATTTATTGTAACTGATATCCAAAATAATCGATATTGAATCGAATTGCAAGCTTGTGAATCGAAATCGAATCGAATTGTAAAATTTGTCTCAATACCCAGGCCTAGTGTCAAATGTGTAAGATACGACGATCTCCAATATTTTTAATTCGACTGCAGTACCTATTTCCACCACTAGTGTCATTCTTACAGACTGCACCTTTCATCTTGTTATTAGGGCAGGAGCGCAGATGGTGTGAGGACCCTTCTGGTATTGCTCTTTTTATTATTATCGCATTTTTGAGGGCCAAAACATGCATGAAAACTCACGAAAATGTGTTTCGGAATTGGGCAGGGCAAAATGGCTCGATAGCGCCACCTATAAAGGTTCAACGAAGTGCGCCTCCCGCTACGTTTCACGTACGTGTACGAATTTCGGTACATGCATGTAATGACCTAATACTTACAAAAAAGTCTCTTGGAGCGTATCCCTAAACACAACAGGAAGTCAGCCATTTTGATCTTCCTCTCCGATTTTTGTGCAGTTTTTGCCATTTTCAGGCCTTTAACAAACTACTTTTACAGTTTTAATTTTTTTATTAAATCCCTAATCCAGCACAAGAGCAGAAAAACAGACACGGTTTTCAAGGTCAAAATCTCCTAAATTAGCCTCTGAAGTGTTGCAGACGTTGGGTTGACGTTTCTCCTGCCGAAAGCTCTTTCTGTCAGTGTCTCTGGATGTTCATCATGCCAAATCTGCTCACTAGCTCCAGGGTCTTTATCTCAGGGGCATTTGGTGTAATCTCTGAGTTCTGGCGAAACACACACACACACACACACACACACACACACACACACACACACGTACAGTCAGGCAGAGATGTTTGTCTCAGCTGACAGCTGTCAGCTCTGATAGTGCTCTGGTAATAAAACACTCTGCCAAACAGCCTATTAGCAACGGCTCGTCTGGAAGGAGTGGAGACACACACACACACACACACACACACATACACACACACATACACACACACATGCAGATACGCTCAGATAGGCAGAATGAGGTCAGACATAAGGGTGCTCTAACATAGGAGACAGGACTGGACCTCCTGCTGGGTTCCCCAGTCGCCCTGGAGTGCGTACACACACACACACACACACACACACACACACTGTCATTGTTTGGAAACATGATTCCTATCTCAAACTACCATATAAACTAAACTTCTTTACTAAAAAATATTCTAATTTCCTTGTCCAGTTGGAGTGTGTCCTGCAGAGTTCAGCTTCATCCCCAGTTAAACACACCTGACCCACTAATCAAGGTCTTTCACCTTCCAGACAGGTGTGTTGAGGCAAGCTGGTTCACAACTCTCCAGTACTGTGGCCCTCCAGGATTGGTTCAGACACACTGATGGAGACTAAAGTTGTGTGTGTGTGTGTAATCCCTGCTCTGTCCTCATGGGGGCAGCGTTTCTCTAGCCTTGATATGTTGTTTACAGTATAATCTACACAGAAAACCTGCACACAAAATCAACTGTTTATTTTGCACATTCCTGGTCTTATTGTAAACGATTCATCAACAGTTGTTTTTCAGATAAATACAACGGCTTGGTCTTCCCATGAGGAGTTTACTTTTGTGCTGATGTCACTTAGGGTGTGTGAGCTACTGGATCAGTCGTAAATGCCTAAACTTGCATTCAGTTCTCCTTGTAGAGGCCAGTTACAATAAAATATATATATATATATATATATATATATATATATATATTTTATTACTTATCCAAATTTATATTTCAACCTGTACAAACCTGCTCAGAAAAAAAGGTACAAAAGCGGTCACCTTTTCAAAAGGTACACTTTTGTACCCAAAGGCTGCATATTGGTACCTTAGTGGTACATATTAGCACCTAAAATGTACATATTAACACCGAAAATGTGCATATTACCACCTAAAATGTACATATTAGCACCTAAAATGTACATATTAACACTTAAAATTTACATATTACCACCTAAAATGTACATATTTGGACCTAAAATGGACATATTAGCTCCTGAAATGGACATATTAGCACCTACAATGTACATATCAACACTTAAAATGTACATATTACCTAAAATGTACATACCAGGACCAAAAATGGACATATTGGCTCCTGAAATGGACATTAGCACCTAAAATGTACATATTAGCACCTAAAATGTACATATCAGCACCTAAAATGTACATATTAGCACCTAAAATGTATATATTGACACTTTAAATGTACACATTAGTACCTAAAATGTATATATTACCACCTAAAATGTACATATTAGCACCTAAAATGTACATATTAGCACCTAAAATGTACATATTGACACTTTAAATGTACACATTAGTACCTAAATTGTATATATTACCACCTAAAATGTACATATCAGCACCTAACATGTACATATCAGCACCTAAAATGTACATATGAACACCTAAAATGTACACAAGTTTACCTTTTGAAAAGGTACAGCCCCAGTGACAGCTTTTGTACTTTCTTTCTGAGTGTGTGTTTGCACAGTCAGTTATTGTATTTTCTACATAATTAAGTTGAATTCTGATTTACTGTTTATTTGATGGGTTTTGCAACAGGACTGAACTTGACGGTCTCCATGACTGCCGTCACAACAGTGTGTGTGAAATACGCAGATGAAACAGTTTTTGTTGGCAAAGAAGAGAGAGATTTTGGGATTGCGAGAGACTTTACCAGGAAAAAGGGTCATTTAATCTAACATCATCTAATATGGGAATTTTTGACAGTGTATAAGCTTATGAAGTACACAGGGCAATAACTAGAGATGTGTTAACCAATGCTGTAAAACCTCGGAGAAAATAAATCAATAAATAATTATATAGACAAGGGGTTAAAGGGACCGAAAAATTACAATTCCTCCTTTGTGACTTTCTTCCGTGTTGTGTTTATAATCCACTTCATGTTTTACCTCAGAACAACCTTTAACTGTGGTAAAGTCACTGTAAAGCAGTGGTTAAAAACTAAATCACCATTAAACGTCCTTCTATGTGCGTGCGCAGTGTTGTTGGTTTCTTGTGTGACAGCTCAGTGTCAGTTCTGTTTCAGTGCTAATGGAGAGGTTAGCGCCCTAAGCCTTTTCTCAAATGATTTAGCTCTAATATCTCTTTCTCAGTTTAGCATTCATGTTCTGTCGGGGCAGATGTAGGTCACACTGCCAGATTTAACAGCTCTCTGTAGACAAGTGTGTGTGGCTGTTTGTGGCTAGAAGCTCTTACTTGTGTTTGTCTATGGACATAAACACAGCTAGCGTGACTGCAGCACTTGACTGTAACTGCCAATCCAAATGGACAGGGAATAACATCTTAAATGAAGAACTTCTTGATAATTACTTTTTATTTAAGGCAATGTGGTTGATGTTTTCATTACCTCACTTTTGTCTTTTCGTCACTTAACATTTATCCCCTTCTCTCACAATGTTTGCTAAGCTAGGTCGAGAGAGAGAGAGAATATTACTGTAAATACAAATACATGAGCTACATTAATGTCACATGGAATTCAATGACACTAATCAACTTCTATACACTTTGTGGTACAAAATTGTTTATTGTGAACTGTCAGCTATTAGCATTAGCTTTCATGGTTTGCCAAACAATTGTGATAAAAGCTAATGCTAATAAAAGGTTAGCTAATGTTGAGGCAAGGTTCTCTCAAACTTATAAACAAACAGTCTTCCAGTAACATTAATAGAATGTTCGTTCAAATGTAACATTCCCATAATGTTCTAAAATTCTAAAATGGAATGTTTCGATTGTGTAACCAAGAATGTTAAAAAAAGAACATTCCGAAACGTTCTTAGAACATAATATCGGACTTAGCCTACTATATTATTTCAATGCCATCGATATTTAGTGTTAAGCATTATGTTCTACGTGGAAATAACATTCTTGCAAATCAAAGATAGCGCAAGGTCAGAGTTAAGGGCAGTGTAACCTAATGTGCCTGATCTGAGCTCTCACCAGATTTCATATTCAGCACGAGGAGAATGAGATTCACTCATGTGGAAACAGCAGCGGCAGAGAATTGGCCTGAATCAAGGGCTTATATCGAGTGTGTTTGACTGAGATTGGCTGTATAATGAATCTCTGAACTTATTTGAGCTCCATCTCATTTTCGAGATGGTTCAGTGGTGTGTGACTGCGTTAGAATACGGGTATGTGTGTGTGTGTGTGTGTATGCGCTTGAAGAGAAACAACATGACAAGCCCTGCACTTCAGTGCTAATGCTGATCTGTCAGTGTCCTGTTGACAGATCCAAACCAGCCCTGTCCCATCTCAACCCCAAACGTCAAACCCAGGCCACTTCAACCCCCTCCTCTGCTCGGGCCGCGTTCCTCACCCCATTCCTTCCCCTTTCCCTGGAGAGAGCTGAGTCTTATTAGTGCCGGGAGGAAGAGAGAGTGAGAGAGGGAAGCACTTTGTCCTCGCACGCCCTCTGAGACGACCCTCCCTCCCACCATCAGTCTAACCATGTTCACCCCGCTCACCATTAAGAGCTTTCTGCGGATCAGTCGACTCAACCTTTACCCTCGTCATGCAAACTCTGATGATAACCAGCAGCACCGTCTTTTAATAAGAGTAAACCGTAATTTACCGCAATAAAATAGAGGATCCTATGGAAGCTTGTTTCTACCTCTGATTAAAAAACTAATTGATATCTTTTATCTTAATTCTGCAGCACTCCACAATGCGAGTAAATCACTGGCTTATGCGAACACATTTCACGCTGGGCGACTGAAGAAAATTCTTTAATTAGCCAATGACTAGTAAATTGTATGATTGCACATGTTTTTAAGCCATGCCAATTTAAACATTCTAGCGAAAGAAGACACTAAATCCACTAAATGCACTAAAAACTGCTCGCCCAGAAAGTGTACGTGCAGAAAGTGCACACGCAAAGCGCACGCCTAGAAAGTGCACACGCAAAGTGCACGGCCAGAAAGTACACACCTAAAAAGTGCACGCGCAAAGTGTACGCCTAGAAAGTGTACGCCCAGAAAGTGAACGCGTAAAGCGCACGCCTAGAAAGTGCACAGCCAGAAAGTACACACCTAAAAAGTGCACGTCCAGAAAGTGCACGCGCAAAGTGAACGCCCAGAAAGTGAACGCGTAAAGCGCACGCCTAGAAAGTGCACACGCAAAGTGTACGCCTAGAAAGTGTACGCCCAGAAAGTGCACGCCTAGAAAGTGCACACACAAAGTGGACAGCCAGAAAGTACACACCTAAAAAGTGCACGCCCGCAAAGTGTACGCCTAGAAAGTGTACGCCCAGAAAGTGCACGCCCAGAAAGGGCACGCCAAGAATGTGCACGTCTAGAAAGAGTATACGCACTAAGTGCACGCCCAGAAAGTGTACGCCCAGAAAGTGTACGCACAGAAAGTGCACACGCAGAAAGTGCACACATAGAAATTGCACACGCAAAGTGCACGGCCAGAAAGTACAGACCTTAAAAGTGCACACCCGCAAAGTGCACGCCTAGAAAGTGCACGCCTAGAAAGTGCACGCCTAGAAAGTGTACGCCTAGAAAGTGTACGCCTAGAAAGTGTACGCCCAGAAAGTACACACCTAAAAAGTGCACGCCTAGAAAGTGCACGCCTAGAAAGTGCACGCCTAGAAAGTGCACGCCTAGAAAGTGCACGCCTAGAAAGTGCACGCCTAGAAAGTGTACGCCTAGAAAGTGTACGCCTAGAAAGTGCACGCCTAGAAAGTGCACGCCTAGAAAGTGCACGCCTAGAAAGTGCACGCCTAGAAAGTGCACGCCTAGAAAGTGTACGCCTAGAAAGTGTACGCCTAGAAAGTGCACGCCTAGAAAGTGCACGCCTAGAAAGTGTACGCCTAGAAAGTGTACGCCTAGAAAGTGTACGCCTAGAAAGTGTACGCCCAGAAAGTACACACCTAAAAAGTGCACACCCGCAAAGTGTACGCCTAGAAAGTGCACGCCTAGAAAGTGTACGCCTAGAAAGTGTACGCCTAGAAAGTGCACGCCTAGAAAGTGCACGCCTAGAAAGTGCACGCCTAGAAAGTGCACGCCTAGAAAGTGTACGCCTAGAAAGTGCACGCCTAGAAAGTGCATGCCTAGAAAGTGTACGCCCAGAAAGTGCACGCCCAGAAAGTGCACGCCTAGAAAGTGCACACGCAAAGTGCACGCCCAGAAAGTGCACACGCAAAGTGTACGCATAGAAAGTGTACGCCCAGAAAGTGCACGCCCACAATGTACACACCCAGAAAGTGCACGCACAAAGCGTACGCCTAGAATGTGCACGTCTAGAAAGAGTACGCACTAAGTGTACGCCCAGAAAGTGCACAAAGTGCATGCACACAGACACTGAATCAAGCTCTCTTTCATGTCGTCTTGCGCTTGAACGGACAATTTCACACAAAATGATGTCAACATGCCTGTAACGCTGAGGCCGGAATGAAGCAGAAAGCGAATCCAAATGCACGCACTATTTAAAAAATAATAATACAAAAGGGCAATCCAGGGTAACCAGGAACTCGGAACTGGAACAAGGAGACAGTTACAAGAAACAACGACTGACAAGGGGGCGTGGCTAATCAGAAACACATGGGAACAATGATACAGTATCAGTATATTAGATCCATGCGTTCGCTCTTAAAGTGACAGCTGCCTAAACTTGTTGTTTGTTTTTAAAGATTAAGAAATTGAAAGATTAATAGTATTCGTCTAGATTTAATTTATAGTCAGACTATGCAGTATTAATTTACTTTTGATTATTGCATTTTTGTACCTGTTCTATCTAATCTGTATCTAACTAGTGTTAGATTTTCCTGAAAAACCTGAAAAGCACTGTTTATTTTATTTTTATATTTGTTCTATTATCTTTATTTGTGCTTTTGTTTGTAGTTCTATTTTTTTTCTTATTTCAGTACAGTTTACATAGTTTTAGTAATTTATATTTTATGTTATATTTATGTAGATTTTTAAATTTGCATTGTTCTTGCATTACATGTAAAAATCGGGCGAGTAAAATAAAAAAAAAAATGCCCTAGTCAATGGGAACCCGAGCTTCAGTGTGTCTGGTGAGGGTTGTTCAGACATTTTTTTAACTTTATTTGTTTATATTTCATAATTCTGACTTGATAGCTCACAATTGTGAGTTTATTTTACAACTGCAAACAAAAAGTCTGAATTGTGAGATAAGTGGTCCGTCACCTCCGTGTCTGAGAATATCTGACTCTCAGGAGCTTCAGGAAGAAGTGTAGGATAGCACTTGTCACTGAGAACTCTGCAGCGATCCAGACGCTCCACATCTCATGCGTTCAGACACCCCGTCTTCCTTCCTTCCTTTAATCTGTTGAGAAAGGCCCAGCCGTCAGAGCCGATCTGTGAGTGACCGTTACAGACAGGCATTCTGCGCTCAGGCCTACACCGAATCACATTTCCACACAATGATCTGAGAAATCTGCACAACACCTACACGTAGTCACGTACCAGAAACATTTCGACTCAAGGGGCACACTCACATTTTTTTATTATTTTGGAATTATTTGTCATTTCCAATATGACAAACAATGTCATTCTCCAGAATTTCAGCTCTGAAAAAAAAAAGATAAAAATGTTAATATGTCTGATTTGTACTTGGGTCCACATGTTGTCACTTGCGTTGCAGTCTCAGCGTGGCCAGAAGGGGTGCTGTGGCGCATGAATTGCTGTTGTTTTGTCAGTTTTCTCTTTTTAGGTGCTGATACACTCTTTTCTTTTGGGGTATAACAGTTTGCAGTGATATACTGTACTGTTAGCGAATATTCATCTAAACACCTACTGTCAAGAAAGTATGTGCTGCGTACTTTCCTACGTTTTTTAACGCAAAAATAAGTCCATTTTGTCGGTGCTTTCCTCTTTGTATTAAGCTATGCTGTACGATGATGTTTTGTTCATAAGTGCTTATGCAATGGATGATTTAATTTTTTTACAGATGTCGTTATTTTAATGCTTTGAATAAACAATTAAATGCGGTGCATTTTGCTCATTGCGCCCTCTTGTGGCCTCAGGAAGCTTTTTCCCCTAACTGAAATGGTCTTTTAAATTCAACTATAATTTGAATATTAGTAATATTTAATGTGCTAAGCAATGTTTGGCGACGTCACTTCTTGTTGATGTTCGAAGTATTGTCAAACAAAACGGAGGCTAGCTAGACCCCAAGCGGGTAATCCATCAGCCGGAAGTTGAAGCCTCGCGGTAGCCGCCATTGTAGCTGAACTTCACCTGCTGTTAGCATCCCATTGACTCCCATTCATTTTGGCGTCACTTTGACAGAAAATAACTTTACATCTGAGGCGTCCAAAGACTTAATTTGTCCATTTATTTATTTCTAAAGAAACACGACAACGTATAAAATGCTCCATTACTTTGTATCTTACGTTACGGCCCCATAGAAGCCGTTTTTTTTAAAAATAGGCTAAAGATTGCGTCATAACCACGGGACTTTCTGTCGCGCAATAGAGACATTACCGTATAGACAGGAGGAGAAGCTCGCAGCCAATATTTTACTGTCGGGGGGACATGGAGGCATAAAGTCAAGGGAGAAGCCCATAGATAGAGAGTCCATAAAAGCAACGGGACAACATATTTAACAACGTTTTTGAGGAATTAGCTGACTCAGATTTTTCTTGGCACAGCTACTAGAAGATTAACAACGATCAGACTGTCGTCCCGCTCAGTTTGAGCCTGCGCAGTCGCTCAGACATCAGACAGGAAGTGCAATAATCGGGCCTCAGTCTTCCCCCCCCCCCCCCCCAAATCCTTCTTGTGAGTAGTTGGCTGTAACACTGTTTGTTATGTTTCGTGGAGCGGGTTGGCCCAGTATGTTTGTGTTACCGTTTGTGGAGCCTGCTGTGTCTACAGAGACTGCCTTTTTTTACAGTGTGTTCAGGGGATAATGAGGAGATGTTTGCTGAATGTGACTAAAGATGTTTTGGCCTAAAAAAAAAACATGTGATATCGCTTAGAGCACCTTTAAAATATTTTTCAGCCATTTTGACTTTTTACCATGCAGCCAGATAGTTCAAATTTTGTTTCAAAGTCCAAAAATGAACTCGGCTTGAGTTGGTTCGAAATTACATCATACTGGTTCTTTCTTTGATTTAGCTTGAAGCATTTATGGGCCTTTGGGGTTTTGTAAAGTGACACAGCAGCAACAGTTTTAAGAGAATCTTGCTGAGCAAGAAAACTTGCATGGCTTATCGTGTAACTCTGCTGAAGAAGATGTGAACATAGTCTCTGCTTGCACACTTACCTTACGCCGGTGCTAAAGCCCGAGAAGAGAACTGATTAGGCTTGCCGCGATAGACGGTGTTGACGGTGTTACCGGTTTTAAGCCCCGTCACCGGTGACATCACTTTCCCACCGTGACACCGCGATCTTGACTTTTTTTTTTTTAAAGTATTCGTTTTTGCTAAAATATTTATTTGAATTAATTAAAAATAATAATTTTCAATTATTTAGTTGTGAAGAGAGCATTATAATTAAAAATGAACTGCGCAACGCGTGCCGTCACGTCACAGATCAGCAAGCATCAGGATTCCATTTAGCACGTGTGGAGACGAGAACGAGTCAAATTACAGAAAAGCAAGATAATGGCGGAAGATTTGGTGTCAAAACGCAATGCAAAAGCGCCTGTTTGGCAATATTTTGGCCAATATATATTAATGTTAATAAATGCCAATTTATAGTGTTTTACTTTTTTTTAGAGTGCTGTCATTTATGTAGGCTAAGGTCCTTTTTAAAGTTTTTATTTTATATTCGTCTCTTTTTATTTGGTTTTATCTTATTTAAACTTTGTTTAATTTATTTAGGCCTATTTTGTTTTCTTATTCGTTAATAAACGTTTTATTTTTTTTGGGCCCACAGTTTGCCGATTTTCACTTTTTTCAGCCTATGCATGGGGTTATTTTTATTCGTTCGTTATGCTAATAAAAGTTCTGTCTATATTTTATTCGTTTATTATTCTAATAAAAGTGCTGTCTAAATAAAAGTTTATTGTCAGCGAGTTGTTTTTTTTTTTTTTTTGTCCATTCCAGCAATTGACGCTGAATTGCAATTGACGCTTATTTCGAAAGTGAAAGTATGTCATTTATGTAGGCTAAGGTCCGTTTTGAAGTTTTTATTTTATATTCGTCTCTTTTTAATTGGTTTTATCTCATTTAAACTTTGTGTAATTTATTTAGGCCTATTTTATTTTCTTATTCGTTAATAAACGTTTTATGGTTCTTATTTGTTTGGGCCCACATTTTGCCGATTTTCACTTTTTTCAGCCTATGCATGGGGTTATTTTTATTCGTTCGTTATGCTAATAAAAGTCTATAAATAAAAGTTTTATTATCAGCGAGTTGTTGTTTTTTTTGTCCATTCAAGCAATTGACGCTTATTTCGAAAGTGAAAGTATAACGCGCACGCATTTAAAAGCTATTTAACCCCCCCGCCCTGCCCTCCACGGTGACACCGGGATTACCGGTGTTGTCACACGTCGATTAACCGGTGGGAAATTTTCCTCACCGCGGCAACCCTAGAACTGATCTGATCGCGTGTCAAAACACGGCTGAGGCTCCACTCGCGGCTCGAAATTCACGAATTTACCTGATCATCTAATGCATTTCTCTCCTGCTTTTCATATCTTCTGCCTCTTTTTACTGGGGGATAGGTGCAGGGAAAAAGAAAACAGTGGAGAAGAGAGAAACAGAGCAGGGATGACATTTGAAGCGAGAGGAGAGGGTGTAAAGAAGTCGAGCAGAGAGGCAGTGTTGAGGACGGGGCCTCGGCTTCTCTCTAATCTCGTATTGATCTCCAGTCAGGGAATGAATTGTGCCTCACTTCTGCTAGGCCTCAGAAGTCTCAGCTATTGATCTGGGCTGTCAGAGAGCTCTGGAGGAACTCTACCATGCAAAGCTGTCCCTCAGCTCGTCCATGTGCACGCGCAACAGTCGCTCTCCACTATATTTGTATTTGAACTATTGCTTGGAAACTGCTTCATGTTCTACATTTATTCATTTAGCTGACGCTTTTATCCAAAGCGACTTACGATTGCTTTATATGTCAGAGGTCACACACCTCTGGAGCAACTAGGGGTTAAGTGTCTTGCTCAGGGACACATTGGTGTCTTAGGGCCCTATAATTTCCGTGATCACGGAATCGCGGAATTGGCCAATTAGCGCGGAATTTAGTGGAATTTTACATATTTGGAATGAAATTCGTTTTTTGTGTGGGAGAAGAACGTATGTCTGGGGAAAATGCAGAGAGACAGGGGAAGCAAATCTGGGCGACACAACCCCTCCCGTCATTAAGCAGGGCGAAGCGGCTCTCCACGCTCTGCTTTCGTCGGCGAAAAAGTTAAGAAACTCGTCGCACACACGCACATACACACACAAAATCCCCTCCGGGCACGTCTGTCTATAAGGTGCCAGACTGAGTGTGTGTGTCCGAGTCGAGAGCGTGCGAGAGAGACGAGACAGCACGCTCGAGAGACAGAAGCTGCGTCCCAATGTGCATACTATGCCCGAAATAGTATTGACAGTTACTAATGTCTCATACTATTTAGTAGGGCTGGGTAATAAATATCGATTTCTCGATATTAATCGATTCTCATTTTTACAAACCGATATCGATTCTTAAATCTCAAGAATCGATTAGTCATCCTGTTTCATTTGAATGAATGGGACATTGTATCGCGGCTGCACACATCCAACAAATCGCAGTAATCTTTGTCCTTTGTTACTATTGATATGAAACAAAGTCTCAAATTTCAAATTACGTCCATTTTCTTTAGAAATTCAAAAACATAAATAGCGTTTTGGCGCTGTGGCGTGAGATCGCTCTGGAGAAGCAGCAGCGCTGATCTCTCTTCCGGCTTAATAATACCAGTCACAGCGCCAAATAAACATGAATGAGCATCTGAAAGTGTGTTAAGATAGAGTACAACTTATCCAAATCCGTATCATGTCATATTGATTCGCTCAATCAGCGTTTCAACCGTGGAAAGACGTCAGTTAAACAGCTTGTAATCAATGTCATGTGTCGTCATATTTACCTCAGAAAACCCACATAAACTCGTTAGTCCACACTCGTTAGTGTTCTTCAATATTTAATGCATATTTGAATAAATCTGGCAAGTTTTTATGACAGCCACCATTTAAATGTTTATATTTCATATAATCTTCTTATTATAAAAATAAATAAAAGTGTAATTTAAGTGTTTGTATAGCTACAAAACAGTTAATTATTACCTTCATTTTAGGCTAATGAAGCCTAGTAGGCTACAACTAGACTATATAGACCATAGTTTACAGCATTTAAGAGATTTGATTCCCTTGAGAAAAATGGCCATTTATTGTAACTGATATCCAAAATAATCGATATTGAATCGAATCGAATCGTAATCGAAATCGAATCGTTTTGCAAGCTTGTGAATCGAAATCGAATCGAATTGTGAAATTTGTCTCAATACCCAGCCCTACTATTTAGGATGGACAGTATGCACATTACAACGCAGTTAGAGTGTGACTTTTATTTTAACTTATATAAACTAATATAATTTATTTTTACTGGACAGTTTAAAGCTCATAACCATATTTTGTTGTTACTTGAAGTACTTAGAGTGCAGTGTTATGTTGCATCATGCAGTATTTGTCATTTTAACAGTAAATGCTTATTTTTTTGTGTACATTTTAATCATTAACATTAAAAGCAACATTAAAAGCTCTTTTTACAACTAAAATAACAGTACTGAACTGAATTCCCAAAAATTAAAATGGAAAAAACGGAATTTGCAAAAATTAAAACGGGAAAAACTGAATTTGGGAAAAAATAAAACGGAATTTTGGGAAAAAATAAAATGGATTTTATAGAGCCCTAGTGTCTCACAGTGGATTCGAACCCGGGTGTCTCACACCAAAGGCATATGTCTTATCCACTGCGCAAATGTGTTGCTTATATAATTTTAGGTATGTTAATTGTGCATGCAACATATGCTTAACTGCTTTATTACAAATAAACCACATTCTAACTAAAGGATTCATGATATTCTTTCAAACTTTTGTTCCAATATTCCATATTCAGTAAAGACTATAAGAACAAGTGATAAGTTAATAATGTCATATTTCAAATAAATGCTTTCTATTCATCAAAGAATCCTGAAAAAAAAAAAATATGTATGACGGTTTCCACAAAAATCGTAAACTGTTTTCAACATTGATAATAATCAGAAATGTTACTTGAGCATCAGATCATCATATTAGAGTGATTTCTGAAGGATCATGTGACACTGAAGACTGGAGTAATGATGCTGAAAATTCAGCTTTGATCACAGGACAGGATATAAATTAGTTTATAAAATATTACATTGAAACCCATTGTTTTGAATTGTAATAATATTGAACTGTTTTTGCTGTGTTTTAGAAAGTATATACGGTACATTTATACTCTATATTTATACTGCACATAAAGAGATGCTCGCCTTGCTCTGTTCTGTGTGACTCTCCTGTTCGAACGCGTTCATCAAAATGAACGAATCTTTTTTCGTGTCATTTGGTTCATTCAACGAACGAAATTAACTTGGGAAAACATTTGTTTATTTTGATGAATGAGTTCGAACAGGAGAGTCACACAGAACAGAGCAAGACGGCCATTTGAGCTTATAAAACTTAAACTTTATTATTTATTTATTTAATGAGTGATCGTTTCGCTTGATAAGACCCTTATTCATCGTCTAGAATCGTTTAAAGCCCTTTGAACAGTTTGCACTGAAACTGTCTTTTGGACCTTGAACCGTTTGGTTCCCATTGAAGTCCATTATATGGAGAAAAATCCTGGAATGTTTTCATCAAAAACCTTAATTTCTTTTCGACTGAAGAAAGAAAGACATGGACATCTTGGATGACATGGGGGTGAGTAAATTATCAGCAAAAGTTTTTTTCAAAAGTGAACTACTCCTTTAGGTAGACTGTGATGTGTTTCAACGATGCTCAGTTGGTGCTAAGAGGCTCAAAGTGTGCCAAGAATCCATATAACACATTACACCAAGAACCATACAAGGCAGGATTGATCAATGCTTTCATGTTGTTTACGCCAAACCCTGACAAGACCGTCTTAAAGGAGAACTCCGGCGAACAATGAACCTTTGGTCTAATAAAACATCGGCACCTAGTCAATCGTTCTCTGAGATTTGTTTTCTTGATAATCGAATGTAAAGAGTTTTATCTCTAAAAACTGTTTAGCGTATAATGCTAGTACTGGGGGCATTGACTAAGTAAAAGAAATCGCTAGTTTATACCACTAACAAGGCTCAAAATAGCCCCACACTAACACAGAAACATACTGAGGCTCCATACATGCAAAACGAAGCATTGGGAACTTTGTAAGTGTACAGACCGTTTAATAAGAAGATACTTTATAAAGACAGTTCACTTCGCGTATACAGACAGCAGCCATCTTAAAAAATAGTCTCGATAAGTCGATCCCCGAAAGCGGTTCATACAGTTCAGAAGTTCGCTGAACTTCATACAGCTCAGATCACTCAGCACGTCGTTCGGGGATCGACTTATCGAGACTATTTTTTAAGATGGCTCCTGTCTGTATACGCGAAGTGAACTGTCTTTATAAAGTATCTTCTTATTAAACGGTCTGTACACTTACAAAGTTCTCAATGCTTCGTTTTGCATGTATGGACCCTCATTATGTTACTGTGTTAGTGTGGGGCTATTTTGAGCCTTATTAGTGGTATAAACTAGCGATTTCTTTTACTTAGTCAATGCCCCCAGTACTAGCATTATACGCTAAACAGTTTTTAGAGATAAAACTCTTTACAATCGATTATCATGAAAACAAATCTCAGAGAACGGTTGACTATGTACCGATGTTTTATTAGACCAAAGGTTCATTGTTCGCCGGAGTTCTCCTTTAATGTTGCAGCAGAAATCCAGACGCAACACTTTTCCAATCCTCTATTGTCCAGTTTTGTGAATTGTAGCCTCAGTTTGCTGTTCTGGGTGTGTGTCTTCTGCTACTGAAGCCCGTCTGCTTCGAGGTTTGATGTGTTGTGTGTCCAGAGATGCTCTTCTTCACCTCGGTTGTAATGCATGTTAATTTGAGTTACTGTTGCCTTTCAATCAGCTGAACCAGTCTGGCCGTTCTCTGACCTCCAGCATCAGCAAGGCCTTTTCTCCCACACAATTGACGCTCACTGGATATTTCTCTTTTTCAGACCATTCTCTGTAAACCCTAGTTTTGGTTGTGTGTGTGAAAATCCTGTAGATCAGCAGTGTCTTAAATACTCATACCAGCCCTTTTGGCACCAACAACAATGCCAAGTTCGCTTAAATCACCTTCCTTTCTCATTCTGATGCTCAGATCATCTTTATGACCACATGCTACCATTTATTATATTTGACTAATTATTATTAGTTATTTACTTACTTTTATACGTTGATATTGACGCACTAAAGTAGTAAGTCATGAAACCAGAAGACCTGGACTGCAACTTGGTATCAAAAAGGATTCAAAAGCGCTATTAGGCTATGTTTACACGGAAACGATCTGAAGAGAAAACGCAAAAGTGGCGTTGCGTTATCACTTTTTATTCGGTGTTTAGATGAGCGTTATGGGTGGGAAATCCGCGTGCATATGGTGACGCAAAAGTGTGTGAAATTCGATGTAGTATGCACTCCAGGCAGCTAGGTGGCGACACCAAATCCGCGCGCCTGCGTACAACCTTCACTGTCTTGCAGACTTTTGCGTTTTTACCCTTTAGACGGGAACGCGGCGGTGGAGCGTTTTTAAGATTTCCACTCTGGAGGGTGGGTTCACTTTTTTGCGTTTTTAAGCCCCCAAATCGCCGTGTAAACGAAAGACACATCCGATAAAATATTTGTATGTTTTCACCCGTGAGCGTTCTCGTGTAGTATGAACAACTTATAAGCATATATGGTGCTTTTGCATCCTTAAAAAAATGTATAAACATCACGCACAGCTTCAGTCTCCATTCATTATGAAAAAGAGCAGCCAACGCATTCTTCAAAATATTTCCTTTTGTGTTTAAAGAAATTTAAACACAAAAGAATTTGGTAAATGATGACAGACTTTAACGGTGAACTGTCCCTTTAATCGTAAGTGTAAACAGGGCCTTTGAGAGTCGACAGGGCAAAAAACACCTTGATTCTTCTCAGCATTGTTGTAAACCGTAACGATGACAGTTTAAAAGTGTTTTAATCTTCATAACCTTCATTAAAAGCTTAATCGCTTCACCCCTACGCTTTTTATGAATGCGTCTTTCCCGCACACTCAGCCGTGGCGCTCTTTGATAAAGAACCGAGCGTTCCGACACACCCTCGTCTGATTCATTAGAGCAGATTCGCCATAATTATCAGCTCACCCACGCTCATTAAATCAGGCGTATTATGAAGCTCAGCACATCAGCGGATCCCACACGTGAAGCTCTTATCCTCGCGCCGTACACATGCAGCTGTTGCTCCGCTATTGTCCCGTGCACGGTGACTTAATTACTCATACACACCCACACAGAACAAACACTCGCTGTACATGTCGCAATCAGGGAGTGACGCTCTTGCGTGTTGTTGTGTCTTTGGACCCCCGGGGGGAGTCGTTTTTAAATGAACTCATTAGAGTGGATATTATGAACAATACAATCGCATAACGCAGTGTTGTGTGTTTCCTCTTCCTGATTATAAAGTGAATGTTTCTCCAACGCCTCCTGGAAATCTTGTTTAATTCTCTATGTATATCAGTGCCCGTGTGTGTGATTCTGGCCTCGGACACTTGTCGACTGTGTGATGCAACTGTGACCAACACTGGTGCAACAGTCCCTCTGTGTTTTCATGCTGTATTTACTGTACATGATCAAGACCCCGATGACCAAAGCAACTGCAACATGTACATGTTTATATATAGGCCCAATTTATAAAATAAATGAATGTTTTTTTGTGATATATATATAATTATTCTTATTATGTTATTTCATAATTTGAAGAAATTACAATATTTGTTAAATGGGATTCATAATATAATATTGATTGTTAAGATGCGATCCTGAATGGTGATTTCAGCCCTACACAACTATTTTCTTTTCAACTTTCTGCAAAAGAAAAGAACAGATATGTCCCTCCAAAATTATTTTACCTGAAACTGAAAATTAATTTTACATCAGTATATTGAGATAGAGCCATAACTGAGGGACAGGGTCATTTTTAATAAAAAGGTTTACACAATATTAAAATGGATTATTTCACTCCTTTACATCTTTAGTTATTTTAAGATGTATTTTCATATTTCATTCAAAGTTTGGGTCTGGGACAATGGTAATATACTTTTTATTTTTTATTTAATTTTATTTAGTTTTTGCATGAACTAGGGTAGCGTATTGCTTTTATAAAACGACAGCAATAGGAATGAAATAATAATATTATTAATAATTATCAATAATAAAATAATATTAACATTGGTTACGTCACATAATTTTGTGTATTATTAATATTATTATTATTATTTAATTCCTATTGCTGCCGTTTCTTAAAAGCAATATGATACCCAAGTTCATGCAAAAATTAAATAAAATAAAAAAAATAAAAAGTAATACCATTGTCCCAGATCATATTATCAATATTATTATTATTAAAAATAATCAAAAATAAAATAATATAAATAATGGTTACGTCACATAATATTATGTATTATCCTAATAGCATGTTTTTTAAGTTCGCGAATCAAATTAGGAACTCACTATTATAGAATTCAAAGGATATGAGGTCACAAGTGTGTGTGTGTGTGTGTATATTGTTATTCTACAGCTTTGGCTACACTGTAAAAATGAATATGCTTTATCTAATCAATAGAATTGAGACAACAGATTACAAGCAATATTGTTAATTAAATTTAACAAATTTGAACTGAGTAATAATTAATCAAATTATTCCTTAAAAGTTAACCATTTAAAATGAGTAAAGTTTACACCAAACAAATTAACAAAAATATCTCACTAACAGACAGACGTCAAAGATTAACTAAGAACTCTTTATTTTATATTGCCAACATTGAAGACACCTGAAGGAGAAAACAACAAACCTAAATCACCATAATGGTGACTTAAATTTATGTTTTTTTGGTCGTTGTTGTAAGTTTTACTCATTTTAAATGGTTACCTTTTAAGTCGTTACATACAGTTGTTATATTCAACTTTTAATTTGTTACATTTAATTAATAAAATTGCTTGTAATCTGTTGCCACAATTTTTTGGATTAGATAAAGCATATTCATTTTTACAGTGTATTTATTTGACTGTCCTATGACAATTTTTAGAGCCAGAAGTACCTGTGTTATAATCTAGAGTTTAGTAATGTCGTTACACATTTGAATGTATTTGCCTTTGCACACCGTCTTGTTTTGTGGACCGTGACGTTAATGTCACATTGACTTCTCCCAGCCGTGTCCTCTCTCGTCTCCAGCTGACGTGTGTTTCTGCTTCCAAGCTTTTGATGTCGGCTCCTCTTGTGTTCCTGTTGAGTTCTGTGCCGAATAACCTCACAGTGACCAACGGGCCCTTGACCCGGCGCTGATCTCACTGTGACCCTGGAGTTGAGGGACGGTCCTGAACGGTTCAGTCTGGTAGAGCAGCAAACCTTGTCCTTGCCTCATATTTCTAGATGCATATGTTGAAGAATCTGCCAGCTGGCAGGATTAGTCAAAATCTCTGTTGAACTCCTGGTTGTCCATTGGTTAATGAACTTTAAATCACTTTAAACCCAATGGCTAAAGAATTGTAGCATATATGCTAACTTGCTAAAAATGTGCTTCTGTGTTTTTAACAACATACAAATGTTCCAGCAGTCGCTTCCCTTAGTTCTATACCACAGAATGACGCTGGTTTAGCTCGGTTCTGTTATTGTTTGCCTGCCGAACGTGGCTGTCGTAACGTTTTTAACCCTGGTGTATTTCTCCCGCATGGTTTTACTCTGCTTGTCACGACGCACGCCAGATTGTTTGGATCACATTGAAGCCAGCAGCTCTGCAGTGTTTTGCACTTGTCACCTGAACTTTAATTAGTTTGGTCTGTTCGCGGTTCAGAAGGGACCGAAGACTGCTGCGCGGGCCCTCGTTGTTTTGATTCAGAGCCGAGTGCTAGTTTGTGTGTGTGTTCACTTTTACCTTGCCATTGATTTGAATTTCAAAGTCCTTATGCGCTCGTTGGCACTTCTGGCTTGTTGGCGGCGTGGAAGCGACGGTAGGCGTGACAGGTGGAAAGTGTGTAAGTGTGTGAGAGAAAGATGCAAACTCATTGCCGTATGCTGAGTGCATCTTAAATCACATCGCATTGACGGTGCATTCAGGCAGGTGGAAGTGTTGTATATTTACCGCCATGTTCGCATTTACAATTTGCTCAGGCAGAAAGAGACAAATTTAATATGTGGCTGTGTCTTCTTCCTTTTCTTTTCACGTACCTCTCTAACTTTTACTGTATTCCCTAAATCTCTGACTAGATTTGGGCATAACTGTCTAATTTTAGTCCTGTGGGCCTTTAACAAAACACACTCCCTCCAAAATGTTTATGCTTTCAATAGTTTATTTGATAAATATGCTTTTTTTTTTCTCTGAAATGCCTTTTTTTTTCGGATCCAACAAATGTTATTTTCACCACATTTCAAATTATATATGCGTTTAATAAGTTGCTTTAAGTAAAATATCCTAATTTGAAAAATTATCGCTTGACGGTAACATTTTAAATACTGGTAATATTGTTTAAGGTAGAGATTCAATCAGTCATTTTTTAGGTAAAATATATATTTTTTTACATCATTTTTTACTCATTTAGAATGAAATAAAATATATACATAAAGGGCATTTGAAAAGTTTGATTAAGACTTTTTATTAGTAATTAAAGTTTTATTAACATTTTAGATTAGGGTCTAATAGTTTTACTGTGCGTTCACACCAGACGGGAGTAGTTAGTCAAATTCGCGCCTACCGCGTCTAGTTATACGCTTGAACACTTTGAATCCATTCGCGCGTCAAGAGCGTAATTGACGCGTGTAAAAACAAAACTTTGAAGCGAAATTTACGCTTGTCACGCGCGCCAGAATCGAAACCCGTTGGCGGCCATCTTTTTTATGTTATTCGAGCATTCATCGAGAGACTCACCACTCTGTATTTGCTCTGGAGATCAGAACAGCGGCGTGGGGATCATCGTCGCCGTATTTGTGTCCACCGGACCCTTTGCTTTGTTTTGGATTAGAACCACACCAGGCATTTAGTCATATTACAAAATATTTTATTGAAGCATCCAGATCCTTCATCACGTGACAGCAGCTAGGCTCCTGATTGGTTAACGCGGCGCAAATAGACGCCAAAGTTCAGATTTTTCAACTCGGGCGGCAGGCGCGAATTCACGTCAAAATAGCCCTAACTAAAGAATTCGTGCATAATGCACTTAACGCGCCAGATGCTCAATTCACGCGAAATTGACGCGCAAATGAGGCGTATTCACATCTAGTGTCTTTGCATTGACTTAACATTGAAATCACTCGCGCCTGACGCGCTATTCGCGTCCGATGTGAACACACCATTAGGGCCCAAAAGTACTACAGTAGTCAACATGTGAAGTTGTCATCAAAACCTTTCATCAAAATTATACTTAATTTTTTTTACAATACCCGTTCTTGTCTTTGATTAACTTTTTTGATCCACTTAAAATGTGCACTTTTGCCTTTGCTGATCGCTGATTGCAATTGGCTGTATGCACAGTTGCACAACTTCCTGAACGTAAGCCAGCTCCTTGTTTCCTGTCCGCCATTATTGGACAAATTTATTAATCCAGGTGTGCCTGACCTCAGTAGTCACGGCAACAATAATCAGACACACCTGAATTAATCAAGTTCGGCCGATAATGGCAGACAGGAAACAAGGAGCTCGCTTAAGTTCAGGAAGTAGTGCAGCTGTGCATAAAGCCAATTGTTTTGCCTCAACAACTACGTACTAATTATTAATAAGCAGGAATTCGTTTTTTTTTTTTTTAAATTTAGGTATTGGTTACGATTAAGGGGTTTACAATATGATCATGCAGAATAATTCATTAATATGTGCATTATAAGTACTAACAAACAGCCAATATCCTAGTAATATGTAATCCATTCTCATCCTAGGGCGTCATACTGACGCTTTTGCCAATTCGTATACATCCAACGCACATGGCACCCTTTAGCCTCAATATAACACCCACAGAGCTGTGTTTGGCTATGGGTAGGTTTAGGTCTGGGGTAGTGTTAGGGTTAGACCACTAGGAGGCCCATATGAAGAGTTTGGTTCCAAAACGGCATAAACGCCATTTAAAAAAAAAATGAGTTACTGCAAAAATCTGACTTTTCAATACCGACCAGATACAAAACAATGTTTAATTTTACGTAAAATTGGATATCCGTCGTGTTATTATGTAATGTTTTCTCCCTTTCTTTCCAAACCGCGACAAACGCCAGTCTCCCTTTTATGCAAAATGCCACATATCCGCTAAACCAATCACAACGCACCATTCCACGCAATGTAAACAGTAACGGCAGCGCTTTAACTAACCCGGCTTCCTAGGTTTTCTCTATTTTGTCCTTTCGATCAACAAACAAACAAAAAAATGAATAATTTTGACAGCATTGGTGAACCTGCGGATAAGGCATCCTGCATGGGTAAACGTGACATCGAAATCGAATCATTTACGTGAGGAAGAAGATGGACTCGGGAGGAGGAAATGCCGGCTGTTGCTTGTTCTCACACGACAGCATCAAACTTCTGTTACGCTGACACACTGACCCCAGAGGATCTTTTGGAAAACTTTCAGTTGTTTTATTCAAAGTCAACGAAACCCGAGCAGGACCAAGCCAGTTTACAGCTGATCGCCGTCAAAAAAGTTCACCGGCGACGTCCCAAGGTTGACAACAGCGATATCATTAGATCATGCTTAATAAATCATAATTCATGATGATGTGCTCGTCTTGGTTAATGTTTTAATTAAGGTTTTGTTCATTCATGAAGTCATGAATGAAAAACGTTGAACTGTTAAAAAAAACGTTGTTAGTTCCTGATAATATTAATATGAATTAATGCATAATTCATTTATCCATGAATTCATGATAATTCATGACATGAACCCTTATATTAAAGCAATGGATTTATAGTATGTACAAGAAATTCAAAGTGTATAAAATTTTATTTTGATTAATTGCATTTTGAAAAAAAATAAATTATTGGATTTATTGCATTTTGGGGGAAAAAACGATCTGTTTTTATAATAAATCTTTGGAAATCAAAACCTGGATTTCATTTTTTATTGTTATTATAACCTACAAATGTGAAAATTTAAAACCGAAAATAGTGGTTTTCATCTTCCCATTTTCTTGCTAAAGAAAACACAGTTTTACTCAAATTCATCAAAATGGATTTATAGCGTTTTGGAACTAAACTCTTCATATATATCTGCGTCTCATATTGACGGTAAAGGGTGCCATGTGTGTTGGATGTAGATGAAGCGTCAGTATATGACGCCTTGGGATGAGAACAGGCTGTAATATGCAAGCTAATAAGCAAATCGCGAGAATTGGACCCTAAACTAAAGTGTTACCAAAAGTTTTAAACTGACTGACCTTCATATAACAAAATATCTAGGACATAAAAGTGCTGTATTTGAAGAGACACCCATCCGTGTCTTCTGTGCATTTCCCCCCCTGTGGTGCATATGTGTTTAAAACAGTGGTCCCATTTCAAACACCCCATCCCGACTGAGGCAATCACTCCCGGTGAAATGCTCGTCGTGTGAATCACTCTCACACACAATACGTGGGATAACGACAGAGCCCCAAATGTGCCATTTTCTCTCCTCCGTCAACGGGCTCTGAATGGCTTCATTATGCTGCTGATTTCAAAAACAAAAGATAAAGATCGAGGCGGCACCATGAACGGCACAAACGCATGCCTAAATAAAGTGGTTTTGTATTGCTCAGTCGGGGGGCTGTGTCTCTTGCTGTTATACATAATGGCACCTGTTTTAAGAGCCATCATCCATAAGCAAACCTCATCGTGGTAACCAAAACTCAGGATTGCATATTCTGCTAAACCATTGTTGCCATCATTTAGACCGAACAAACATATATCAGTGAATCGACTCGTCTGGAAAGACCAGTTTAGATTGACTAGTTTGAGCTGGTCACGTTGCCCTCCCTATTGTTTAGATTATTGATTTGCCTATATGGGTTTCAAGTCGCTAAATACCATTTACATCTGGTTGTCCTCAGTCATAAACATTTCTGGTTCAGCTAGCCAAGACGTCTGTGGGACACTAGGCACCAGTACATCCATAAATCAACATTTAGTACCAGATAAATATACCATATGGTGCTTTTTCAGCAGGGATTATCTATATTAGTGCATTGGCTGTATTTTATTTCATTAGTCTCTTGAACAGTAACATCAGATGGTCCTGGTAATCAACAAGGAGTAATTGTATTGACTTATCTGCTGATTTTAGGTTATGAAAATGAAGCAATGCTCAGTTTTGAAGCCTTTTAAAGTTTAATCACAAGTGGATCGCAATATATGTTTGAGGATGTAATTGAGTATATGAACAGAAGGGGGCGCTGTGGTTCTTCACTTGAGTTGTGTTTGCTTTTTTTTAATACTTCTGTGTGATCAAACACTCCCCAAACACAAACTGACTACCACTCAAACTCAGCATCTGTGTGTGTTTTTTTCATATTGCAAAGGTTCGTTTGCGTTGAGGATAAAACAATTTGCGTGTTTGTGTGTGTGTAAGCTAAAACCATTTTTTACTCGCAACTAAACATTTTTCATGGCTAACATGTGCACTCTTTTTACTTGTTTAATGCTAGCTTACATCTGGATCCAATGCACATAATCACCTTATGCAGAAGACTACAGACTTCACCAAACCTCTAACACACATAATCCTCAATACTCGCCTCTTTGATCTATCTTTAATCATCCACGGACTCCCCCTACGGATACATGTGATGGACAGACATGCATTATTTTTTAGTAGATGATATTTTCTAGGGCATGACTCTGATTCTCCAGCCATTAAGAAAGCGTACATGTTTCCAACTAGGCTTTGAACTCCTACGCCGAGCAGCCCATCCTTTTGGCCGAGGATCTCCGACAGAGAGCCGAAGTGCATTGAGGAGCTTAAGTTTACCTCTGAAAGTTCACAGTTGGCTATTGGACATCGTTCTTGCACTGTGTGTTCAATGATAGCCTGCGGTCTGACCACTTTTCCTTCTGTTGAGCCTCAAGCGAAAGGCCTTGTGGAATATCACATTCCCATAGTCTGCACCTCACTGTAAAAATTAACATGCTTTATCTAATCAATAGAATTGTGGCAAATGATTACAAGCAATATTATTAATTAAATTTAACAAATTAGAATTGAGTAATAATTAATCAAAATATTCCTTAAAAGTTGACCATTTAAAATGAGTAAAGAGAGAAAACCGTCATTTTAAAACAAACCTAAAACGAACACTGATCACCATAATGGTGACTTAAATGTACGTTTTTTTTTTGGTCGTTGTTGTAAGTTTTACTCATTTTAAATGGTTAACTTTTAAGGAATTCATTTGATTCATTATTACTCAATAATAATTTGTTCAATTTAATTAATAATATTAATAATATAATTTTTTTTTTGATTAGATAAAACATCTTCATTTTTACAGTGCTTTGTGGATGGGTTGGGGATAAACACAGAGAAAGGACGTGGAAGAGAGAGACAGCGAGACAACGTGAGTCTTTCAATCCCATCACCTAATTCTCATTTAACAAATCATTCGGCAGATGCATGATCCATGAAATGGCTACAAACCAAAGGGATTTTCTCTCGTCGCTCATTCTCTCTTTTTTCTATTTGGCTAAATCTCTCCTTTTTCGGAGTACAAGCTTTTTTCTGATTCATTTTGGTTGGTTTTGTAATCCCTTTTCTGAAACATCACACGCTAAGGGTTCAGAATCCATACTGATATCATTAATCCCTGCAGGATTCTGGCATGCGTGCGTTTGTCTGGCCTCGACGGACAGAAAACTCCGAGGTAGCCATTGTCTGTTTTCGGTTAATTGATCGACCAGTCTCAGCGGATCGTCCGTCTGCAGCTTTGGAGAGGACCCCTCGCTTTTATTGACTCTCTGTTGGGTTCCCGAGGAAATACAAATCACTTTTATCAGGCCTCCAGATGGTTTTCCCGTTGACTGATATCCTAATGCATCTACCCCGCTGTCAGAGTGACTCGGCCTGAATGCATTCAGGTGTCGTCTTCTCTACATCCTCACCCAACTTTCCAGAGTCTGAGAGCTTTTTTCCAAAGTCTTTAGCTACTTTAGCCTAATCTTTGATTCATGTTGTCTTCAAGATATTGTGAAGTTTGGATATGGATCAAAGGCTTTCCGGCCTAGTCGTGGATAGCTCAGGGTTTTAATGCCGTACCCATCTCAGTTCGGCTTCCTCTGTCATTATCTCTCCTCCCCCTACTCTCACTCCAAATGTGAATCCAACATTGTATCTCCTGATGCCTCTTTCAGGGATTGCATCTTACTGTAGCGCCAGCGGGAGCTGAATCGAGCTAATCGTGCACTAAGCATCAGCTCATCATTGATGTAGTCCCAGGAAAACTTTCTGGATTGGCAAGCTAAGACTTTGAGGAGAGGAAGGATTTCTATGTGGTTAAATCTTCGCAATCCTAAGGCAATGACACAGCTCAAGTTGATTCTGCAGCTCGGCACGATGAGTCAACCGAGAGATGCGGAACTGCTAAATCCACTCTTCCTTAAAATAACCTAGGGTTGACGTCAAACGTATTGATATTAAAGGAGTAGTTCACTTTTAAAAAAAACTTTTGCTGATAATTTACTCACCCCCATGTCATCCAAGATGTCCACGTCTTTCTTTCTTCAGTCGAAAAGAAATTGAGGTTTTTGATGAAAACATTCTAGAATTTTCTCCATATAATGGACTTCAATGGGAACCAAACGGTTCAAGGTCCAAATGAGAGGTTCAGTGCAGCTTCAAAGGGCTTTAAACGACACCAGACGATGAAAAAGGGTCTTATCTAGGACCCTTCGAGTCATGACTCAAAAAAAGATTCGTTCATTTTGGTAACAGGAGAGTCATGAACGCTCATCACAGGCGAGCATTTATGCTTATAAAACTTAATTTTTTATTTATTTTTGAAATGGCTGATCGTTTCGCTAGATAAGACCCTTATTCATCGTCTGGTGTCGTTTAAAGCCCCTTTGAACAGTTTGCACTGAAACTCTCATTTGGACCTCGAACCGTTTGGTTCCCAATGAAGTCCAAATCCCGGAATGTTTTCATCAAAAACCTTCATTTCTTTTCAACTGAAGAAAGAAAGACATGGACATCTTGGATGACATGGGGGTGAGTTTTTTTTAAAAAGGTGAACTACTCCTTTAACAAGTTCTTTGGCCGGCTTAACTGGCTTTCATTTGGAAGACATAATTTGTCGGCTGCTAGAAAGGTCATTAAACTCAACATCTCTTTTTAATGGTCAAATGAGAACATTGTCTAAACTGATCTATGACCCGAAGGCCACCGGATTCAGGCTTCGGTGAGGCAATGCATGCAATAAACTTGCCTCACTCTGCCCCATTCCTCTCAAGAAGACTCTTCTATAGACTGTCGATCCGCAGTCCATAACCTTCCACTCTTGATTTCAAGCGCAGTGCCCTGACATCCTGCGACGCTCAGTTTTACGATAGCCTAGGGTGATGAGGTCACTTAAATGCCTCATCCTGTAGTAGCATGCCATTGGATTTATGACAGTGCTCCCTCTGCGGATACGCAAGGGCCGGATAATTTCTTTATTAGCATGATTTCATATGTTTGTGCTGTGCAAGCTCTAAAAACAGAGAATTCACGGGCCTAATTTGTCTCGCTCCACGAGAGCCGGTTTTATATCTGTCTGAGAAGTGGTGTGTTTTCAGGGGCAGATTGCTCACATTGGAGAGCTCATAAAGATGATCCAAACGTATCTCCATCGAATCCTGCCAAAGTGGCTCTCACTGACTTGGCAGCGCTGTGAATGTTATTTGGTTCAAATAAATGGTACAGATTGTATGGTCATTCATAGCTTTTGTAGTGTCAACCCCCACTATGATATTGTGGACCATTTTGAGGAATAGATGGGCAGGTATGGAATCGGTAATTCTTCATCTTTGTTTGCTTTCTCTGCTTGCCTTCAAAGAGTCTGACACCTTCTGTCTCCTCTCTGTTTTTCTTTTCATCTATCTCTCAGTCAAGAGGAGGGAGGCGTGCCCCCCACTGGTGTGTAAATAGGACAAGGGGTGGGCGAGGATACTAAGAGGTGTGTGAACCGAAGGGAGCAACGGGAGGATGCCACATGCCGCTTGGTTATTTTTTGTAAGGGCCACAGCAGGAGTTTAGGGAGTTTCCGCTCGAAGAGTCACAAGAAGAAGCACGATACTCTTACACAGTGTGATTTAGAAAGATGGGAGAGGTGTAGGTATAAATAGATCGTCCTTTTCTCCTCAACTTAACCCCGGCTGTCTTTCCTTTTGCCTGTTTTGTTTCAATCCCCCTTCACTCCATACTCCAAGGCAGTGTTGTAGTACTCGAGACTCGGACTCGGTCTCGAGACCATATTTTAATGGTCTTGGTCTTGTCATGGACTCGTGTGCATTTGGACTCGGAATTGACTCGTACTCGAACATTTTTGTTTTTTAGGTCTCGGACTTATTCCCGAGTCCACTCGAGTTCAATTAAAAATATTTTTCATGATTATTAATGTATGTTAATAAAATATTTCTTTAAATTGCCACCTACTATGTGGCCTTTTTACCCTAAACTGATCATATTTTTTAAATTCTAAGTAAATTCAGTTAAAAAAGAAAGGATTTCTCTAAGTAAATAAAAGTAAATTAGGTAATCAACCCTCACTGGTCTCGGTCTCGACTCGGACTCAAACGTCTCTGGTCTCGGACTTGACTCGGACTCGACTCTCTCTGGTCTCGGTCTCGACTCGGACTCGAGTGAGGTGGTCTCGACTACAACACTGCTCCAAGGTCTTGGTTATTGACCTTGTTTTTGAAATATTTACATGTTTTTGTGCATTTGTCAGACAACTTTATCCAAAGGGACTTGGGTATAGAGTTCATGCATTCACTAGGAATCTAAACCATGCCCTTGTCCAAAGTGCAACAGCTGTGAAAGATGGTTGCTAATTTGTTTGCCAATGGTCCAACTGATCGGACATTCAATGACCAGTTTGGACCAGATATAAATCATATCAGAGGCTGGCTTTTGTTGGATTTTTCACCCTTCTTTCACTGTACACGTGTTTATGGTGTAGTTGTTTGGGGATGGCTTCTCTGTTAGGTCTGTGCTGAATAGGCTATACTTTACACACCATTTCTCTGGCCACTTACTGATAAGAACCTCATTACGCATCAAATGGGCACAAATTGCCTCATTCTTGCAATGCTATCTGGATGAATAGATCCCTCCTTTGCTCTGAGGCTGTAATAGAGCTGTGTTTGTGTGTCTTCCTAGCATGCTTCTATTTATGCTGCGTCTCTTGTTTGTGCTTCTAAGTCTCTGACTTTTGTTGTTGTGTTGCACTTAAAGCACTTACTGAGGTATATATTTGTCTGTGGATATACCTCCTTGCTGTACAATGTAAATACACACAAGCAACCGTAGCCCTAGCCAGATTGCCTGGCTTTGTTTGCATGCTCTTAGGGAGTAGAGATAGGGGCTGATACTGTGCTATCAGACGACTGGAGGAGGGAGAGGAAGAGTTCTGTTCACAATCACCTATCTGGTTCGCCGTTAAGCCAATTAAGCTCATTACCAGTTCAGCCCATTCTGGCACTTTACACGCACACTCGCGCAGAGAAACATATGCGGCTATAAAGTTTTCCTAGTGTTTGGAACAAATGTTCAAACAGTGTTTAAACAAGCAGCATGCAAT
This sequence comes from Pimephales promelas, assembly GCF_988280905.1. NCBI lineage: Eukaryota > Metazoa > Chordata > Actinopteri > Cypriniformes > Leuciscidae > Pimephales > Pimephales promelas. Next base: position 2,509,679 of record NC_142790.1, on the reverse strand, counting down.
TTTTAACAGTGCATTAGACTGATACTTGAAGTCAGACTTTCAACTTATGTGGAAATCTAGTAGGAGTGTAACAATACATGTTTTCATCCAGAGCCATCACAGTACAGACGTCATGGTTCGGTGCATGCAGTTAGACGACGAATACAGTCAGTCACAGGCGGTCCACACTCCAATCCTGAAGGGGGCGTGCACGGTAATGCAATGCTGTTTGCTAAACACCACAAAAGGAGAAAGAACAGCTCATGTGTGAATGACTTTGAACCTCTTTGGACTCGGTCTGGTCTTGGACTCAAACCTCTTTGAAATTGGTCTTGTCTTGGACTCAAACCTTTTTGGACTTGGTCTTGTCTTGGACTCAAACCTCTTTGGACTTGGTCTTGACTCGGGCTCGAACCTCTTTGGACTCGGTCTTGTTTCGGACTCGAACCTCTTTGGACTTGGTCTGGTCTTAGACTCGAACCTCTTTGGACTCGGCCTTGTCTTGGACTCGGTCTTGTTTCGGACTCGAACCTCTTTGGACTCGGTCTTGTCTTGGACTCAAACCTCTTTGGACTTGGTCTTGACTCGGGCTCGAACCTCTTTGGACTCGGTCTTGACTCGGACTCGAACCTCTTTGGACTCGTTCTTGACTCGGACTCAAACCTCTTTGGACTTGGTCTTGTCTTGGACTCAAACCTCTTTGGACTTGGTCTTGTCTTGGGCTCGAACCTCTTTGGACTCGGTCTTGTCTTGGACTCCAACCTCTTTGGACTTGGTCTTGACTCGGACTCGAACCTCTTTGGACTCGGACTTGTTTCGGACTCTAACGTCTTTGGACTCGGTCTTGTTTCGGACTCGAACCTCTTTGGACTTGGTCTGGTCTTAGACTTGAACCTCTTTGGACTCGGCCTTGTCTTGGACTCGGTCTTGTTTCGGACTCGAACCTCTTTGGACTCGGTCTTGTCTTGGACTCAAACCTCTTTGGACTTGGTCTTGAGTCGGGCTCGAACCTCTTTGGACTCGGTCTTGACTCGGACTCGAACCTCTTTGGACTCGTTCTTGACTCGGACTCAAACCTCTTTGGACTTGGTCTTGTCTTGGACTCAAAACTCTTTGGACTTGGTCTTGAATCGGGCTCGAACCTCTTTGGACTCGGTCTTGTCTTGGACTCAAACCTCTTTGGACTTGGTCTTGTCTTGGACTCAAACCTCTTTGGACTTGGTCTTGACTCGGACTCGAACCTCTTTGGACTCGGTCTTGTTTCAGACTCGAACCTCTTTGGACTCGGTCTTGACTCGGACTCGAACCTCTTTGGACTCGGTCTGGTCTTAGACTTGAACCTCTTTGGACTCGGCCTTGTCTTGGACTCGGTCTAGTTTCGGACTCGAACCTCTTTGGACTCGGTCTTGTCTTGGACTCAAACCTCTTTGGACTTGGTCTTGACTCGGGCTCGAACCTCTTTGGACTCGGCCTTAACTCGAACCTCTTTGGACTCGTTCTTGGACTCGTTCTTGAACCTCTTTGGACTCGGCCTTGTCTTGGACTCGGTCTTGTTTCGGACTCGAACCTCTTTGGACTCGGTCTGGACTTGGACTCAAACCTCTTTGGACTCGGTCTTGTCTTGGTTTCAAACCTCTTTTGGACTCGGTCTTGACTCAGACTCGACTAGTCCTGGTCTTGGACTCGACAAAGGGGGTCTTGACTACAGCCCTACCTACAGAGCTATTGTTATCATGCATGCAAACCTAATGTTTGCTGCACTAACTTCTGACCTCTCATTTTAAGATGTCAGAAGTGGGATGTGTACATTTTGAATATACCACATTTCGGTGTGTGGAAATCAATAAACATAAAAAAAGAAACCCCGCTGATGCACTGTTTTGTGGCTTGGCACAGCGTTTAGTGTTCACTGAGGACAGACAAATTACACAATGCTGGAAACATATCGTTTTGGAGCTGCTAAGGATTCATTGTGCACCAACACTAAACCAGTGCTTCTGAAAAGTATAGAGTTCTTAGTATAAAACTGAGTTGCAATAGTTGACATGGTTATTAGTTTGCTACCCATTTTTTTTAGCTGAGGTTAAATGAGGACATTTTTAAAGCACCGCTGCCCCATGGCATCCCTGTATTGTTCAGTCTGTGTTAATTAGAATCAGCATCCGCTCGCTCTCTGTGCCCTATTGGGGGTTGCCGAATGTGTTTGCATGCTGTTGCCCCCTGTGGTGAAGGTTATGTATTGCGGACATGCACCTCACGTTCTGGACCCCAGGGCAGGGAATTAGACTGGTAAATAGGTCAACACTGAACACAAAAGAAACTATGGCAGGTGAAAGTGGCAGTGCTGTGATTCTCATCTGTCAGGAATGGGGAATGGGGGATTAAATAGTCTGGAATCTCAACTCAATTTCCTTTCACGCCCCATACCTCATAAGGAACGATCTTAACCGCACACACATGATTGATCACACAAAGCAGTTACACACAAGTGCATTCATGAGATACAGGTGCAGTAACACACATAATCAGATGCTGTGTGGCAGATGCATACGCATACACAGTCTATAAATATTTAGATTAAATCCTTATCACTCCAGTTAATTAGCACAAAAATTACATTCACAATGAGATACGATCAATCAACATTCAGCCGTCTGCAACCACTGTTTACAGTGACCCTCAGTGTTTGCATGAATACTAATGCGTGCACCCACACAAAGCTGCATGATTAATGAAGGCAGTTTGAGACAAAGACCAGGGTCACACCTCTCCTCTCCTCCCATGGCGGCGCATCCAATAATAAGACCTGTTTTAATAACACCGACTCTTTTTAATAAAGCTCCATCACCTTGACGACTGATCCGGGCAGGATTCCACGCCGGCCTCGTGTGCCCGGGAAGCACTGACCCCATTGACACGGGAACCCCTCTGTGTATAAAGTCATTTTTTGATTTAAGGAAAACACACATCCTATTGTTCAGAGGCTCCTCTCTCTGCATTTTGGGAGATGAATTTAAGGCCTTGACATCGCCTTTGACCCAATAGTGTAATGTACACTGAGAGACCACATGCTGAGCCGGCAGTCGCGTTGGCTGGCTTTGGCAGGATGGCCTTGAAATAACAGTAAGACTTCACAAAGCATACTTTTTCCATATTAGTCTTTTAGGATTGTTGGGAGTTTGTTTTGTTTATACCCGTTTGGGTATTTTTTTAAAGGTTATGTAGTTTATCATTTCTGCGGCACCACTTGAAATGGCAAAATTACGACTTTTTTGTTTTTTTTATAATTCCTCTTTTAAAACTTGAACAATGTCTCTTAAAAATGACTTTTAAGCGAGTCTTTAATTGGCCGGACAAACAGAAAATTACACAATTGTTTAAACTTTTTAAACAAAATTGAGAAAATCAACAAATGAATAGTCTTCTTAGTTATTGTTGTCTCTGCACATTAAAATGTTTTTATTTTTATTTTTAAAGAAAAACTATTACATAATCTTTTAAGGGGCCTTATCATGGACAACATAACTGTATTTGCTTTTTAAATCAATGCATTTTGACTCTTTAGCTACTTGACCTGCTTTGGTAAACAACAGTGGGAATTGTACCGGTAAGTAGAGATTAGCCAATCATAACATTTAAGTAATTTGCATAAACCTAATGCCTGGTTCAGATTCCACAATTTATTTTTGTCTTTTACGATAGTCACTGTGTCAGATTACGCGATTTTGACTCCTAAAATCTTTTCGTGTCGTGGACCAGTCATCACGTGCCGTCTTTAACGGCGTGCATGATGTCATCGAGAAGGCGAAACTAGTAGCGAGTGACTTCCGGAAACGAACGTAAACAAACAATGGATGAAGCGGTGAGTGTTGTATTGGCTGTCCTGTGTTAAATATTGTTTTCTTATATATTTTTACTGTTAGTTTTAACGTTAGCACCATCGTCTCTCTTTCGTTTCGCCATTTTTGAAAGTTGTGTACGGAAAAGCTTCTGTGCTCCTATTGGTCAACCTCAATCATGTGACGGAACCGTCGTGGACGACCGTTAAAAAAATTAAACATGCTAGTCTTTTTGTCGTGATGTCGTGAAGCATCGCAGACGTGACGTAGGTTGTCGCCCACTATGACACACTATACGAGATGATACGATCGAATCTTGCGTCCCAACGCCCGTTGTCGTTTACGAATCCCCACGACACCATACGTCAAACAGATCGTGCCAAAATCGGGCTAAAATCGTGTAATCTGAACCAGGCATTAAAGGTACAGTAACAATTCAACCTGCTTATGTCCTATGGCCTACCTTACATCTTACATCTCCGCCTTGCAGTAGCCAGAACTGTTTTTGGTGCAAAATAAAGTTTATTTGCTAACATTGCCGTCTGAAGTATGCGGATGTGTGTTTTCTGACTGCAGCACAGTCTTCAGTGTGTCTCTCGGCATGTTTTAGAGGTACCACAGGCCTGTTTAGCATTCACACTGGCTCTCTGTGGCAGCCGATTGTAAAACTCATTCTCTCTCATGCGCTTTCCTCTGGCCCGTTGAGAGATGGCATGTCTGTCTCTCACATGGATGCCTGCACCTGTCAGATAGTCTCTTCTAAACATACCGTAACACAGAACACAACCAGGGTGCGAATTACAGGGGGGTGTGGGGGGGTCTGACCCCTCTAAAGAAGGCTTGAACCACCCAGATGGACGTCAAAACTAGATGTATAAGTCAGTTACATGTAATATGGAGCTTTACTTGTAAATATGAAGATGCATTTCTGTAACTCCAAATGATTTTAAATTGTAATTTTGGCATCCCCTGAAATGTTTCACACCATTTGATATTACCTAAGCAAGTAAACACGTTCATTCAAGGATGTGCATTTATTTCTTGGACAGAGCAAGTCTCTAAAATGCATGTGCAGAGTTTGTTTGAGTAATAATGTGTTTTTGTAAAAAAACAGTATTTGTTAACCCTCTGAGACCTAAGGGTATTTTTACAATAAATTTTCCGTCTGGTGTCATTTACTAAAAAAGCTTGTAAAATATCAACCCTTTGGTGCACAGACAATTGACACACCTCTTTTTTTTCAGGACAAATTGAACTTTCAGCAAATTTGTGTTACATTGATGTCACCTGAATGTAAAATAAGTTATGGGACCATAAAGACAAATGAAAAAATAAATCGGAAATGGAATCACTCAATTATTTATTGAAATCACACACAAATAAATAAAAGCTAAGCAATTTTCCTCTGGAAAATAGTTTGTTCATGTCTTTTGAGTCCTGGAGCACAGGAATAAACATTATAACTTGTACAGAACAAAAAATATTGACATTTTTCCAAAAGAAGTCCAGGCGTTTGGGGCCTCATGAAATTCACTGGTGCCAAGCCTCAAAACAGTAATCACACAGAGGGCCACATCACAGGTTTTGCATTTCTATTTTATTTATTCTTTTATTTATTATGTTCTTTTTATTCTTTTATAATACATTTATACTACTATAATACTTTTTTACAGTAAATAAATAAATGGCACTTCAGCTGGGTCTATCCTGGTAATCTAGTTCCTCATCTGTCAAAAAGCTCTGTTCTCCTGAAAATCCTTCATCCTGCAATGCACCAAAATAGACCAGCGCTTTATTTACGTCCATTTCGCTGTGTTTCTCTGTGAATCGCGCGTCTCCGTGAGTCTCTCTATCTCTCTACACTATATCAGCGCTTGGTTCATGCGTAATGACGCACACCAATGTTTACAACGGATCAGCCTGTAATTGGTCAAAAACCATCACATGAAAACATCACATGATATCCAGGATGTCCGCTAGCATCAAGCTAGCGGCAAAAATGACCGAATATTTATGAATTATGGGCTTCAAGATTATCAAAGTTTGACATAAAGCGTTTGGATTTATTGCTGAAAACCTCTGAAAGGAAGCACAAGTTCCAGGCTGGATAGAAAACCTTCTGTAAAGGCTAGAAAGACCCGAAAGACACCCCCGTGATGGCTAGCTCGTTAGCTTTCTGCTGGAAAAAACGGTAAGAAAATCGATAAATCTGTCATCGAGTTATGTAAACATTTATCGGAGGTGACGTGTGGCATCGTCGACGACGCCGTCGGGCTCAGGGGGTTAATGTTGCTCTGTACGCACTGAATGACTATGATATAAATGATGTAGCTAAACACTCATCTGAAGGATTATTAGGAACACCTGTTCAATTTCTCATTAATGCAATTATCCAATCAACCGATCACATGGCAGTTGCTGCAGTGCATTTAGGGGTGTGGTCCTGGTCAAGACAATCTCCTGAACTCCAAACTGAATGTCAGAATGGAAAAAAAAGGTGATTTAAGCAATTTTGAGCGTGGCATGGTTGTTGGTGTCTGAGTATTTCACAATCTGCTCAGTTACTGGGATTTTCACACACAACCATTTCTAGGGTTTACAAAGAATGAACATCCAGTATGCGGCAGTCCTGTGGGCCAAAATGCCTTGTTGATGCGAGAGGTCAGAGGTGAATGGGCCGACTGATTCAAGCTGATAGAAGAGCAACTTTGACTGAAATAACCACTCGTTACAACCGAGGTATGCAGCAAAGCATTTGTGAAGACACAACACACACAACCTTGAGGCGGATGGGCTACAACAGCAGAAGACCCCACCGGGTACCACTCATCTACACTACAAATAAGAAAAAGAGGCGACAATTTGCAAGAGCTACCCAAAATTGGACATTTGAGGACTGGAAAAATGAGTCTCGATTTCTGTTGAACATTCAGATGGTAGAGTCAGAATTTGGCGTAAACAGAATGAGAACATGGATCCATCATGCCTTGTTCCCACTGTGCAGGCTGGTGGTGGTGGTGTAATGGTGTGGGGGATGTTTTCTTGGCACACTTTAGTGCCAATTGGGCATCGTTTAAATGGCCTACCTGAGCATTGTCTCTGACCATGTCTATCCCTTTATGGCCACCATGTCCCCATCCTCTGATGGCTACTTCCAGCAGGATAATGCACCATGTCACAAAGCTGGAATCATTTCAAATTGGTTTCTTGAACATGTCAATGAGTTGACTGTAGTAAAATGGCCGCCACAGTCACCAGATCTCAACCCAATAGAGCATCTTTGGGATGTGGTGGAACGGGAGCTTCGTGTCCTGGATGTGCATCCCACAAATCTCCATCAACTGCAAGATGCTATCCTATCAATATGGGCCAACATTTCTAAAGAATGCTTGTTGAATCAATGCCACGTAGAATTAAGGCAGTTCTGATGGTGAAACACAGTATTAGTGTGGTGTTCCTAATAATCCTTCAGGTGAGTGTACATTACAAGTGGTCTGGTAACAACCAGCAGACAATTGCAGCTCTTCAATTGGTTGAATAGACCCTGAGACATGAATGATTGAAGGTCTCCTGGACCTGCACGAATGACAGCCATCCTTCGTTATTTCTTTGTAAAATGACCTCCATGTCTTTTTTGAGACGAGTACATTGTTGTAGTGCAAAATAATGTCCTCCAGATTTCCTCAAATCCCTGTTTTTAGTTATCTGGACTGGGCACCACTAACAAGAAGAGCTTGTTCATCAGCATGTTTAACAAAAACGTAAGTCTGAAGATAGTGTAGTTGTTTGGTTCCTGTATGTACTTGCCTACGTAGAGGAGGATTTTATTGGAATAGTTCACCTAAAAAATGAACATAATTTGTAGTTATACTTTAGATGAAGAGATAGCTCCACTTTGGTTCATATGCTAAAGGAAAAATACACCAATAATGTGACCTAGTCATACAGAGAATAGTGTGTGTTGTTTCCTATTATTTGTGTGACAGAAGCCAATTCCAGCACTGCATTCAGGCTGTCGGGCGTCTGTGTTTTGCACATTTACAGGAGTGTTTCTCCGCTTTGAGTTTCAGATAGAGACTCCTTCAGAACGAAGAGATTGATGGAGGTTTTAGACAATCCTGTCAGGAGGACATTGTGGAAACATTGTTTGTGATATGAAAGATATGTCTGGGGAAACATTTCTGTTCCTTTTCAACAAATGATCCGCGAAAAGAGGCGTTTAACCTTCAGGAAATATTAGTCCGTCCCAGGAGGACTCAGATTCGATATTATATGTGCTCTTTTATTTTACATTAATTTTATATGGTGTTCTTCAGTTATGAAACAATGTTATTTAAAACTTGAGATGTATACGTCACATCTGTGTTTAAAATGTATACAATAAATGTACAAAATAAAAAAAATAAATAAATTTAAAACGTCACAGGGTTGCAAATTTAGCTGAAGTAGTAGTTTACTTAAAAACAAACAAAAAAAACTCCTCCATGTCATCCAAGATGTCCGTGTCTTTCTTTCTTCAGTCGAAAAGAAATTAAGATTTTTGATGAAAACATTCCATTATTTTCTCCATATAATGGACTTCAATGGGAATCAAACGGTTCAAGGTCCAAATGAGAGTTTCAGTGCAAACTGTTCAAAGGGCTTTAAACGATTCCAGACGATGAATAAGGGTCTTATCAAGCGAAACGATCACTCATTTAATAAATAAATAACAAAGTTTAAGTTTTATAAGCTCAAATTCTCGCCTTGCTGTGTTCTGTGATGCGTGTTCGTGACTCTCCTGTTCGAACTCGTTTATCAAAATGAATGAATCTTTTTCCAAATCAATTCGATAAATGAATCAAATGACTTGTTAAAAAGATTTGTTTATTTTGATGAACGAGTTCGAACAGGAGAGTTCGTCAAACGTGCATCACAGAACACAGCAAGGCGAGCATTTGAGCTTATAAAACTTAAACTTTGTTATTTATTAAATAAATGAACGATCGTTTCGCTCGATAAGACCCTTATTCATCATCTGGAATCGAGTAAATCAATCATATCATGATACTTTTTTATTTCTGGGGGCATTGTGTAAAATCAGATTTTCAATGTTTCCAGAGCCGTGTCTCAATATGAGGAACAGGAGAGCGTCTCCGAGGTTTTCTAGGGGAATCCCAGCAACAGTGAGAGTGTAATTCAGTTCTTACTCGACTGTTTCAGATGTTTTTGGTGTTGTTGTTTACCCAGAAGCGTTGTTGGAAAGGTCAGCGTTTATTGAGTTTTCAAAGAAAAGGCGCGTCTAAAAGCCGACTGAGAAAGCCATACGTTTGGCTTGTTCACCGATGGACACAAGAACAATCTTCACTGTCTGTTTCCTCACATCAAGCGCAAAGGTCACGCTGTGCTCCAATGAGATCTTACAGCGTTCAGACGGCGGGCGACATTTTAATTGTCATCCGTTTAGTTGTTAAAAATGATGGACAGCCACTTCACTGAGGCGTTTACTTCTCCTCTCTCCTTTTAGAAACTCATTCATCATTCATCATCCTAATATGGGGAACATTGTGCATCTTTTTAAGATATTGGAACTTTATATTGGATATTGGATCTTTTTTTTTTCACATAATACATTTTTATTTTCTCTGTTATCAATGAAAGCTTTCCGCCACTGAATAAAAGAATTTAAAAGATAATTTCGACATTGTATCTCACAATTCTGACTTATGTTTTTGCAACTGCAAGTGCAATTTTGAGAGAAAAAAGTCAGAATTGTGCGATAATTACCTTTTTTATTTTTTATTCACACTGTAAAAAAATATTGATGGTTTAACTTAAAAAAGTAAGTAACCTGGTTACCTTAAAATTTTAAGTTCATTGAACTGGAAAAAGTGAGTTAATACAATGAAGGAGAATGATTTAACCATCAGAAACTCAAAATTATATGTTATCTGAACTAATTAAATTATTTAAGTTGATTTGACAAAAGAAAAAATGTTGTGATTACTACACTGTAAAAAAAATATTGTTGGTTTAACTTAAAAAAGTAAGTAACCTGGGTTGCCTTCAAATTTTAAGTTGATTGAACTAGAAAAAGTGAGTTATTAAAATGAAGGAGATTAATTTAACCATCAGAAACTCAAAATAATAAGTTATCTCAACTAAATAAATTATTATAAAGTTGATTTGACAAAAGAAAATATGTTGTGATAAATCTTGAAAATATTTTTTACAGTGAAAAACAGTGTCCACAGTTTTCTCTTTGTGCTGTTTTCTAAGATCATAGCAATGCAGCATACATTTAACTCCATTATCACTGTCTGTTTATCTAAAAAAGCAGCTATAGGGGGTTGAGTTGTGTGTGTTTCTAATGTATGTATCACGCGTGTGCCCATTAGGCGTCTAACAGCAGCTCCTGTGGGGCTGTTTTGTCATCGCTAATAGGACTAAAGTAGAAGCCCAGACTCTCTTAACTTTGCTGAAACAACACTGAGCGATGACAATGATATGAATCATGCGATACTGTAGCATGTGTGTGTGTGTGTGTGTGTGTGTGTGTGTGTGTGTGTGTGTGTGAGCAAATGAAGAAAAACACCCTTTGGATGCTTATGTTCCAAGCAAAATAAAGTCATACATCAAGCGCCTTATTTCGCGTCACCCCCGCGGCCGACTGCAGAGAATATCTGACTGCTGTAAACCGCCAGGTTATTGGTTATTGGAATACATTTTACTCTTGTTATTTCAGATACTTAGATAGATTTTCCCCTAGTCATTAAAGGCGTAGTTCACTTTTAAAAAAACATTTGCTGATAATTTACTCACCCCCATGTCATCCAAGATGTCCACGTCTTTCTTTCTTCAGTCGAAAAGAAATTGAGGTTTTTGATGAAAACATTCCAGGATTTTCTCCATATAATGGACTTCAATGGGGTCCAAACGGTTCAAGGGCCAAATGAGAGTTTCAGTGCAAACTGTTGAAAGGGCTTTAAACGATTCCAGACGATGAATAAGGGTCTTATCAAGCGAAACGATCGCTCATTTAATAAATAAATAACAAGTTTAAGTTTTATAAGCTCAAATGCTTGCATTGCTCTATTCTGTGATGCGCGTTCGTGACTCTCATGTTCATAAAAATGAACGAATCGTTTTTTTGAGTCATTTCGTTCGTTGAATGAACCGACCGTTTTTTTTTTTTTTTGAGTATCCTAGTAAACACAGCCGGTTACTGTATGTCTTAAGTGATCGTAAAATGCATAAGTGTAACCGTATATTAGATCAGTGCATTCGCTCTTAAAGGGACAGCAGCCTATTATTCCCAAACCAACCAAACAAAGGACAAATAAGAGATCACTCACCGCTCTTGACTGAATAACTTTAATAAGGATTGATTGATTCATACGGATGTTTAACGAATATGTTATTTTACATTTGATGACTTTATTAAATGTCTGAACCTGATAAATATTGTCAGACCTATACCTGAAAAGCACTGTTTATTTCATTTGTATATTTCTTATATTGTATTTATTTGAGGTTTTGCTTTTAATTTGATTAGTTTTGTTTTATTAATAACTGTTTACTTGTCTTTATTTGGTTTAAATGTATATTAGTTAGGCCTTTTTGGACCTGTGGTTTCAAAGCTGGAGTAGAGAATTGTGATTTTTCACTAGTATCTAAAATGTTGGTGTTTCATAACCGGTAAAACTGATTTATGGCCAGTAAATATTCTGAAGTCACCAGCCATTTGCAGGTTTTAGGCCCTGGTTTTGTGTGTCATGTACTTTAATCTATAAAGTGAAGGTGTGCTTTGTCAAACACCTTGTTTGCTCATAAAATAAATCTTTGCTGTGATTCGGTAATCGTGCTGAAGAACAGATCATGGTTCTGTTCTGTTTTGTTCTGTTTTTGCGCTCCAACACACAGGATTTGATCATTTATTATCTGTGTTTGATTCCTGAACGCTCCTCAGCGGCAGTGGGTCTCGGGGCCGTGTGAACGGAGAAAAGTCGTGTTGTTCCAGGACAGAAGTAGCCGACCCGTAAAGCACAGGCACATCTCTCCCCAGAGCCTCACGGACCAGCCATTACAGTCCGTGTTAGCTTTCAGTCAATCAACAGGGTCAGAGGTCACGACACTTACATGACGGGCCTTGTGTTTAGGGTTAGGAAAACCCTTTTTTTATTTCATTTTTTTTAATCAAATTTTTTTTGTTTAGTTTTTCTTTTTTTCTTTTTGTGGTTTGGGTTTTGATTATATATATATATATTTATTTTGGTTATTTATTATGTTTTTTCCTGTTTTAATTTGTTTGTGGTTTGGGTTTGATTTTATTTTATTATTCTATTTAATTCTGTGTTTTTGTTTAGTTTTTATTTTATATTTTATTCAATTTTATTTTAGCAGGTTTTTATATTTTTTTGTTTTGTTTCTTTCTGTTTTAGTTTTGCTTTCCTTTGCTTACATTTATTTTTTTATTTTTTTATTTTTCATTTTGTTTTAGGGCTGTGAGACGATTAATCGCGATTAATCACATCCAAAATAAAAGTTTGTGTTTATGTAATATATGAGTTTGTAGTGTGTATACTTATTTTGTATATATAAAAACACTCACATGCTTGTAAATATTTAAGAAATATTTGCATGTATATACTTTATATATATTGATACAAAATTAACATTATACATAGATATAAATATTTGATATAATAACACCATATTTTTCTTAAATATATACATGCATATGTGTGTATTTATATATACAAAATAATTATACACACATCCATATATTATGTAAACAAAAACTTTTATTTTGGATGCGATTAATCGTTTCACAGCCATATTTTTTTTTCCTTAGTTTTTTTTTGTGACCCCAACTAAACATAAATTCCTATCAAAAACATGAAAAATCATACAAATCTGGCGCATTCACTGAAAGTGTGTGTCAGGTGTTGAGTCGCGAAGTGTGTTGAACTGCTGATAAAGGTCTTTTGTATCGCGGCCTCCAGGAAGGAGAAAGTTCCTCAGCAATAGTGAGATGTTCTCATTTATCACCAAGAAGACCATTAAAAAGTGCAGCTTTTACTCCGGATTGAACACCGTCCTCTTTCATGCCCTGCAGACAGAAGAGGGGACACGCTGGTGCACTCTGGGTAAAAGGAATAAATGGCCCCACCGGATAAAGCACAGTTCATAAATGATAGCAGCCAACAGGAAAGAGGAGAAACATGATTTATCCATTTGCAAAGTGAAACGCCTTTCACTGTATGACCATTTCTTTAATATTTTTTTAACAAAAAAGAGAATACCTTATCCTCTAAATAATGTATAAAAGGACAAAAATATATAAACAAGTAATTTTATTATAAATATTTTAATTCAATTTAATTTTGCATTGCGTGTAATTTTTAAAATCTCAAGTATATATGACTATATATATGCATATATGAATATTTTGTGTTTTGTTTTGTTTTGCTTTGGTTTATTTTTATTTTTAATTAATACATTGTTTTTTGTTGAACCCCAACCAAGCAAAAAATTTTAAACAAAATAATTTAATTTAATTTAATTTGTATTTTTTATTTAATTTATGTATTTATTTAATTTAATTTAATTTTATTCATTTCATTATTATTTTTATAATAATAATAATAAAAATTATTATTTTTGTTTTATTATTTAATTATTTAGTGAATATTTTGGAATAATCCGGTGAATGAAGTCATTTACAAATGAAATGCACGTCACTTATGCTTCATGTGTTGAAACAATGATTCAAATGGACGTCCTTCGTTAATCTTGGTATGCAGCAAATATTACAGCAGAGCACTGTGGTGGAATGTCTCTCTCTCTCTCTCTCTCTCTCCAGTTTTGGTGGTAGCAGGTGGTACGGTGACATCTGGATGATAATGAACTCTCCTCTGGGAATTCCCTTTTTCATTTTCTCTCTCCCTCCATCTCTTTTAATCTGTACCTCATCAGGCAGGTTTAGGCCCTCCAGAGCTCCTCCATTACCCATGATGCCACCCAGTGATCATCCTCTCCCTTTCTTCACCTCTTCCCGCATACCTTTTATCTCTTTTCCTTTCACTCTCCCTCCGTGTCTCTCACACGGGTTCCTCCTCCGGGATCTCTGCAGCACGGGACTATAATGATGCGTTAAATCCCGTCGTCTGCTCCGGCAGCTGTTGTCCCAGAGGAGGAGGAGCGAGATGCATGCGTGTCCGCTTCAGTCTCTGGTCAATGTGCTGTGACTGCTCGCGTACAGCTGGAGGAGCCGGGGTTCGGATAATGTTCTCTGAACTTGCTTGATTAGCATTAGCCGAAGTTTGGGAAGAACCGAATGGAGCGTCATAAGCGCTTCCGTCTGCAAAGTGATCAGATGTTGCTTGCTGAGAGCTTTTGGCCATTTCTGAAATGCTCTAATGTGGTGTGCAGTGCAATCGATCAGTTTTCCGAGTGATTACTATAGAAACTGTTTCCACTTCAGTCAAAAATGAAAAGGTAAATGTGAGATATTGTTGAGATCTCTTTTGGAGTTCTAGCATACGACCTTTTTCTTAGCAGAAACATCTGAAGACTTTAGACGGATGTTCTCACACCAAAAAAGTCTAACAAATGGACGTGTAAAGCTGTGGAAAAGTGGAAGTGTAGAGGAAGGAATATTAAAATATGATTTAAAAAAAGAGTGGTGGGTTAAGAATCAAACCCTGGATAACAAACTGCCAGAACGAGGGAGAAACAAGAAAAAACGAAAGAAAAAAGGTCTAATAATAATATTTTCATACATCCAAGATGTCCATGTCATTCTTTCTTCAGTCGAAAAGAAATTAAGGTTTTTGATGAAAACAATCCAGGATTTTCTCCATATAATGGACTTCAATGGGAACCAAACGGTTCAAGGTCCAAAAGACAGTTTCAGTGCAGCTTCAAAGGGCTTTAAACGACACCAGACTGAAAAATGAACAAATCTTTTTTCGAGTCATTTGGTTGATTCAACGAACGAAATGACTCAAAAAAAGATTCGTTCATTTTAATGAACGAGTTTGAACAGGAGAGTCACGAACAGAACAGGGCAACGAGCATGTTTGCTTATAAAACTTTATTTTTTAAATGAGCGATCGTTTCGCTTGATAAGACCCTTATTCATCGTCTGGAATCGTTTAAAGCCCTTTGAAGCTGCACTGAAACTCTCATTTGGACCCTGAACCGTTTGGTTCCCATTGCAGTCCATTATATGGAGAAAAATCCTGGAATGTTTTCATCAAAAACCTTAATTTCTTTTCGACTGAAGAAAGAAAGACGTGGACATCTTGGATCACATGGGGGTGAGTAAATTATCAGCAAACGTTTTTTTTTTTTTTTTTAAAGTGAACTACTCCTAAAAGGAGAAACTAATATATTATATAGACTCAGTATACCAGCAAAGTGAGATATTTCAAGCATTTATTTGTTGTTATTTGAGGATTATGGCTTACAGAGATGAAAACCCCAAATTGTGAAAAGGTTTTCATAAGCTGTAAGCCATAATCATCAAAATTACAACAAATAAAGGCTTGAAATATCTGAGTCTAATATATTAGTTTCAGCTTTTAAGTTGAGTTACTGAAATAAATGCACAATTTTCAAATTTCACATGCACAGTAAATTTGAAATCCGGAAATCAACACCAATAGAGTTAATTTCAACACTTTAAAAGTGTATATTTGGGAACCACCCACAAAGTGTTACTTCAACACTTTCAAAAGTGTTGCCTCTCTCAACACCGACACAGTGTTACAATTCGAACACTAAGAGAGTGGAATTTTAACACCAATGCAGATAACAACAACACTGCCAGTGTTTACTTCTTCAACCTTATAGTAGTCAAATTACACCATCCTGGTGTTAATAGAACACATTTTTACAAATAAAAACACCAAAGAAGTTACCAGTTTTTCTTATTAGGGTTATGCATTACCTACTGTACTTAAATGATTTGTCAGTTTATTTTCTTCAGTTCTTTAAATCTGAAAAGAATAATTTCACTTTGAAAAACACATAACTCTTTATTACTCTTTCAAAACTTTATTTCAAAACAATCCAGAAAGTATGGGATCATAGTAGAATTCAGTTCATTGTAAAGTTGAAAATAAAGGCAAATGTAAACAGTTGTTTCAAGCAAACTATTTTTTTTATTACCAAACAAACACGTTTACATCATAGGTTAACTTTTAAAATAAACGATGAATGCACTGTAATCAGAATTATATATTGTGATCAAATGGTGTCCTGAACATATCAGTGAATGTGAGTCCTGTGTCAGTGAAGTTGATTCAGTACCTTTGACTTTGCAACAGTACAGCAGTGCTTGAGTCAAAAACATTCAGCAGATGAAGAACAGTAGCAGGATATGAGTGGATCAGTTGTGTGTCTCCAGTCACTAACAGTAAAGTTCAGTGCATAGTTGTTTCACAGAGCAGCAAAAGCTGTGTAGATCCAACTTTCTCGAAAAATCCTGTAGGACTGGGTACCTAGACAACACAAAACCAGATCAATTACAATTAATACCATTTGTGTTTCATAAATACAGCAGGTTTATGGTGAAAAAAGTTCAATCATCGACTCAAACAAGAAACCATTTTGGTTAGATTAAGACTTGCATTTATTGATTTCCAAGTAAATTGAAGATTTAATTCATCCAAAAAATGTAATTCTGTCATTAATTATTCACCCTTGTTGTTCCAAACCAGTAAGAGTTTTGCTCATCTTGGGAACACTTAAAGGGATAGTTCACCCAAAAATGAAAATTCTAGCACTAATTACTCAACCCTCGTGTTGTTCCAACTCGGTAAGACTTTCCTTCATCTTCGGGAGACAAATGAATGATATTGTTGATTAAATCTGAGAGCTGGATCACTCCTGCAAAGCCTTTTAAGGGATTGAAACTTGGCAGCCAATAAAAGTTATTAAAGACATTGTTAAAATAGTCAGAGTGACTACAGTGGCTCAGGTTTATCAAGTGACGAGAATACTTTTTGTGTGCAAAAAACAAACTAAAAATTAAAAATATTACAATCAACTATTCATTTTCTTCTGTGTGGGCCTGAGCAAGTTAACAGTGTAACAGTGCAGCGCTACTGTGTTGTACGTCACACACACACACACGACCAGCGTCAGCCAATAGTGAGCCTGTGTGTGACGTACAACACCGAGGCGCTGCGCTGTTACACTACGAGAAGCCCATCTCGAGGCCCACAGAGAAGGAAATGCATAGTTGAATAAAGTCGTAATTTCTGTTTGTTTTTTTGCGCACACAAAGCATTCTCGTTTGGATTGGATTTAGGATTGCGCTTCTGTAATCAACAATATCTTTAATGACTTTCTGGGCCAGCAAGTTTTGATCCCTTAGAAGCCTATGGAGGAGTGATCCAGCTCACAGATTTAATCAAAAATATCTTAATTTGTGTTCCGAAGATGAATGAGTCTTGCGAGGTTGGAACAACATGAGGGTGAGTAATTACTGACAGAATTGACATTTTTGGGTGAACAGTCCCTTTAATAAAGATATTTTTAATGAAATCTAAGAGAATTCTGTCCATTCATCTAAAGCCTATTCAACGACCACTTTAAAAACCACGGAAAGGTATAAAGGAAATCAAAAGTAATCCATGTGACTCTAGTGGTTTAACCTCAACCTTTTTGACAATTTTAACTCAACTTTATTTACAAAATATTAATCTTCAATGCACATACATGCACATCAACAACAAGCACGAGTTGTAACTTTGTCATGAACGCATGTTGGAAATAAATATTTAATAAATTAAGCTGTAAATCTGTTTTTGCTGTAAACACAGCACTTGCATAGTTTAATAAACATTTATGTTAAACCACTGGAGTTGCATGGAGTACTTTAATGATGTACTTTTGTCTGGGGCTTGAAAGTGGTAGTTGTGTAGATTGTCAATGGAGGGACAGGAAGCTCTCCGATTTCATTAAAAATATGTTTGTTTGTGTTGTGAACATGAAAAAGTCTCACTTGTTTGGAAAGACATGAGGGTGAGTAATTAATAACAGAATTTCCATTTGTGGGTGAACTAACACTTTAAGAAAAAATAAAGACACGCACCTTAAGAAATCTCACAAAATTGTCAGCCGTCGGATTCCGGAAGGATCGGTGTTCCCGTCTTGTGGCTTTGTAATGTTGGGGGCAGGTGATGGGCAGAGATTTTCCAATCAGTTGAGTCTAAAATTAAACAGCAAGAAAACATCTCCTTGTCAAATCATGAAAACCATTGGTTCGAAATCTTATTTTAAGTATATATATATATATATATATATATATATATATATATACTAGATTTACTTTTGTAAATAAATTTGACTGGACAAATTCAAAATGAGTGTTATGAAACAAAGAAAATCTAGCTATACCAAATAACAACCAAGCTATGATTATTTTTTGTTTGTGCCCATGATTCTCTCATATGTTAACTTATCTGTTCTCTTTCCATCACCAGGTTCTAGTCTGTACAGTCTTTAAACACCAAGCCTGGTACCCTTAGTCACTTCATAGAAATCATAGTGCATCATAGAAATGCTCCTAGCAAACACAAATTGTAAAAATCAATACATTTAAACATTAAAGCATCTCCAAATATCAACCAAAAGTTAATCTGATAAATACATTTTGCATCAATATTTAATTTGAAATAATTGCAATTTGCTTACCCATTCTAAAAAGATTGGTCCTCCAAATAAGGAAATAAAGTGCAAATTCCACGTGCATTGTTGGTCCGCAGTTTGTGGAGTTGTTCTTCTGTTTTATACGTTAACGTTAGGTCTGCTAGCAGACGAGAGTAAAAGATAGTTTTAGGATAAATCCTTTATGATATTTGCACATCACACATATCGTCATAAACAATAAATTATTATAAAACACGTATAGTAAATGAGTTAAACACTTACTTAATCGGTGTTTTTATTGTTAAAAGCAAACTCCGTGTCTGCACTCTGCACTGCTTTTTGAAATGCGTCACGAGCAGGTCACGAGTCAAAGAAGATGCAGGACCTAGACTGTGAGAGGTTTAGGCGCGCACATCACATAAATATCGTTACAAAACAATATAATGCCATGAAATTCATGTGGTAAATTATGTTAAAAACACTTACTTTAGGTGTTTCCCTGTTAACGTTAGCTACAAGCCTCCTCCTCGTCAGCTCCGTGTTTCAAAGATGATGTCGTCTTTGAAAAGAATTTCGACCGTTTAATCGCGCAGAACATTTAAATATCGCTTTGAATCAATGTGTTATAAAATATATTGGCTATGTGAATTAGAAAACACTTACTTTCGTTGTTTCCCTGTTAAAAAGCAAACCCATCCTGGTCTGCTCCGCATCGCGCGTCATAGAAAATACCCCTTCTGAGAGCGGTTTGCTCGTCCACAGCACATACATATTGTTATAAAACAATATGGTGTTATAAAATGAATATATAAATGCGATTTAACGCATAATAAATGCGTGTTTCCTCCTCGCATGTCTTGCGACTCGAGTCAAAGAACATGGCGCCTGTGAAGAAAGTTTCAACTCGTTTCGTCCCGCCCAGCGCGTAAATGTCCCGGATGTGACTAGTAACACTCTCGGTGTTCTCAAAGCATCTCTGGTGTATAACTCCACATATTTTCACCAGCCAGAGAGTGTGGTTTACACTAGCAGTGTTAATCCCTTGAAATTCAACACCAGAAAATTAACACTTTACTCTAAAAGTCCTTAACACCAGGATTTCAACACTGGAGATTTTACTGTGTGTATATGAAAAATGCACATTACAACATGAACCACGCTTTCATGAATGATATGATCCGCGTTGAGCTCACTGCAGCTCCGAAGGCTCACTTCTACCTCACTTTTACAACCCGGAAGAACTAAATTGCTTGGAAAAATGCAAAAATAACCAATTTCCACTTATTGATAACATTTATGAGTGCTTTTAGTGTAAATTTTAGGAGTTTCACGGCCCTTTAAGCAAGATTATCCATTTGGTCGCCGTCTCAGCTCATTGCTGCCTGAGAGAAACAATTGAGATATGAATGAAATGATTTTCTTTTAGTGTGTAAATGAGACACCTGATGAATTGACTGCGTATCTCCACAGCTTCATTTACATGCACTCTCAGTGGTTAGAGTCGAAGCCATCATCAATGTTTAGCCGTACCTTCAGCTCTTTATTCCGTCTCCTTCTCTCTTATCCCATTTATTCTTTCTGGTTGGCTTGACAGGACAGGAAAAATGGAGTGCGCCACGTGAAGCGGCAAACAGCCTGATTTCAATGGGCTTTGGAGAATAAATTTTGACCAGCGAAGGGCCCCTGAAATAAATGGCAGGGCCAGCATAAATAGCCATTAGGGTTTCTTATTGTCTTAGTGTCAGGTACAGAGGGGGATTTGCTGGGAAAATTGAGCGGCGGGCTGCATTTGTCAATGTTCGCTCTTGTCTGGGTCTTCTCCACTGTCTTGGTAATTGGCAGAGAAATTATTCAGTGTGTTTACCCTTTGAAAGAGCCCAGCGCACAACACTAGCTACTCATAACGGATTGATCTCCTCTAGATGGAGAACACAGTCCTTTCACTGCTCTCTTTATGCAGTCTGGATGAAACGAGCTAATGTTACGCTTCTGTCTCGTTTTAGTGCCACGGTTAAGAGAAGGGATCGATTTTATAACCTGCTCTCAAACTACTGCTTTTATGCGTTGCTATATTAACCTGTTGTGTGAAAAAGACAGTCTGTCAGTTTTTCAGCAATAGTTTTATTTTGCAGCTTGTTAATCAGTTCAGTTTTGTTATTGAAGCTGTTGCCTTGTGGTCTTGTATGCGAATGCCTATTGGAAACATCATGTCTTTTGAAATGCTGGTGAATGTATTTTAATGCTTTTCTCTACGTTAAAAAATGCTTCGCCCAAAAACAGAACATCCAGTCATCTATTTCCAGGCCTGTATTACTCGAGTCTGGTCTTGAGAGCGTTTTTCTATTCTCTCGGACTCTCTGGTATTCGGACTCGGACTTGTCTCGGTCTCGGCCTCTGGTCTTGCCAAATGTGGCCTTTTGTCTTTCTATTATGTTAATAATATTGAAGGAAACGTAAAACTCACCTAACGCCACCTAATAACCAATCACAGTAGCTTATCCTCGCACGTCACGCTCTGCGTCTGCATGCCGGTTAATTTTGCATTTGTAAACTTTGCATCAGCCTAATGTCATAAAGTTCGATTACGTATGGTGGTAGTAGCTAGCTGTGTGGGTCTTATTTGCGTTAAAGGTGGTTCAGGTGATGATTTCTTCAGTTTTAAGTTGTCGATAGAAAATGTGTTTTAGGACGAACAGAAATATTCTCCAGGACGCCTACAGAACGAAAGACATTTTTGTATGTGTGTTCATTTATTACTAGCCTATTAGGGTAACGTTAACTTAGAAAATGCCAAAATTAACCGACCAGGTGCTCACTAGAACGGTGGGCGTCTTCTCATGCTCTTACTATAGTTACTATCTTACTAGCTATCTCACTATCTTACTAACTAGACTCGAACCTCTTTGGACTTGGTCTTGACTTGGACTCGAACCTCTTTGGACTTGGTCTTGACTTGGACTCGAACCTCTTTGGACTTGGTCTTGACTTGGACTCGAACCTCTTTGGACTCGGTCTTGACTTGGACTCGAACCTCTTTGGACTTGGTCTTGACTTGGACTCGAACCTCTTTGGACTTGGTCTTGACTTGGACTCGAACCTCTTTGGACTCGGTCTTGTCTTGGGCTCGAACCTCTTTGGACTTGGTTTTGACTTGGACTCGAACCTCTTTGGACTCGGTCTTGAACCTCTTTGGATTCGGTCTTGACGTGAACTCGAACCTCTTTGGACTCGGTCTTGTCTTGGGCTCGAACCTCTTTGGACTCGGTCTTGACTCGGACTCGAACCTCTTTGGACTCGGTCTTGTCTTGGGCTCGAACCTCTTTGGACTCGGTTTTGACTTGGACTCGAACCTCTTTGGACTCGGTCTTGAACCTCTTTGGATTCGGTCTTGTCTTGGGCTCGAACCTCTTTGGACTTGGTCTTGACTTGGACTCGAACCTCTTTGGACTCGGTCTTGAACCTCTTTGGATTCGGTCTTGACGTGGACTCGAACCTCTTTGGACTCGGTCTTGTCTTGGGCTCGAACCTCTTTGGACTCGGTTTTGACTCGGTCTTGAACCTCTTTGGACTCGGTCTTGAACCTCTTTGGATTCGGTCTTGACGTGGACTCGAACCTCTTTGGACTCGGTCTTGACGTGGACTCGAACCTCTTTGGACTCGGTTTTGACTTGGACTCGAACCTCTTTGGACTCGGTCTTGAACCTCTTTGGATTCGGTCTTGACGTGGACTCGAACCTCTTTGGACTCGGTCTTGACGTGGACTCGAACCTCTTTGGACTCGGTCTTGTCTTGGGCTCGAACCTCTTTGGACTCGGTCTTGACTCAGACTCGAACCTCTTTGGACTCGGTCTTGACGTGGACTCGAACCTCTTTGGACTCGGTCTTGTCTTGGGCTCGAACCTCTTTGGACTTGGTCTTGACTTGGACTCGAACCTCTTTGGACTCGGTCTTGAACCTCTTTGGATTCGGTCTTGACGTGGACTCGAACCTCTTTGGACTCGGTCTTGTCTTGGGCTCGAACCTCTTTGGACTCGGTTTTGACTCGGTCTTGAACCTCTTTGGACTCGGTCTTGAACCTCTTTGGATTCGGTCTTGACGTGGACTCGAACCTCTTTGGACTCGGTCTTGACGTGGACTCGAACCTCTTTGGACTCGGTTTTGACTTGGACTCGAACCTCTTTGGACTCGGTCTTGAACCTCTTTGGATTCGGTCTTGACGTGGACTCGAACCTCTTTGGACTCGGTCTTGACGTGGACTCGAACCTCTTTGGACTCGGTTTTGACTTGGACTCGAACCTCTTTGGACTCGGTCTTGAACCTCTTTGGATTCGGTCTGGACTTGGACTCGAACCTCTTTGGACTCGGTCTTGTCTTGGGCTCGAACCTCTTTGGACTCGGTCTTGACTCAGACTCGAACCTCTTTGGACTCGGTCTTGACGTGGACTCGAACCTCTTTGGACTCGGTCTTGTCTTGGGCTCGAACCTCTTTGGAATCGGTCTTGTCTTGGACTCGAACCTCTTTGGACTCGGTCTTGTCTTGGACTCGAGCCTCTTTGGACTCGGTCTTGACTCAGACTCGAACCTCTTTGGACTCGGTCTCGAACCTCTTTGGACTTGGTCTTGTCTTGGACTCGAACCTCTTTGGACTCGGTCTTGTCTTGGACTCGAACCTCTTTGGACTCGGTCTTGACTCAGACTCGAACCTCTTTGGACTCGGTCTCGAACCTCTTTGGACTTGGTCTTGTCTTGGACTCGAACCTCTTTGGACTCGGTCTTGTCTTGGGCTCGAACCTCTTTGGACTCGGTCTTGTCTTGGACTCGAACCTCTTTGGACTCGGTCTTGTCTTGGGCTCGAACCTCTTTGGACTCGGTCTTGTCTTGGACTCGAACCTCTTTGGACTCGGTCTTGTCTTGGGCTCGAACCTCTTTGGAATCGGTCTTGTCTTGGACTCGAACCTCTTTGGACTCGGTCTTGTCTTGGACTCGAGCCTCTTTGGACTCGGTCTTGACTCAGACTCGAACCTCTTTGGACTCGGTCTCGAACCTCTTTGGACTTGGTCTTGTCTTGGACTCGAACCTCTTTGGACTCGGTCTTGTCTTGGACTCGAGCCTCTTTGGACTCGGTCTTGACTCAGACTCGAACCTCTTTGGACTCGGTCTCGAACCTCTTTGGACTTGGTCTTGTCTTGGACTCGAAACTCTTTGGACTCGGTCTTGTCTTGGACTCGAACCTCTTTGGACTCGGTCTAGAGAGAGTCTGGTGGGACCTGGCTAGCTTTATATGAGGAGCAAACCTGTATTTTTGGTGAAATATCTTGATTGCGGTTGCTCATTTTCCCTCATGCTTTCAATTGTGGTGTTTCAAGAAGACCAGTGTTATTTAAGCATTAAATACATGCATATTATAGTATAGTATGCATGATGTTATTGACGTCAAACTGCACATGTATTTATGACACATTTGTATGTATGGGAGGTAGAATGAATGAATGAATTGGACTGGTATGTGAGTGGAAATCAGATTTAAGAGCTTTAGCACGGTACGATTTTAAGTGAAGGTTGACTTTTTCTCACACAAAACTTGCTACAGGAGATTTTAAATTAATGCCATGCTTGATTTTTTGAAGCCTGACCTTTTTTCTGTTCTTACTTTGTATGGAAAAGAGCAACGTGATGGTGACGGAAGGCAGGCGGTTTTGTTTTCTGTAAAATAAAGAAAGTCATACAGGTTTGGAAAGACATGAGGGTGTGTAAATAATGACATTTTTTTCATTTTTCAGTGAACTTTTCCTTTAATTTCTGTGTGTGGGGTGTTGGGGAAGGGGTCGTTCACCCCGGTCTCGATTGATGTGCTCTGTCCGCTGACAGCTTGACTGCTTTATGCTTGTGTGGCATTTAATTGAATTTGCTGCCGCTCCAAAAAATCCCCTTTCACCTCGCGGCCCGCTCTCTTTTAGTCTCGTTCCGTCATTCTCGTCTTTTTTTTTTTATTTCACAGCACTGCTCACAACAATAAAATTCCCATTGTGTGTGTTGCAAAGCCACCCAGTAGAAACACACATTGATCAATATCACAAGGAAAACGCCGGGGCCTTAGAAACGTTCGTGCACAATCCGAGTGAATCACCTCGCATTATTTGAGCTATCCAAACTCATCACCTTTGTATCAAGAAGCACTCCGTGTGCCATTAGCGCTCTCAGCCGTTGCATGTTTTCGTATCGTTTAAAGCTTAATGTATGCTATAACCACCCACCGCCAGAATATTTCATATCCTGCTGCTTTTAACTTAGAGAGTGAATAGATTCAACCCGTTTATCTCTGTGATACACAAGCAGCACAAAGAAACCTTGAACTTGCGTTAAACCCTATTTCCCCCCTTGATTTACTTCTAGCCTGAGAGCCTGTGTTGAAGATCCTCATCACCCTTACGGATTGCTCTCTTTAAGTAGCCCGAATGCTGCAAATCAACTCTCTCTAGTGCCGTGTACGAGTGTGACGGCTTCTCTGGATCGGGTCATGTGACCACACTGTCCCCCTCCTGCCATCCCACACCATATTTCAGGAATACCAGTCAGTGTCGGGCCTCAGAGACCCTGCTGATGTAAGCGGCGGTGACATCAGGCTTATTGGCTGCTCAGAGCGCCTGACCTGGGACTATTGTTGGGGGTTGAATTGAAGACATCTTCGCTCATCGCTCATGATGCTGATCATAACCATAATTCAGTTTGGAGTTCAGGAGATTGTCTTGACCAGGACCACACCCCTAAATGCATTGAAGCAACTGCCATGTGATTGGTTGATTAGATAATTGCATTAATGAGAATTTGAAGTTAGGTGAGTGTATATACTCCTTTGTGCTCCATATAGCTGTGCAAACACCCTCCTCTCTTCCGAAGTTGGACAAATGATTAAATAGTTTGAAATTCCACTTGGATTTCTTCTAAACTTCTAAACAAATTGAGAAGCTTTAAATGTAGTTATGTTTTGAACACATAATTCCATATTAATGCGCTAGGGTTCTGTTAATTCCTTCTTTGTGCAGTCTGTTTCCCAAAGCAAACCTAAATTGTAATGAAGTTTTTACCAGCAGTCTTCAAACTAAGCAGAGCCGTATCGCTTCGTCTATAATAATGACCTGAGTATTGATTGCTCAAAAGCTCTGGGATCGCAAAGCACTTAGAATATTTTTCCATAAAATGTATTTTTTCCTCTCCTCTGATAAGACTTGAGGGAGAACATGAGCAATTATCTTGAAATGAGCTCAGCTCCTCGGTGAAGCCTCTGCTCACGAGGGAAATACTGTCAGGGAAATGACCCCTGCCGGGCCCCGTAGAGCCATGCGGGTGTCTCCGCCGTAAAGACGAGCGCTAATGTGTCAGATGCTGATCGGCTCTTTCCCCACTCTATATTGAAGAGTTATACTGAGTGTTTTAGTACATTCCAGATTTTTAGATATGGCTTTAAAACAGGGTTTCTCAAATTCGGTCCTGGAGGGCCCTGATCAAACACACCTGAGCAAGCTAATCAAGGGTTGGAGATAAACTCTGCAGGACAGTGGTTTGTGAGACCCAGTTTTAAACAGATTCTAATTAATTTGGGTGATATATAATAAATAGCTTGTCAAAGAAGCAAAAATTAAATTCATGAAATCACATCGCAAATGAGTTATGCACTCTAACAACCCATCTTTGGGTCAAATATGGACAAACCCAAAGGTTGGGTTAAACATGTGATTAAAAATGTAACCCGGTGGCTAGGGTTGGGTATCGTTTGAATTTGAACGATTCTGATTCCGATTCCGATTCCTTGTTTCGATTCCGGTTCCTAGCGATTCTCAATTCCGATTCTTTTAAGAGGCAGGGTCAAAAAAGTTTAGCTAACCTTGCTAACCAACGGCCTTTCTGAAGGAAATACTCCTTCTGTAAAAATACTCCTTTTGTCACAAATTTTGCATTTTGCCGAGATTTTGTTATTTTTAGAAAAGTGAAGCCACACTTTGGATCGTCGACGTAAAGTACTCATGTTCGACTCGCGTGGTTATGCCAACACTTCCGGTAGACGCTTCTTCGTTGGTGTTGTTCAGCGGTTTCTTCTTCGCTTGGCGGACTGTGAATATCGAAACTAGGAATCGAAATTTTAACTTTTGAACGATTCCGGGAAAAACGAAAAGTTAGTCTCGGTTCCAATCGATACTCGATTCTCGATACCCAACCCTACCGGTGGCTGGGTTTGTCCATATTTGACCCAAAGTTGGGTTAAAAGTTTAAAACAACCCAACATTGTTTTAGAGTGTGTGATGCTAAAACTTACTCTTTTGCATTACTTCTGCATGGAAATTTCATCATTTCATAGCTCTAAGTGAGTTACCATACAGCGATGGGTTTGAGACTATTGATTAATATATAACGTTTGCACTCTAAACAATGCTGGGTTGTTTGAACCCAAATTTGGGTTAAATATGGACAAACCCAAATGTTGGGTTAAAAATGCGATTAAAAATTTACAGTTAAAAGTGAAAGTTGAAGTTGGGTTAAAATTTGAAATGACATTTTTAACCCAACATTTGGGTTTGTCCATATTTGACCCAAATAGGCTTTATGCACAACTTACTTCCGCATTCTCTGTAAAACAGGTCGCATCGCTTCCGGTCCAGGTCTTTTGTATGTGCTTCATGAAATTTTTTGCAGTTTTACTCAAGATAACTTAAAAGGAGCGAACAAAGATTAGCATAACCAATATCCCTCACATGTGCAGCTTTATATTTAAACGTTTTATATTTTTTATTCTTCACAGTAACGTTTAGATATTTAAATGTAATAAAACGCCAATAACAAAGTGAACTAGGTAGGTTAGCTGATTACCTTAAATATCCATAGATATTGTAGTCAGTTCTTACGGCCGTTAACACTTTCTCTGACAAGCGGATGCGATGAGACCCGTTTTCCAGTTTGGTCACGTGACGCACGGCATAAAGCCTATTTGGGTTCAAACAACCCAGAAATTAAAAATTTACAGTTAAAAGTGAAAGTTGAAGTTGGGTTATAATTTGAAATGACATTTTTAACCCAACATTTGGGTTTGTCCATATTTGACCCAAATTTGGGTTCAAACGACCCAGAAATAAAAAAAATTACAGTTAAAAGTGAAAGTTGAAGTTGGGTTAAAATTTGAAATGACATTTTTAACCCAACATTTGGGTTTGTCAATATTTGACCCAAATTTGGGTTCAAACAACCCAGAAATAAAAAATGTACAGTTAAAAGTGAAAGTTGAAGTTGGGTTATAATTTGAAATGACATTTTTAACCCAACATTTGGGTTTGTCCATATTTGACCCAAATTTGGGTTCAAACAACCCAGCATTGTTTTGAGTGTGGTATTTAATGGAGATGCGCCGCCATATCAAACAACATAATACATATTTTTTATGACCTACTGTATCAACAATAAAAGAGATTAAACAAATGCTGTATCAGAATGTATGCGTTGTCTGACCTCTTCTTCAGTATTCTCTTCTATGAAATCATAAGCAATATAATCTACATTTTTGCTTCATGAAGTGTTGGAGTGTTGTTATTTTAAAAGTGCAGATCATCCGTTTGACATTCCCACTCGCCGTCTCTTCGTCTGAGGCGTCTGCGCTGTGCTTCCGGGTTTCTCATTAGCATATATATGGCTTGTGAGGCTACACTCATTTCACTTCATGCTGTTTTAAAGCGCCTTATTAGCATCTTTGCCATGGTAACGGCGAAATGATCTTAAATATGGTGCGTGCAGTGTCGTCTCTATCTGGAGGGGTTCTGTTGACGTGATTTCCTCAATCGAAGCGTTTTACTGTATGCAAATGCTACAGCCTCGAGACGCACACAAGCACCATTACGGAATTAACATAATTTCCAATTCCTCTCGTTAATTTGTTTTTTTGTTTGGAGATGTGTTTATTGGGATATTACACATCCACAGGAATGTAGTAATTACACCGTTTGAAAGCGCAGCCTCCTCCGCATGTGACCGCACTTTTCATACGCTTGCTCTGATGCTTTATGAAACTCAAATCATGACTCCACCGTTTAATGCATCTCTTTATAATACACAATTTTGCATGTTATTTTCTTTTTACACTAACAAATTGTTACCAATGTTTACATTGTAATATTCTTTTGAAGCACTATATATTTTTTAGTAATTAGTGACAATATACTGCTAATGTATTTTCAAAAATTATATTTAATGATGCAAATGGAATGCATATACCTTTTTAAAAGTAAAGTAACAATCATTCACCCAATTTAAAATTCCATTCCACCAAAATATAAAGAAGAATAAAAATTGTTTAATATGTTAAACTTGTTTATTAAAGGGATATTTCACTTTGAAATACATTTTTGGTGTGTTTGATCTTACCTCAAGGGCATCCAAGATGTAGGTGTCTTTGTTTCCGCAGTATTTTCAATTTTTATATTTTTAGGTCAAACCGTTCTCTGTCAGTCATATAATGGAGGTCTATGGTCACCACCTCAAAGAGCATGCAGAGAGAAGTCCAAATTAAACATGATTTAATGACTCATAAATGTAAGTACACATTGATGACCTAAGACACGAACTGAGCGGTTTGTGTGAGAAAACGAACAGTATTTATATCGTTTTTACCCCTTGTAACCACAGACACGTCCAACTGATCTTCCGCGGTTGCGAAAAAAAAATAAAAAATCAACATTGTCTGTTGATATATCTAAATCGTCTTCCATTGCAATTTCCTGTATATCTAAATATGTTTAGATCTTCACAGTGAAGGGTAACACTTCCTAAATCTCTGTGTAAACAATGAGTGAAAGTGAATTATCCTTTTAAAATGCATATTTTCTTGCCAAAAATGGACAAACAGCACTTTTTTTTCTTTTTTTTTTTTTTGCAAACGGACTGTGGTTGTGATTTTTATTGCAACACTTTGGCTAAACTAATCCCTGAGGCGCAGTTTTACTCCTGCGGTTGAGTGATGTTATGTAGGGATCATGTGAAATATTCATCTCACCGTTGTGGCGGGAACTCTCTCTCTCGCTCTCTCTCTCTCTCTCTCTCTCTCTCTTATTTCTGCTCTGATTTGTATTCGTAGCTCCATCACAATGCAGTGTGTCAGGACTCAGGGTTGCTTAGAAACACTCGCGCCTCTTCCTCTGATGGGGGAACGGATGCTGGCTCGTTGTGAAGCTGCATCATCCTCGAATGAAAGAAAGAATGTGACAGGGCAGCTCTTTAGGATGCATGTGTGCATGTATCTGAACATTACGTACAGACATACAGACATACATACATACATTATTATAAATTTGTATTCTCACATAACATTTTATATGATAAAATAAAGTTACTTATTTCAATACACTTACATTTATTAATTCAATTATTTATCTACAATTTTATTTACAAATTTGTTTGTATTATTTATTTATTGCTAGATTCTTTTTATCTTTTATCTTTTTATTCTTTTAATCTATTTTATTTAATTTAGTTTTGTTTTATTTGTTTTATTATTATTTTTATTAGATTACATTTTGTTTTGTTTTTGTATTATTTTGTATTTAATTTAATTTACTTTTGTTTTGTTTTCTTTTATTTGTTTAATTCAATTTTATTTATTTATTGCTAGATTATATTATTTTAATTTATTTAATTGAATTGAATTTAGTTTAGTTTTATTTTGTATTAAAAATATTATTTATTATTAATTTATTTATTATTAAATTATAATTTATTATTACTTATTTTTTATTAGATTAGATTTTGTTTTGTATTATTTTGTATTGTATTATTTTGTATTTAATTTAATTTCCTTATGTTTTGATTTATTTATTTATTTAATTCAATTGTATTTATTTGTTGCTAGATTATTTTAATCAATTTAATTTAATTGAATTTAGTTTAGTTTTATTTTTTTATTTAAAAAATATTTATTATTTATTATTAATTTATTTATTATTAAATTATAATTTATTATTAATTATTTTTTATTAGATTAGATTTTGTTTTGTATTATTTAGTATTTTATTATTTTTAGTATTGTATTATTTTGTATTTAATTTAATTTCCTTCTGTTTTGATTTATTTTATTTGTTTAATTCAATTGTATTTATTTATTGCTAGATTATTTTAATCTATTTAATTGAATTGAATTTAGTTTAGTTTTACATTTTTTTTTTTTACCTGGACATATAATCCCGATATTCACCAGTTTTGCTCACACATTCATTTACGAGTCTCTTTGTGACCGTAGTCAGAGACGTCTCCCTCTCGTTCACCTCGCTCACACTTCTGATCCACCGATTTGCTGTATTTATGGCATCAGTTAGCGAAGCACTACATCTAGATGGTGAACATCTCAACTCCTCTGTTATCTTCACTTGATCTCTCTCTATAATCTGCCGTGCCATTCTGTCCCTAAGCAGCCTCGATTCCACAAACGCTTTGCTTGTGTTTTGAGTCATTGAAATTTTGGCTCTGGTGACCCTTAATACACCTCCTCACACCCTATCTCATTAAATATTGATGTGGAGATGATCAATAAAGTAGGCGCTCAGTGTTGCATGTAAAGCAGGATCTTTGACCTATCTCGCCATTAATAGCTGAGAACCTTTACACTGAAAGAACCGCAGAAGTGCAACAGAGCAAGGGTTCATGTCGTGACGAATGTCTTTTCTCTCATTCTGAGTGATTGTTGCTTGGGCACTATCCCATTGAAAATGGGCAATATATTTCTATCTGGATAATTTAGGTCTGGTTGCCCGATGACGGCAACATTGCTCAAAAAGTTGTCCGGTACATCATCATCTTTACTTGAGTCACTCAAGAGAAAAAGGCCGCTCTTCTCCATCGGTGTCAGTACGTTTTTCTCATGTTTCTCAAGAGTCGTATGCGCTCACCAAGGCTGCATATAAAAGAAAAACATTACAAACTGTTCTCAATTTTTAAATAGCTTTAATTATTGAAATATTTTGATATATTGTAAGATTTCTGCATTTTCAGCATCATGACCTTTGAAGAATAATACATTTGAAAGAACAGCATTTATTTGAAAGGGAAGTAGAAATAATTTTGTAATCATAAATGTTTTTTTTCTGCACATTTGATGAATTGAATACATCCAAACAACGGTATAATATCTGATATATGGACTGATATATAGTAAATCTGTGCTTGTTTTATAAGGGCTGATTTGTTCAGATGAGGATCCAATCAGAGAGATGGTTCTCACAGCAGAACACGAAATCCAGGGGGAGGAGTTGGATCCAGATCCAACTCCTCCCACCTTTCATATACCTAAACCTACCCGTCTCCGCCCCCTGATCCCTAAACCCTCCCCTAATCCTACGAATCTCAGCCCCCTGATCCCTAACCCCACCCCTTATCCTACCCATCTCCGCCCCTGATCCCTAACCCCACCCACAATCCCACCCATCTCCGCCTCTGATCCCTAACCCCACCCCTAATCCTACCCATCTCCACCCCTGATCCCTGATCCCTAACCCCACCCCTAATCCTACCCATCCGCCTCATGATCCCTAACCCCACCCCTTAACCTACCCATCTACGCCCTCTGATCCCTAACCCCACCCCTTAACCTACCCATCTCCGCCCCCTGATCCCTAACCCCACCCCTAATCCTACCCATCCGCCTCATGATCCCTAACCCCACCCCTTAACCTACCCAACTCCACCCCCTGATCCCTAACCCCACCCCTTAACCTACCCATCTCCGCCCCCTGATCCCTAACCCCACCCCTAATCCTACCCATCCGCCTCATGATCCCTAACCCCACCCCTTAACCTACCCAACTCCGCCCCCTAATCCCTAACCCCACCCCTAATCCCACCCATCTCCACCCCCTAGATCTGGATCCGACTCCGCCCCCTGGATCTCGTGTACTGCAATGAGGTGCTACTGCAATCAGAGAGCGCTCGTATAGATTGATTAATAATAGCGGATTTACAGTCAGCTGTTCATTATATCATTTTTTTCCCCAATATCACTGCAACCAAACACAGCGTAATATTGCTGATGATTGACGCTTGAGCTGTATGTAATAATATGTTTATGTAATGCGTGTTTTATGGTCGTTTTATTATGATTGTAATGGTTGACCATGTTTGAATTGTGGGTCTATCAATCAAAGAAGATTTGTTTTTACGCTTGTCAAATCCTTGTTAAAATGAAATGAAAGAAATGACCCTGATGAGCGGCAGGGCGGTGTCCGTGTGTGTGTGTGTGTGTGTGTGTTTCGGACAGTTCTGAGCTGGAAAACGGCACATTGACAAGCAGACTCATTACAAAAGCGGTCCTATTGTTGACAGTTAAACAGATATAAGGGAATATAAATGTGCAGCATGTATAATTTATATAACGTTTTGAATCGTGAGCTGTGTTAACATGCAGAAGCTAAGATTTGTGGATCGGGACACACACACACACACACACACACACACACACACACAGCACTGAACATCACTAATGGCCTCATTACATCGGCCGTGTTTCATTATACACAGTCTCTGATAAAAGGACACATCTTTTAAAAGGCATGTACTCTTATACAACTCTGAGTTTCTTATGGTTATAAATAGTAAATAATAAATAGTTAATAAAAAGGAACTAAAAAAAGAGAGAATTGGGATGAAACCCACGGTTAATTGTCTTTAAAAATAAGCTTATTTTTTAATAATAAAAAATAAGCTTTTATTTGATTATTTTTTTAATTTTAATTTGTTTTATTTATTCATTTAATTACATTTATTTTAATATATTTTCATACCATTTTCCAGAATAGTTTAATTGTAATAACATTCATGACATGTCATGTGGTATACGTTAAAAGTAATAATATACATTAATTATTGTAGTAATGTGTATACATGTAAGTGTGTGTTATAAAAAAAAGTTTTCACACAAATCATGAATATTAATCTTTATGAATATAAACTTTTTTTAAAATCACACAACCTTACAGAAATCTTGCCTTGCCATAAAAAGGTCAACTTATCTGATATTTTAAGAGACTTATTGACTTATTATTACTTAAAAGGTCTGGTCCAAAAATTTTAATTCAAGAATTAAAATGCGTATCATAAGAGTATATGAGCACGTGTAGTCAGTACATTTGAATAAATTTGAACAAATTGAACTAATCCAGCTCTTCCTGTGCGTGAGACTGATGCGAGCCGGCTGTCCCGAGCGTTCGGGTGGTCGGCCTCGTCCCCGACCCACACGGCTGGAGTCCGGTTTCCCCTCGGTCCCGCCAGAGCCGTCTCAGAGATTGGGATTGTGGGGGAAAGGGGAAGTGTGGGGAACCGTAACCGTACTCTCAGCTGGACTCTTACAACGGATGCCCTGTGTGCTGGAGAAACTCAATACCAATTAAACGTGGGAAAAGTTAAAGTGTCGGTGTAGATGGTGAACGTACAGGAAGGAAAAGAGTGCTTTTAAGCCCATAACCTTTGACTCCAGACAAGTTTAGGGTCAAACGTGCACAGACGTGAAGAGAACGACACACTTCCATCTCTTCATTCCTCTGAAACCACACACTGCTCACTCAACATATTCTCAGATATGTTTTAAAATATCAATTTTGTGTCTCAAATCTTCTTTAGAACTAAAAAACCAACGGCGTGCTGACATACAGTAGAAATGAATAATTTAGCCGAGAATTCACCTTTGGCTAAGCCCCGCCCCCCTTAGTTACTGTTGCTACATCCGTCAAACGGAATGAGAACCGAAATCATAACCTAAAACATAAAAAAACGGTCTAACTAGTATAAATTCACACTCACAGTAAGGTTAGAAGTAAAAAAAAAGTGCTTGTTGATCTTTGCGGGGTTTAGCTAATTGAGGACGTCCACACAGTTTAATCCAAACACGACACTTGTCAGGATTTGACTTCGGTTTTGGGAAGGGAAAAAACGGACACCCCCCTCCAACCTCTCTGGGAAACGCGTATCTGTGTTGGAAATGCCAGAGGGACAACGTTTAACCATATTTTGGATAAAACTACGACGGTAATAGCCTGCCGAGACCAAAAACATGAGACGCCTGTGTTGAAAGTCAATGGAGCGCTGTGAAAAAGTGTCGGACCGCTGTGGGAGCTCGTTCTGGGCTGTGATTGGTCAATCTACATTCTAGGGCGTGGCTTAGCCAAAGGTGAATTTAATAAGTTTAATAAATGATATCATGACTTTTGCGTAAACAACTTTCAAGTCTAGTGGCGTGTTATCTATACGCATTTTGAGTTATCCGCATGTATGAGTGTATGTCTACGCCGTTAAATGTCCGAGCGAAACGAAGCAAAATGTAGATCTACATCTGAGGAGCGCTATTTCTTTTCCTAGGATGGTAGGGGAAGACTCATAATAGTATTAACCCCAGTGTCGGGTAGGTTTAGGGACGGGGTTGGGGTAGGTCATGTATTTATACAGTAATGTAACACGCTGAAAGGCGATTATGCGTGTTGATAGCACGCCAAAAATGGAAATACGAATTGGCATGTCATGCATACGCTATTTCATGAGATCAGTCTGCTGTGACTATATATGTGTTGTTTGCTTGATTCTCTTGTGTTTCTTTATGATTTTCTTCATTATTTTTGCTCGATAAAAGTAATGCAGCGTTCTCCTTTTGCTCATTGCTTTATGAGAAACAGTCGAGATATTAAAAAGATTTCATTTGTGGTATTTTTTTTTCCTGTGGAATGATCCATGATATACAGTACAGTAAGATTTCCGATTTCTTCTGAAAGCTTCTTATATATTAGCAGACAATCTCATTTTCCGTATGACAGAGAGGGAATCATTTCTATGATTTGTGGATTTGATGTCTTGCCTGTTAAGGTTCCTTGAACGGTCTTTTCTACTGTAATTACTGCAACCCAAGCTCTGCATTATGATTTGATGTGGTCTCCCTCGGTTTTACCAGTGTTAAAGAGTTCAGGATGTGTGTGAGAGGTGAACACACAGCTGTGATGTTCATCTGTTCATCGGTTCTCCTGTGAACACGCAGTGAAAAGATGATTTGTCAGAAAGAGGAGTGGGAAGTGTGAGAGAAGAGACGGCCCCTGTGGCGCTCCGAGACTCAAGAGTCAACAGTGTGTTTAGTGGAATATCTTTGCTTCTGCATCTCTGTTTTATTGCAAGTGTGTTAGAGTCGCTGCGCACTTTACACATCCATCACACGATCATGCACACTGGAGTTCAATCCTATACCGTTCTTTCTCACACATGCACTTGCGCGCATAGAAATGCAACAGTTTACGATCAGAAACTTTTAGTTATTATATATTATGAATATGTAATATATTAAAATAACCTAAAAATATAATATAATTAATAAAATAATATAGTAATATAAAATAAAAACAATTACAAATATATAAAATAAAATAAATAAATAATTGTGTTTATTTTATTTATTTGAGCCATAGGCACTGAAACAATACATCAAATGACAAAATAAATAAATAAACAGTTTGTTTTCGTTCGTTCGTCCATTACTCAAATAAAATATTTATTTATTAATGCATGTCTCAGGAACGATAATAATACATCAACTGGCAAAAAAACAAACAAACAATGCTAATTATGGTAACAATTTACAATAAGGTTCGCTTTTTAACATTAGTTAGCATGAACTAATAATGAACAGATTTATTAATCTTTGTATATGTTAATTTCAATATTTACTAATACTTTATTAAAATCTTGTTAACATTAGTTAACGTGCAATGAAGAGTTTTATTTGTATTAACTAACAATAACGAAGATTAACAAATACAGTAAAAAATGTATTGCTTATGGTTAGGTCATGCTAGTTAATAAATTAATACTTATGTTAACTAACGGACCTTATTGTAAAGTGTTACCATCATTTTTGACTTTGAGATGTCATTTAACTGTAAATGCATACTATATTTGTTTTCCATGAATTGGTGTTTTCTAAACTACAATAATATAATAATATTTAGGTGTTTACGTTTACATTTTTTATTTTAAGTTTTAAAGAGTAAAACATTTTGTGTTGTATAACTGACAGTTTTGTTTAATATGTGGTTCTTACTTTTATCCACAAAAACATGCAACCTTAATGTTTGGTTGAATTCAGGTAAATTAGGCCACTTCGGCTCATCATCGCATGTCAAATTCAACCTATATTAAGATGTTCTCCTCATTCATGACTTCTCGTCTCAGTTCACGACGTCTAACGATCTCGTCGTATCGTAGCTAACGTCGGCTCCTTCAGGCCAATCAATTCCTGTGATCTATATTCCTCAACTGTTACACAAAACTACATCGAAGTGCATTTAATATCTACAATCCCTGCTGGATCTACATCTTTCTAATGAGATTCTGACAGTCTCTCTGGGACTTTCTGCAAGGTAAATCTCAATGTTTCTTACTTTAGTTTTGAAATACAGCTTTGACAGTGCTTGGACCGTATCGTATTGCTGCATAATGCTACAAACGGCTTAATTGGGCGAGGGAAAAATAACAGTGGATATGTGTGGGAATGACGCCTGTTCAGAAAAAGCCATAATTAGGAGGTTAGGCCAGCGAATGCATGGCTAATTAGACCGTTACCATTTCTGAACAGATCAGCGGCAGGTATAATGGGCACATAAATTCCCATTTATAGGTCATAATCCGTCATTTCTTTTCCCAAGCACCCCAATTAAAGAGGCACGATGATTCTCTTGGGATTCTCAACATCCCCTGGCCCGCCTATCGGGACCCCCATTAGTAACTCCTCTGACCCATTGACCACGGCAAACGGGACTTCAGATCGTAAACGTCAGGAAGCAGCAGGAGGAACGGGAGCGACACGGGAAACGTGTGATTCAAACAAGAAACTCGCATTAGGATTGCTTCTCATGAACTGGACCACAACTATTAGGATTATTTTTATAACATTTAAGCCCCCCCCCCCATGCTTCATAGATTTAATCAATCTATTTTTTGTATCTATTTATTTATTTGCGCCTTTGGAACAATAATAATGTAAAATGGATGGATGGATGGATGGATGGAAGGATCGTTAGATGGATGGATGGATGGATGGATTGGAAGGATCGTTAAATGGATGGATGGATGAAAGAATGAATGGATGGATGAATGGATGGATGGATAGATGGATGGAGGGATGGATGGAAGGTTGGATGGAAGTGGATGGATGGATGGAAGGTTACATTTATGGATGGATGGATAGATGGATTGCTGGATGGATGGATGGAAGTGGATGGATGGAATGTTAAATTTATGGATGGATGAATGGATGGAGTGTTGGATGGAGGGATGCATGGATTGATGGAAGGTTGAATGGATGGAAGGATGGATGGATGGATGGAAGGTTGGATGGATGGATGGTTAAATGGATGGATGGATGATGGGTGGGTGAATGGATGGATGGATGGATGGATGGATGGATGAATGTTGGATGGATGGATGGATGGGTGGATGGATGGATGAGTGTTGGATGGAGGGATGGATGAATTGATGGAAGGTTGGATGGATGAATGGATGGAAGGATGGATGGATGGATGATAGGTGGGTGGATGGATGGATGGAGGGATGGATGGTTGGATGGAAGTGGATGGATGGATGAAAGGTTAAATTTATGGATGGATGGATGGAAGTGAATGGATGGATGGAGTGTTGGATGGATGGATGGATGATAGGTGGGTGGATGGATGGATGGATGGATGGAGTGTTGGATGGATGGATGGAGTGTTGGATGGATGGGTGGTTGGATGGAAGGATAGATAGATAGATGTTCTTGGCAGGTTCTATTATATTCAGTGTTGGTCCATTATAGAGAGAGACTGAAGGTATGGCTGGAGCTTGTGTCTCTTCACTGTGTTTGCTGTAGGAAAAACAACAAGGCCGTTGGAAGTTTTAATTAACCACTCAAAAACACAATCCAGTCATCCATAAAAGTTCTGGAAAAGTGTCAGAGAAGCAAACTTTATAGAGTGCTACTGCATTAAACCCTCAGCGCTTCCATGTGTAGAAACAGCACTCATAAAGCGCTCAAAGGAAACACTCCTTCTTCTGTTTATTTCATGAATACAGTCTTTCACCTTCACTGAGTCAGAGATTAAAACACACTCCGCTTCCCTTCCCACAATGATGAAACATCAAGGTGGTTCGAATCCTTTCTTTCTCATGTAGTGTCAAGTATGAGGGAAAGCCTCTCTGTTGTGTTCTTCATAGTCTGAACTTTTGGGTAAATCCTCTTTCCTCTCCATAGCCAGAAAACACAATATAATATTCCATTTTGTCTTCCAGTCCAGGTTTAATGAAAGGTGTGTATGCAGTGTGAATTGGCTGTCCTGACCCTGATTCAACTGAAACACACTCACTGCCATCATTTATTTAAACATCCACACTGCACTTAACCAGCAATCCATTTAAAGTGTGTGTTATGAGCACAGAATTCGCCTTCTCCATCTGTCGGCTCCTGCTAAATGCCATCATTTGGAGGAGATGCACTGTGTGTGTGTTATTATAAAGTGTTTACACTGAACTAAAATGGATAACAACTCAGAGCTAATGGTCTACATATGATTTTGCAAAACCTTTTTTTCTCTGTGTATGCATATTTATATACATACTGAAAGCCTGTCGTAATTCAAAGAACAAATCAAAGAAATAAAGACAGAGAAAATCTCTCGACTGAATAACTTTTGTAGCGTTAATGATTAATCGATTGCAGTGAAGATTGTAAAGTGTTTGATTACTTTTATTATTATTCTGTTCATTTAGAGATTATCCATGCAATTATTACAATATAAAAATATATGTGTAAAACTTTACAATAAGATCTCATTAAGTGACATGAACTAACAATGAGTAATACAATTGTTTTAGTATTCATTGGATGAATGGTTGGATGGATGGATGAATGGTTGGTTGGATGGATGGATGGATGGTTGGATGATGGATGGGTGGATGGATGGATGGATGGTTGGATGGATGAATGGATGGATGCATGGATGGATGGATGGTTGGATGCATGGATGGATGGATGGATGGATGGATGGATGGTTGGATGGATGGTTGGATGGATGGTTGGATGGATGCATGGATGGATGGATGGATGGATGGATGGTTGGATGCATGGATGGTTGGATGGATGGATGGATGGTTGGATGGATGCATTGATGGATGGATGGTTGGATGGATGGTTGGATGGATGGATGGATGCATGGATGGATTGATCGATGGATGGATGGTTGGATGGATGGATGGTTGGATGGTTGTATGGATGGATGGATGGTTGGATGCATGGATGGATGGATGGATGGTTGGATGGATGGATGGATGGATGGATGGTTGGATGGATGGTTGGATGGATGGATGCATGGATGGATGGATCGATGGATGGATGGTTGTATGGATGGATGGATGGTTGGATGCATGGATGGATGGATGGATGGTTGGATGGATGGATGGATGGATGGTTGGATGGATGGTTGGATGGATGGATGCATGGATGGATGGATCGATGGATGGATGGTTGGATGGATGGATGGTTGGATGGATGGATCCATTTTAAAAAAAAAAAAGATCATCTCACTCGCTTTTCATATAATCATCAAGTTTACCGTAAAAGAAACAAGGTCACAGAAAGAACTGAGTTTGTTCCCATCAGTCACTGGATTGTTTTCAGACACATTTGCTCCATCCAACTCGGGCCGTTCAGCGGTGTTGGCCGGTGGTCACGAGAGAACAGTGTGTCAGCGTGTGAGTTTATTCATTGCACATATCACGGCTAACTTGCAGATCAGACTTTGTTCCCATGCAATAAAAAAAATCCCCTTTCTCAGATTTTTGTTATTTAGCAACCATTGTCTCGTGGGACGATACTGCATAAATTGCCACTTTGTATTTGAAAAGAACAAACATGAGTCTTATTTGATGGACAGAACGATGAAGACAAGGGCACACAGAACCTCAGCCTTCCCCTGGGCATGAACCAATAGACAAGCAGGGTTTGTTTGCATTGGGTATACGAGGGCAAGAATACTAAAGATGTGATATTTTGAACAACATCTACAAGGTGGGTATTCACAGATGAAGAAAACACTGAGTAATCTTCTAAGTTGAGATAATTCCCCATGTAGGAAAAGAACTCCAGTTTCTAAACCGCAACCTAAACGACCTTTCCGTTACATAAACATGCTAACACACGTACATGTGCTTGGAAACACAATGCCTTTTCTAGAATAAGTACAGGTATGAATAATGCATTGCAGCTAATGAGGTAGTCGATTACTTTCTGCATTAATCAATTAATTAGTCAATCGATAGTCCTCCTGGCAGCATTATATACTTAAAGTTGTGTACTTCACTTCATCCCTAGCTTGGCGTGAATAATTTAGGCCTCCTAAGAGAGGACCCGAGCTGCTGGCCCGAACTGTCACTTCTCCACTTGATCTATGAGTAGCTCTCGTAGTCCAGCCTCCACGGATTCCTGTTTATCTTGTTTGTAATGAAGGGCCTGGACGCCAGTCTCTCTGTCATTGTCCAATATGACCAGACTTGACTTCTTAAGGTTCCTCACCAATGATGGTTTCTAGTGGACAGTGTTTTATTGTCACATGTTATATTCATTAAAGGAGACCTATTACGCAAAATTCTTTGTAAACAAATGTGTGTTGGCAGTGTGTGTATAATGATAAAAATCCACCCAGTGCTTTTTATTAATCCCTATAAATCATAAGCGATACTGGTTACCACACTTTATTACATTTAATTGGAGTTGTTTTAGAGATATAAAGTTTACCAGTTTATTAAGCACAGCCTTAAAAGTCCTACGCTATCTCACGACCAATTCGTACGAGTGATTAAAAAGTGGCTAATTCGTACTAATTCATATGACCTCACTCGTACGAATTCGTACGATTTGTCCAAACCCATGTGATGGGTATGTTTAGGGGCGGGGTCAGGGGTAGGTCATCCGTACGAATTCATACGAATTGGCCAATTTGTAAAATATGTACGATTTAGCAAAAATGCACTAATTCGTAAGAGTGAGGTCGTACGAATTGTTACGAATTGGCCACCTCGTAAAATTCGTACAAATTCTCGTGAGATCGGGTTGGAAAAGGCATAAGTGTGCATATATTTGTTTGTTCGCTGTATATGTTGTTGATTATACAAGCGAGGGAGAGTTTATGGATAAGACTTTAATTCGCACTTCTTGTACTGTGATTAATTCAGCTCTTACTGTGATTTTCTAGAGTGAAAACGGACGTTTTCTTTTGTGTGATGTACAACTTCATAAAACTCATCAGTAAAGTTTAGTCCATCTTT
The DNA here is from genome assembly GCF_988280905.1 of Pimephales promelas. NCBI lineage: Eukaryota > Metazoa > Chordata > Actinopteri > Cypriniformes > Leuciscidae > Pimephales > Pimephales promelas. Next base: position 2,467,869 of record NC_142790.1, on the reverse strand, counting down.
TGGACGGGTCTGCTATGACAGGCTTGTACTAATAGTGGATAAAAGCAAGATGACAACGTAAGTTATAACTATATGAAGTATACTCTCTGGTTCTATAGGCATTATTGTCCGACTGGGGTTGGAACTGAACACCGCTAATGCAGTTTCTGACATTTTCAGTGCGTGAGATTGTCCTGTTTTGTTGCTGTATGAGCTCTGCAAGCTCCGCCCTCTTCCTGAGCTGCAGCTCATTTGCATTTAAAGAGACGCACACAAAACTGGCAAAAGTGAAAATATTCAAACAATTTATATATTAATTTAAACATCCACATTTAAATTATTTATTAATTTTGTTCTAGGCAAACTTTAGTGTGCTGGTACCCAAAGAAAATATAAGACTTATATGTTCATGTAACTTAATCATTTGCCTATTTTTGTGCAAATTGTAATATTATTTAGCTTCAACTCATGGACATTATTGACTATAATTGTACACCGTAAAAATGAATATGCTTTATCTAATCAAAAAAAAAATGTGGCAACAGATTACAAGCAATGTTATTCATTGAATTTAACAAATTAGAATTAAGTAATAATTTATCAAATTAATTCCTTAAAAGTTAACCATTTAAAATGAGTAAAACTTACAACAACGACCAAAAAAAACATAAATTTAAGTCACCATCATGGTGATCGGTGTTTGTTTTAAAATGACGGTTTTCTCCTTCTGCTTGTTAACATCAGGCTTTATAAAATAAAGAGTTCTTAATTAATCTTTGACGTCTGTCTGTCTGTTAGTGCGATATTTTTGTTATTTTTTTTGGTTTAAACTTTACTCATTTTACATGATTTTACTCAATTCTAATTTGTTAAATTTAATTAATAATATTGCTTGTAATCTTTTGCCACAATTCTATTGATTAGATAAAGCATATTAATTTTTACAGTGTATTATATGAAACAGTTGCATTCTTGCTAGAGTAAAAAATAACATTGTTAGTTTGCTATTTCTGTCTTGCAGTGTTTTTTTCAGCATATCTATTTAAATTAAAATATTTTTTATTTTTATTTATATATATATATATATATATATATATGTAATTTTGTTCATTAGTAGTGGATTCCAGTAACTTGGTAACATTATTTTTTTTTACTCTTACTGGCATCTTAGCGTTTCAGCACTGGAGCCCCGTTGCTAGCTAACCTCTTTGTTATGCGCTAAAATCGTTTTGATCTTTGTCGGCGGTCAGATTGAAGTCAGCGGCGGTCCCCCTTACGGATCATTTTAATGAACGCCGAATACCGCACACACCTCCTGCGCTGAAGAGGGCGATGCTGGGAATGCCGCTTTATCGCTTGAAGCCAAACCGCTGGCGCCAACCACATGGGGCGAAAATCTGGTAGAGGCGTGGCAGTGGATCATAACACACCCATGTCACACTCTTCCCATGGGACCCTTAACCGAACAAAACAAACGCTAATCACCTAACAGCAGCCGCTGAATAAACAGCCCACTTTAAAATACTCGTGTGTTTATATACATATATATGGCCATGGTAGTCACTTACATTCTGGTTTTCGTTTTTTATTTGTGGACTTGAAAGAATCCTCTTTGAATCAGGACATCTTCGGCCCAGTCGGCATAGTCAGCTTTTAACTGTTTAGTGAAATCCCTGTAATTCACGTTCTTATGGTTCTTCCTGTCCTAGTGTAATTGTTAGCATATATCTGGAATTGAGCCTGAATGGCTGCTTAGGTGTTAATTGGTTTGAGAGACTGCTAATGGGGGCAGACTGTAGACCAGGACAGTTAGCTCGCCTAATGTTTTCCATAAAAGCCCAGGAGCTGTCAAAGCCTATTTGTGTTGACCTGTCCTACATTGTCCATCAGGTGGCCCGAAGCCCGCGCCCCCAGTGGGGTGAACATCCTGTTCAAGATCCTCAGGGATTGCCTCACTTCACTAATGCAGACTCCAGGCTCACAATTAATTCATAACAGTCCTTTCATAAATCACAAAGGAATGGCAGCCATGTAAGTTTCTCTGAGCGTTTCACCAATGAAAGAAAACAGTGGTCCTTGTGTTCTCCAGACTCCTTATGGAAAGGGGATTTTGCAATATCTGGAAAATAGAGGACAACTCAGACAAGAGCACCTGAAGCTACAAAGAAAACATAATTTTTTCCCATGTATCCACACTGACACATTTTTCCTGTTTACTCAACTTTTGTAAATAACAGTTATATCACTGTAAAAATATATTTTCATGATTTGAAAACACAGCATTATTTATTTTGTCAAAACTACTTCTAGTAACTACTAATCAATCACCTTCATTGTATTAACTCAATTTTTTTCATTTCAGTGAACTTATTTTTTTTAAGGCAGCCAGGTTACTTCATTGTTTAAGTTAAACCAACAATTTTAACACATTTTCTGTGATAAAAAAAAAAAAAAGATTAGTTGAGTTAGTTGAGTCTGGATAGGTGCGACTATTCTGTAACAAAATTTTTTTTAAGTTGAGCCAATTCAACATTTTTTGTCTTTAGTACTCAATGTGTGCAGTTGAGAGATAAAAAAAAATGCTATTGGAAATTAGAACCAAGGAATATTATGTTACATAAACTACAATATCATTGCCAAAGTCAAAAGCTGAAAACAGTGAGTCGAGACAATGTTAACTAAACATTTATTCCAAAAAGCATTTGAAGTCAGTAAAATGCAATTTTAATTAGCCATGGTATGGCTCACCACTCAAAAACGATAATTCTCTCATCATGTATTGCCTTGTTTCAAACTCATATCTTTTTCTTCTGCAGAACACACACAAAATCATACAGCCCCAGTGGTTTAAAGAGTAGTTCACTTTAAAAAAAAAAAAAGGTTAATATTTTACTCACCCCCATGTCATCCAAGATGTCCTTGTCTTTCTTTCTTCAGTCGAAAAGAAATTAAGGTTTTTGATGAAAACATTCCACGATTTTCTCCATATAATGCACTTCAATGGGAACCAAACGATTCAAGGTCCAAATGAGAGTTTCAGTGCAAACTGTTCAAAGGGCTTTAAACGACTCCAGACGATGAATAAGGGTTTTATCTAGGACCCTTCGAGTCATCACTCAAAAAAAGATTCGTTCATTTTGATGAACAGGAGAGTCACGAACGCTCATCACAGAACAGAGCAAGGCGAGCATTTGTGCTTATAAAACTTAAACTTTTTTATTTATTTATTAAATGTTAAGACCCTTATTCATCGTCTGGTGTCGTTTAAAGCCCTTTGAAGCTGTTTGGTTCCCAATGAAGTCCATTATATGGAGAAAATTGAATGTTTTCATCAAAAACCTTAATTTCTTTTCGACTTAAAGAAAGAATGACATGAAAATCTCGGATGAGATGGGGGTGAGCACAATTTTTTTTTTAAAAAGTGAACTACTCCTTTAATATGTGCCTTTCTAGAGAAAGAAAATCAGTTTTGGAGTGAATCCCTACTTTGAGTACTACAGAATTGACTGAAGTCTAAATTTTATATTATAAATAGTAAATATAATAGCAAAAAGTAAAGAAATGATTGGCTCAGAGTGCACACCTTTTGTTCTCCAGTGCACCATGTCAACTCATAGTAGTTTACCTATAAAGCAATTATGAACAATAAATGTGATCATTCTCAAATAGATTACTGCTGTGTTCAGACACATTTTTGAATTTCTTGGTGATATATCACATTATAACAGATATAATTGTCTCTCTATAAGAGTGTATTCTCTTTACTATGAAAATGGACCATCCCAGAAGCCAAAATATCAACATAGTGCCAAGCGGACTTAATAACTAGCAGTGTACAAGTCAAAGTTGCTTGCCCCAGACTAGCCGTAGGTGTTTGCGGTCTGGGAGAGAGTGAGAGGCCTTTGATCTTAAAGGGTCTGTTTGAGAAAATAAGGGAATTAGAGTGTCAGGGTCTGTGTTTCAACACAAGTCCTGGTTTCCCTCTGAAAAACAGGGCTCTGGTCTTCCTCACTGTCAGATGGGAGCACTAAGGGGCTCAGCGAACGTGTCGGCTCTAAGAAGGTCTTTTGGATCATGTGTCAGTCATCATTCTACCTTCAAAGAGCAGCACTTGAAGGCCGTCAGATTTCCTTTATGAGCCACATCTTCAAAGATCACTTGAAGAGTTCAGATGCAAAAGCCTCTAAATGCCATTTGAAATTTTCTTCTAAAATGACCATTTTTATCAAGCTTGTATATTTAAGTTCAGTAATTTCACTTAAATGACAATTAATAGGTAATCTTCATTGCCATTTAAGTGAAATCACTGAACTTAAATATACAAACTTGATAAAAATTATCATTTTAGAAGAAAATTTCAAATGGCACTTAGAGGCTTTTGCATCTGAACTCTTCACTTCTCTTCTGGTTTCAGCCAGCCACTCGAATCGATGCTTGACCGTACGATTACTATGAAACAGCAGGGCACAGATTCACGGCCACATCTTTAATCATCAGGTGTCTTCCCCGTGCCCCTGGAAGGTGAAACCGATTATGGGCCAATGCACGGAAACTCAACTCTGCCTTGTTTTGCATTGTGGTTTTGAGGCAACTCTTGTAAATCAACCTTTCTTTCCCCTTAGAAACGGCAACTGTTTGAGTTTGGTCGAAATCCACCAATTAAGTCCCATAAGCGTTGGGCTTACATGCCATCTGAAGGAGGAGATTACCCTCTTTGTTCTGCTCTTCTCCATCTCTGCTGCCAAGGCATGTTGCAAAGGCAGATCAGCGTCCACCTGCCATTTCGGCTCCCTCGACATGGCTCATTTGTGGAAGGGAATACTGTGTTCTTCATGGAGGAGTTGTTGGCGTGTAGTGTGGGACTGTGGTGCGAGCATCACCCTTATCTTGCTCGTCATGGGCTGTGAAGCTCCATTATTCCCCTCTGCCTTTATCTTTTGATTGTTTTTTTTTCTTGTGTGCATCTCCGCAATTCAATTCCACACCAGCTGTGTTTGATTGCATAAGAGATGAACTGAGATTTCAGCGTAGAAGCTCATTACAGACACAACACTCGCACAATTAACTCGCGAATGCTTTGTGCGAAGTCTCCCAACTCTCTGCGCTTGGATGAGGAGCTCGTTTTGGCACCTGCGGTTCATTGTTAGGCAGTCTCCTCTCCGGGCTTTAATGGAGTTGAAAGCGTGAGGAGGCTGGACTGTCCCTGTTGCCAGAGCGAGCTGAGAGATGTTTTTGAAAAGTGCTGCTGGTGTGATGCAATAATCCACCTTTTTCTGCTGTCATACATACAGAGAGAAGTGTTTTATCTCCTCTGATGTTTATGAATTGTTTATGCCCTTGTGGAAAGTTCGTGCATGGAAACCATAGTTTAATTGTTTAAACTTTTATAGACCATATTAGAGGACTATTCCAGGGAAAACCTTTGGATGTGAATGTATATACATACACTTACACACTTACTGTACAGTGCTATAGTAAATCCAGTTGGTGTATTTATGAGTTTGTTGAGTTTTATCTGCTCCCTGTTTTAAGGCATGACCCCTGGGGCCTCATGTACAAAAGATTTGCGTTGAATTCAAACTAAAAAATTACGCACAATGTGCGTACGCACAAAAAAAAAGGATCGACGAAGGATCCCACGCATATTCTCTTTGCACATCCAACCCGATCTCACGGGAATTCGTACGAATTTTACCAGGTGGCTAATTCGTAACAATTCGTACGAATGACCTACCCCTGACCCCGCTCCTAAACATAACCGTCACGTGGGTTTAGACAAATTGTACAAATTCGTACGAGTGAGGTCGTATGAATTAGTACGAATTAGTCACTCTTGAATCACTCGTACGAATTCGTACGAATCGGTCGTGAGATAAGGTAGGTACATCCCAATTAACGTACACTGTAAAAAAATAATCCTGTATAAAAACGGTAACATACTGGCAGCTGTAGTTGGCAGCATTATACCGTAACTTTATAAAACGGTTAGTTCGAATCCTTGATTCTGATTGGTCAAGAGCCGTGCTTTATTCATGATAAAACACAGCTATGACTGCTTCACCCAACGGTTCTATTGATTCCACAGCCTCTCGTACTTTATTGCTTACATACGGTGTGTTACTGTTTTTGTGTTATAGCATATAGCTATTAAATTTAAGTTTTATTCTGTAGCTGACAATACGGTATTTGGCTGTTAATGGTACCATTTCAAAAATGGTAACACACCGTATTTTTTACGGTATGATGCTGGCAACCACAGCTGCCAGTAGGTTACCGTTTTTTTACAGGATTATTTTTTACAGTGTTGAGCGCACATGCACGAGCACAACGCCCCACCCAGTCTCCTCCCTCAATTAAATTAATTTAAATATGGCAATTAGTCCAATTTGGCAAAAAGAAACCTGCAAGAACATGGCTAAAGCCAGCAAGAATCGAAATTTCACAAAAAAATTTCTTCTATGTGAATATATGTGAAAGTGTCATTTATTCCTGTGATCAAAGCTGAATTTAAGCATCATTACTCCAGTCTTTAGAAATCACTCTAATATGATGATCTGATGCTCAAGAAACATTTATGATTATTATCAGTGGTGAAAACAGCTGTGCTTCTGCTTCATATTTTTATGGAAACCGTGATATAGCATTTTCAGGATTCTTTAATGAATAAAAACTTAAATCTAACACATATAGAAACCTTAGAATCTTTTGTAACATTATAAATGCATTTACTGGCACTTTTAAACAAATTCAATGTGTCCGTGCTGAATAAAAATATTACTTTTTTTTACCTTTACTGACCGAATTAATGAAGTTTATTTTGTATTCCTAGTTGAGCCAACGCTGCCATTGCTGGACGGATTTGCACATGCTTCATGTTCTTACTTAAATGCATAATAGAATATTTTAATAAGACTCGTGTGACATAATTTGTAATCGATACATTATTTGACATATAATTAAGCATTATCTGACATCTGGTGGTGCGACAGAATAATTCGTAGTGTAATGTTTGCCACTTCACTTCATTGCCTCTAGGAGTCGCCAACGGACAAAAATCAAGGCAAATGTACGTACGACAGACATGAAGTTCACAATTCTTACGTTAATTTTAAAGCCCGACCGATAAAGGATTTTGAAGGCCGATACCGATACAAATATTTGTTGGTTTTAAAATCTGATATTCCGATATATCGGCCGATATATATTTTTTTTCAGAAACGCGCAACAAAACATTAACATTTTTCTTAACATTAGTTATTTGTAGATATGTATGAGTTTTAACTAAAATAATATGATAATGCATTTAAAAAAAGAAACTTGTTTCTTTTATTGTCGCAACAGAACAGAGGAACCAAAGCTCATTAATGTTAACGTTAGTGGTCTTCCACTGATGATAGTGGCGTTAGCTAGCTTTGTGGTTAGCAGGAACGGTGTAGAGTGCCCTCTGGTGGACAAACTATACAACTCCAACACTCATGCCATGGTTGAAGCGTGTTTCATCCGGTTTTATTTTATTTTTGAAATATTAATTTATCGGCCATTATAACTGCCGATACCGATAGTTTGGAAAATGCCTAATATCTTTCTTCTGATATATCGGTCTGGCTGTAGTTAATTTCACTGTTAGTACATCGGCCGTGAACGTGAAAACTGGCGTTCACCGTGTTTTTGTACGTACGCAGTGTTGATACATAAGGCCCAAGGTCTTTAGAAGTACACATACTAACATTGTTCTACATCGAATTCGGCTATCGAGACTTGACTTGAGGAACGTTACAGCTATATGTAAACAACATTTCAATAACCACATATTTTCTCTTGGAACCAAGTGTGGAATGAGTTGAGGATGTGGCCCTAACCCCGCCCTCCTAAAAGTCATCTTATAATTCACACATGGAATAAATCATTGTTCATTTTCCTAAGGGTTATGTAGCTTTACTTTTGTTTGTCTGTTTTGAAACCGAGAGCAGATTGATTGTTGTTCTGTGGTCTTGAACTGTATATTCGTGGTTTACATGCTTGACTTATGAGGCTTCCAGCAGAAGTTATTTATATCAGAGGAATGTCATCTCAAGGATCCTCTCTTGAAAGGCTTTAGAAATTCCTCAATAAAAATCAATGAGTCTTAGCTACTTTATTGAACCATTGATACACTCTGAGGTTAAATGTTGTTGTAGCGTGTGTACTCTGAAAGGAAGCAGTAACAGGTTTATTGCATTAAACTTTAGTATTTGTAGACATACACTTATTTAAAAATATTTATATTCCGCCACACGTACGCATTCTCAATCACGGTAAAACTTAGCATTCCAACGGTTGAACCTTGACCCAGGGGCAGCACACTTGTAGGCGGGCCGACAGCAATGCTTTCTTCCTCTTGCCGGCACCGACCCAAGCCTGTCATCAGGAGTGCCAATTAGCACTGATTAGGAGGCGTTGTGCCGGCAGCCGACAGCTGCACTATGCCAGGCTCTCGCCGCCCCCCGCCTCCCCCCGCCACCGGCCGAGCCGTCCTGCTCAGCTTTCCTCACAAGGTCGAGCCAAGGAGAAACCTCGGAGAAGACGACGTGAGGCCCGCTGTCTGGACATGAGAGCTAGCATGGCAGGCTTTCCAGGGTCAGATATTTTTGGGAATACATTTGAAGGCTGTAGGGAAGATAAAAAGCACTGCGTTGATGTGACGTTGGCACTGAATGTGGGATATAGATCTTGTTTGTGCATCCAGCAGATTCTAGTCTTGGCTGGATCTACAGGCTCAATACGTTATTGAAGACAAGGCAGTCTTATTATTGTGTTAATTGCACAATAATAGAAGTTTTGTCATCTTGTATACAGAGGGATCAAACATGAGCTCATTCACTGATCTCATTGGGCCATTTTGGATTCATTTCCAAAGTAATTAGATTAGCCAAACTGCTTGCCATTGCGAAACACATGCACACACAAACACATTCAACCATTGCCCTGTTGTTGTTCTCATGGAAACAAGTACTATGGGGGATACTAAATGGGTCGAAGATGAGGGATATCAGTTGATATTTGGGTTCAGAGAAATATCCAATGGCCCTTGACCCAGACATGATTCATTTCAATTGTCGTTGGGTTTTCATATCTTGCATTCCCTGTGAGAAACACAAATGTTTGTTTTTCCCCCCGCGAGGGAGGTCTGATTGTGGGAACCCTGTATCGTGTCCTGGCTGGAAAATTGTAGTTGCCGGATTTAAATGAGTTATAGCTGGACTAAACTGGTCATCAGCTGGTGTAAGATGTTTGATCAGCTGGACTATTAGGTGGTGAGGCCTGTGTCATGTTTTGTTGGTCTGAGAAAAACACTTACAGCCCTAACCCCAACTATAATCCAGGGTTGTCCAATCCTGCTCCTGCAGGCCCAATTTCCTGCTCAATTTAGCTTAAAACCAGACCATTCTCAGTTGTAACTGAGTTATGGTCTGGCAAAGCATCATAGACAAATCATTTCCAGAGGGGCGTCACCAACAGAAGTCACGGGTAGACCTAAAACCGATCAGAGCGATGAAGGAGATGACTTATGCAGAGCGACGGCCGGCGGAGAAACATCTCCGAGTGTTGTTCTTTGCGCTGTTTTTAACAAAAAGGAAACGTTCAAATCGCTTAAAAAAGACGCGATAGCTGATTCGAGCGAGTGGTGTTTGACGGCGGCGTCCATCTTTGTAATGTAGGCTACAAAATCTGCTTCAAAATCCCAGCGATGTCGTCATCGTGTAAAGCCCGCCCCAACGTTTCTGATTGGTGCCTCGATTTCGACAGATTAGAAATGGGCTTGAATGAGCTCTTTGCCAGACTAACTTTCAGAGCAAATCTAAATTTGCCGGAAGTTGTCTGGGTTTTCCCAGGCTACTTCACCACATCTCCCTGGAATTTTTTAGTGATCCCGAAGAGCTTACTTAGCTGGTTTAGGCTTGTTAAGTTAGGGATTTCCAATGGAAGTCTAGAAACAGGGTCGGACAATGCTGCCCCAACCCCAAATCTAATCCTAACCAATACGTTTAGATAATCCTCAATAAAAGTCTGAGCTACTTTATTCAACATTATAAAACGGTTGGTTCGAATCCTTGATTCTGATTGGTCGAGCTGTGCTTTATTCATGATAAAACATGGCTATGACCGCTTCACCCAACGGTTCTATTGATCGCTGCGTAACACCGCGGTTCTATGTTGTTTTTATTTGAGCTTTCATGCATTTTACACATTGGAACGTTGTTGCTGTTCACGCTCAGGGACTATTTTTTTCCTAGCGGAAGAAAGGCTTTTAGTGATTTTATTTCAAGAAAGTTGCACTAATACATTGTTTTTTACTTTAATATTGTGTGGCAACTGTTTATAAAAGCAATAAGGTACTCCGCTTCGCGCCGTGCCTAAACAACGCCCTTCAGCCGTTACTTATTCACGATACAGCACAGCCTCTCGTACCTTTTTGCTTACTTAGATATACTATAACCTTAACTAGCCCTAACAATTATTCCTAATAAAAGGAACAACATCTTAACACAAACAAGACTTAAAAATTGGAGTGAGTCTAATGTGAGATGATACAGTGATGTGAATCAGTTTGGACACCCATGCTAAAGTTGCCTAAAAAGAGGAATAAAAAAAATCATCTTTTGGATATTGATCTTAATGCCTTAATTAGAAAAATGAGGAAAACTCCAACCTTTAAGGACACACATTTTCTTTGTGGATGAATAATGTATCATAAATAGAGATTGGCATGGGGTACTTTCCATAAGATCATCTTTCAATGCAAATCAAACCAGCTATTAGGCTAACTGAAGTAAAACCATGCCAATCTCTAGGTGTGGTGGAAGGTGTGTGATGATGTGGGGATATTTTAATCCCAAAGACCAAGGGAACTTTATCAGGATGCATATTATCCTGGATCCATGAAATAACTGGCTTTTAAAAATAAAATGTGAATTTAACATAGGGGTGTCCTGACTTATGCACCCTGTATTTTAAGGAAAAACATTTATTTATTTATGATACATTATTCATTCACAAAGAAAATTGGTGTCCTTAAAGGTTGGAGTTTTCCTAATTTTTCTAATTAAGGCATTAAGATCAATATCTAAAAGATGATTTTTTATTCCTCTTTTTAGGCAACTTTAGCATGGGGGCAAACACTTATTCACACCACTGTAGACTATCCCATCTCTACGGTGCTGCCACTACAAAGGCCCGGTCCTCCCTTCATTTATACCTAGTCCTCTGAACGATTAAAAAAGACTGGTCAGATGTCCCAGAAGGCCTGTGCTCTTGTAAGAGCTCTGACTGCACATAGTTGATGGAACTTGTGACCTGGTAGACCATATTGGTGGACCACCAACAAACCAGACCAACATTAGCCGCTTTGACCTGATTTTTCCAGCAGGTATGACACGGGTCCCTCCTCAGAATAGACTCAGCACCAATGTGAAGGTCATTGTGTGTGTGTGAGAGAGAGAATTGGCAAGAAAGACCTGCAATTCCTGAATGCTTCATCCATCAAAGGCTTGATAAGGAGAATGTTTAATTACACGTCGTCTTCACCCCGTGATCCGAAGCCTCTACACTGAGCCACCGGCCCTCCTCCACCTCCCTGCCCGAAGAGATCTCGCTCCCTGGGACACCCACCCTCCCCTGCCCACCTCCTCCACGTCTGAGAGCTGAGATTCAGTAAGCCGATCCAGCAGTAAATCAATACTGGCCTAATTCTGAATAATTGAGGTTATTACAGTGCTGTCATGCTCCCTGTGTGAATTCCCCATCGCACAAGTGGGGCCTCCTCGAGTCCGTCCCCTCCCCTCTCAACACGCCACGGATTCAGATAATTAAAGATTGAAAAATGCTCCTTTTGTTTTTCCCCGTTGTCTTGCGCGCTCCACTTTTGATTCTGTCAGGCGTGATGGTGCACATCCTGTGCGTGTGATCTTTCAGCAGGAGATCTCGCCTCGGCGTGCTGTCGTGTGCTGCGTCTACTTCCTGTTTACCTGGCAACGGTGCTATCCCAGGCTGGTGGCTTGTTTTGTTTTTATTCCTCCGTACTGTACAGCATTGCTGGGGACCATGTTTCAGAGGGGCACTAGAGGGCACAAGATGCATGTGAATGCTGCTGAGAACCAGCCGAACTTCATTTTCAGTCCACACAGAGAGCTTGTTTTGAAAGAATATTTTATAAGACGTTTTATAAAACAACACTGCATGTACTGAAAGCTTAATGTTTATTGTTTTGTTTGCAGTTACCAAAAAAAAAAAAAAAAGAGAATGACAGAAAGAAATATTTATATAGAAATGTAGATGTAGATGTAATAGTTCGTTCTAAAGGCACTCTGGTTTGTTTTGTCAGATTGTTGTCCTGCCGTGAAGGGAATATTTGTGTAAACTTGAGGCTGTGTGTGTCTGGAGCTCAGGGATCGATCTATGAAAGATTTATGCCACTCCCTCCTTGTGTAATAATAGTGATGATGATTTTAATAAAATGTCAAATATTGTAAAAAAATTGTAAAAAAAAAAAAATTTTAATTTTTGATATTTTTTTAGACAATATCCAATATTTGTCGTTATGCTATTAGAATGCCTTTTTATTTTTTTAAATTAAAATATGAATTTATTTTATTTAGAATAAAACAAGAAAAAAATTGCAATACAGTATACTTTAGTGTTTTATAAAATATTATAATTTACAATAAAAATTATAATACTATTTTTTGAAAATCTAAAATATTGTAGATCACACACATACTCTTTAGTTTTTTTCTCTGTCATATAGTGACAAAATTTAATTGAAATCCCATTCCTGATTTTGTACTGAGCTATTGATGTTTTCTATCCACTAAACCTTTGCCTAAAATAAAATAAAATAAAAATAAATAAATTCATACATGCATTCTTACACTCTAAAAAATGCTGGGTTGTTTCAACGGAAATTTGGGTAAAATATGGGCAAATCCAAATGTTGGGATAAAAAATGTAATTTCAATTTTTAACCCAACCTAACCCAAATTTCTAATTGCATTTTTAACCCAACATTTGGGGTTGTCCATATTTGACCCAAATTTGGGTTCAAACAACCCAGCAGTGTTTAGAGTGTATATTAATAAATCTGGGATAAATCTCTAAATTAAATTAAATTAAATTAAATTAAATTAAATTAAATTAAATTAAATTAAATTAAATTAAATTAAATTAAATTAAATTAAATTAAATTAAATTAAATTAAATTAAATTAAAAATAAATAAATTCATACATGCATTCTTATATAAATAAATTTGGGAATTAATTCAAATATTTTGTACGTTTCAGTAAGCTATTTTTCTTATGTGTCCCACTGACTGTTTCCTGTAATATGGGTCATTTAGGTCACACACATTATGTGCAGTATACATCATTACTTTCACCTGTGATGAGTGTATTTCAAATCACAGCTCATACTGTACATCACATGTCCAGTCAGACAATATCCTTTTTTACTGTCGCCTCTCCAAACACACTGAATATTCGGAGGATGCTCTTGAATGCTGAAGTGAAAGCGTGCAACTGAGGTGTCATGGCACTTCAAACCGCAGACTGAAGCCCAGCTCCTCAGATTCAGACAGACAGGTACAGCGCAGACAGACAGCAGAGCTGCAGTGTGTTAGGAGGAGTGTGTCAGGGGTGCACACACACACATCCAGGGCTGTTACACTGACAGTCGTGTTCATAATCACTGCAGGGCCACAGACGCACTGCTGAAGCACAGAGGACTCATAACAGGAAGGTGTCCTACATTCCTGTGGAAGGCGGTGGTTAGATGTGTTGTTGATGGGTGGAATGTAGGGCTGGGTATTGACTCAAATATTACAATTCGATACGATTTCGATTGCAATTCGATTTAATATTGATTATTTTGGATATCAGGTACAATACATGGCAAATTCAAAACTAATGCTGTAAACTATGGGAGTCAGTTGTAGCCTATAGGCTACAAAGTAGTTCCCTTTTATAACAACTTTTGCTGATAATTTACTCACCCCCATGTCATCCAAGATGTCCATGTCTTTCTATCTTCAGTCGAAAAGAAATTAAGGTTTTTGATGAAAACATTCCAGGATTTTTCTCCATATAATGGACTTCAATGGGGTCCAAACGGTTCAAGGTCCAAAAGACAGTTTCAGTGCAGCTTCAAAGGTCTTTAAACGATTCCAGATGATGAATAAGGGTCTTATCAAGCGAAACGATCGCTCATTTAATAAATAAATAACAAAGTTTAAGTTTTATAAGCTCAAATGCTCGCCTTCCTCTGTTCTGTGATATGCATTCGTGACTCTCCTGTTCGAACTCGTTCATCAAAATGAACGAATGGCTGTTATAATTTTACATCTTCATCTTGCCTGAGTATTCCAATACACACATGTTTCACTACGTTGACTTCATTGCAAAGAAAGTGAAGATGATCTACATATTCAAAATCGTAAGCAAGCCATGCTTTGTTTACGTAGTAAACTCTCTTTTTGAATGACGATATAGACTACTGCCCCCTGCTGGTGTGGACGGTTATCTCCTCATGCTAGTCGCGGTTAGGTGTAGTCTTTGCTGTGTGTTCTGTGTGTTCATCACTTTTTACTGGACACCCTTGCAGCCAATCAGAATCGAGTATTCACCCAGACCATGGAATGAAAACGTTTACATTCCGAATAGAGTTTTGTTGTAAAAACAATATTGTTCAAAGGAGCGTGCTCTTCAAAAGTACTAAAAAGATTCGCTAAGGAACTGGAATCATTAAAGGTTTAATGTTTTATCTTACCTCAAGTGCATCCAAGATGTAGGTGTCTTTGTTTTCGCAGTATTTTCAATTTTGATATTTTTAGGTCAAACCGTTTGAGTCTGTCAGTCATATAATGGAGGTCTATGGTCACCACCTCAAAGAGCATGCACAGAGAAGTCCAAATTAAACATGATTTAATGACTCGTGAATGTAAGTACACATTGATGGCCTAAGACACGAAACGAGCGGTTTGTGTGAGAAAATGAACAGTATTTATATTGTTTTTACCTCTTGTAACCACAGCCACGTCCAAGTGATCTGAGGGCGCTTCGGTCTACGCAAGCAAAAAAGTAAAAAGTTTTATTGGCTAGATTGTGTGAAAGTCAATCTGAAGCGTTTATGAGTGTAAAGGGGAAAGCGCTCGCTCTTCCTCTTCCTCATATATTCTCTCCCAGTGGAGATTGTGGCTGCAGATGTCGGCTAATGACAGGGGTTTCCCTTGAGGCCATGTCCACCCAGACAACCAGACCTGCCTCGCTGCTGTGTGTGTGTGTGTGTGTGTGTGTGTGTGTGTGTGTGTGTGTGTGTGTGTGTGGCTCACAGTGCAGGTAAACACATCAGCCAGCATCTCTCAATCTGCCTGAGCCGAGAGGAAGGCCGCGCTCAACACTCGCCTCGCTCTCTCTGGCGCTAGACTCACATGCTGGAAATATTGCACTGGTTTCAATGTTTTTGGGGGTTATCAAGGATCTTAAAGGGTGTATGAATATGATAAATATGCTTTTCTGACACATAAACTTTCAGATGATATCATTTGTTGCTCAAGAAACATTTCTGATTATATTGTGCTACTTCATATTTTTGTGGAAATATTCAATGTGATGCACATTTTTTAGTATTCTTTAATTATTAGAAAACGAACAAACAATATTTATTCGGAATTTAAATCTTTCGTAACATCACAAAACTCTTTATTTTAATTTTTGACCAATTTAACATAATGTTTTGTTTTATTCTACATGGATAACAAATGCCATTATAAATAAATAAATAAATTTTTGATTTTTTTTTTATCTTAAACTGTGTCATGTTCAGGTTTTATAATGTATTATTTTCTCTCTTAACACTGTAAAGCCTGGTATATGGGAAAATATAGATATTTTTGTAAATTGAACATTTAGACACAAATGTATAAGGTAAACCGGAGCTGCTTCAGTCCAGTGTGTGTTCATCTTGAAATATCACCGTACAAGTTATTCTTATGTTTGCTTTATTCAACTCAATAAAAATTTCACAGCAAAAAGACACAAGCTGAAGATGGACGCTTGTACAATCATACTAAAAGGCTTTTACTGGCTAAAACATTATGCACTATCAATCATACAGAAAGCATGTTGTTTTGATCATTTAGAGATGTGCGTATGAAATATGATGCTAATAATCATGAGTATCCGTGTGAGAACGTGAGAAACAAAGTTAGTTACACAGAGAAAAGTTAGACTACTCTATTACCTTATTTTCAGGGCATTTGGCAATCTGACGGTCATCTTTCCCAGCGCAGGAGTGTGCCGTGTGTAAAAGTGAGGAATAATTACTGACATGTCTGATTCGGACAGGATTAAAATCGTGGAGAAGCTGTGGTAATGATTACATTCCCTCGGTTCACTATAAACCTAATCCCGTTCGATTGGTTTATCCCTCCCTGACCTTTTCCTCTGCCACTCGTTCATTTGTTCTAGTTTCTCTGCGACTCTTTTTCTGGCTGTCTATTACGGTCCTCGACGGTGGAGAGACTTTCACCAAATGTCCTGTAGCACTTCATGTTTTGGATGATTATGGTCATTTTCGGGTCTCCACATGTTCAGACTCTCTCGTCTCCCAGAATTCAACTCTCGGTAATAGAGGTCAGACCCGGATCTTCTGCGTGTCTGTCTGTGTTGACCCGCGCCGGCCTTCGTCTGAGGTGCGACGGTAGCGTAATACCAAACGCTGGTGGCTCATTGTCATTTCTCTGAACTATAGCTTTACCAGGGCCGTACTTTGACCTTTCCTACGATTGTTAAATGACCCACCCGGATGGATTTTCATGTGATGTGACACTTGAAAATCCTAGTCCTTTTACTCTCTTTCTTTCGGTTCTGCTATTGATGTTACCGAACAAGACCGGCAACGGGACACACACCTGTTCTCCATCCCAGCCTGAACTTATTACGTTCAGAGAGGATTGGACTCAAAGGCTGTGTGTGAGAGACACTGGGAAGTGTGCTGTTCATTCACTCAAGGTTACGGATACGAGTCTCGGGTAGACAGGATAATGGGTGATGGTGATGTTATTATATATGAACTCTCACACTGTTTCATGCACACCAATGTTACTCCAGTGCTAATCCAAATTGTAAATGCACAGGTATTTTTGAACTTTTTCCATGTGGAAAATGTTTGTTATGTGTGTAAGTAATATAAATGTCAGATATTAAGATATTATTTTATATTTTGATAAAAAAATTTTTTAAACATTCAAATAACCTGACAAACAACATTATCATGCAATCATTTGAGACATTTCAGATGAATGGATGGATAAAATAGGTGTATAGAATGAAAGAAAGAAAGAAAGAAAGAAAGGATGGATGGATGGATGGATGAAAGAATGAATGAATGAATGAATGAATGAAAGAATGAATGAACTGGTGAATGAATGGATGGACGGATAGATGAATGAATGACTGAATGAATGAATGAATTGATGGATGGATGAATGGATAAATTGGTGAATAAATGAATGGATGGATGGATGGATGGATGAATGGATGGATGGATGAATGGCTGGATGAATGAATGGATAAATTGGTGAATGAATGAATGAATGAATGGATGGATGGATACATGAATGGATGAGTGAATGGATGAATTGGTGGATGGATGGATGGATGAATAAATGAATGAATTGGTGAATGAATGAATTAATGGATGGATGGATGGATAAATGAATGGATGAGTGAATGGATAAATGAATGGACAAATGAATTAATTAATGAATGGATGATTTGGTGAATGAATGAATGGATGGATGAATGAATGAATGAATTGATGGATGGATGAATGAATGGATGAATTGGTGAATAAATGAATGGATGGATGGATGGATGGATGAATGGATGGATGGATGAATGGCTGGATGAATGAATGGATAAATTGGTGAATGAATGAATGAATGGATGGATACATGAATGGATGAGTGAATGGATGGATGAATGAATGAATGAATGAATGAATTGGTGAATGAATGGATGGATGAATGAATGAATTGGTGAATGAATGGATGGATGGATGGATGGATGGATAAATGAATGGATGAGGATAAATGAATGGACAAATAAATTAATGAATGAATGGATGATTTGGTGAATGAATGAATGGATGGATGAATGAATTAATGAGTGAGTGAATTAATGAATCAATGAATCAATGAACAAATCAATGAATGAATGAATCAATCAATCTATCAATCTTTTTTGGCATGGTTCTTGAGTCCAGAACCCCAATGTTGTATATCCAACCCCACTGTTTTCTGGAAGAGTGTTGCTTATCCTACAAAATCTAAGTATACTTAAACCTTAAGTGTGACACGTTCTGTCAAAAATAGTGTTTTGAAATGCGTCTCAAGACTCAGTTCGAGTTCTCTGTGACGTCCATCAACTAGTTTTGCAGATCTAGTTGACTGTGGCTCACAATGTGTGTTCACACTGACTCCGTGTCAAACTGTAATGGTCACACACCGAGTGAACGGATGATCCCGGCTTCGGCCCGCGTGCGCTCGGATGAGGAATAACACTGTAACCGAGCGTTTCAAGTGCTTTTCTCCCGCTTTCCATCCTCTTTCTCTCCGTCGCCGGCCTCGTCCCTCGATGCTGATTTTAATTACTTGCTTCTCGGATTCTGTGCATATCCAATGAGGGATTGAAGGGCACATCTTCTGACGAGCACTTTTTATACCGGCGTTTGAACTCAGGAATGCTAATACACACAATAGAGACTGCGTGTGTGAAAGAGAGACGTGGACGCTGCGGTTCGCATGCGAATAAAGAAGAGAAAGAGAGGAGAAATGAGAGACTGCATACTGAGGAGCCCGCTGTTGGCAAACTGATTTGATTTATTTTATTTCCTAAAGGCGGTCGGCAGGAATGACACCTGAAAGTGCCTTTGGAAACTATATTTAGACAGCATGATGAATCGGGACACTGAGTGAATCAATAGAGGATCATAAACAAGAGTTCAGTTGACTAAGTGAGAGTCTGCTGGCGCTCGTGCTAGCAATTCATTTTATGTAAACACAGAGTGTCGTATTATTATTATCGTTCGTGTCATGCAGGGATCGATTGTGCCTAGATGTTCAGTTCAAGTTTTACTTTTGCACACTCTTGGAAAAGCCAGTTAAAATCCACTCGGATGGTTTCTGTGCTGCACAAGTTGGTTTTATCAGGTCATTTTGATGA
This sequence comes from Pimephales promelas, assembly GCF_988280905.1. Taxonomy (NCBI): domain Eukaryota; kingdom Metazoa; phylum Chordata; class Actinopteri; order Cypriniformes; family Leuciscidae; genus Pimephales; species Pimephales promelas. The sequence continues at coordinate 2,448,635 of NC_142790.1, read as the reverse complement.
TCAGGATGATGTCGACTTGCAAGCTAAAATTAAGTGGAAAATTAAATTTTTTCCCCACTTGCCACACACATTTTTACATACAAGAGTGTGTTTATATATATATATATATATATATATATATTAGGGCTGTCAAACGATTAATCGCGATTAATCAAGTTTGATTAACCAAGTTTGTGTTTACATAATATATGTTGGTGCTCTGTGTATAATTATATAAGTATTTAAGAAATATTTTCATGTATATACTGTGTATAGATTTATATATAATTTAAATTATATATATGAATATAACTATTTTATATATAAATAAGATTTTTTTCTTAAATATACATGCATTTTTGTGTGTATATATATATATATATATATATATATATACACACAAAATAATTATACGCAGTACACACACACATATACTTTATAAACAAAAACTTTTATTTTGGATGTGATTAATCATGATTAATCACAATGATTATTTGACAGCCCTAATATATATATATATATATATATATATATATATATATATATATATATATATATATATATATATCCTTCCTGTCAACTACCATTTCAGATAATGCCATTATACCACAACTACACAAACACACACACACACGTTGAATTTTCATGTTTTATATGGTGACTTTTCATAGACATAATGATTTTTATACTGTACAAACTGTACTCTCCCCTTACACTAACTCTAAAGCTGCCCATCACACAAAACTTTCTGCATTTTTACATTTTCATAAAACATAACTTGGTCTGACTCTGATAAGCTGTTTTCCACATGGAGACCAAAAAAAAAAAAAAAAAAAAAGTGCCCACAAGGATTTCAGATATGATATCTTTGTGGGGATATTTTTCCCCCATAATGTAGACACACACACACACACGTAATGCTGTATAAAAGTGCTGTATAAATTGTATTTTAACTATCAACTCTAAAGATCTAAGAAAATCAGGTTTTACTTCGCTAGAAATGGGTCAGAATAGTCAACTAGTCATCCAACAACTAGCTATTATTATTGAGGTTGACATTTTTTTTTCTGAAGTGTTGACTTTTGACTTGCTTTACTTTAATAATTTCTGACAGTGTGCTGCCTTTAAACCCATTTTCACAGCGCAAACCTCTCTGAGAACTTGCATATCAAATTAGTTTAAATATTCTTGCTAAGCTATTGTTTGTCTGAGCTTGTTTGAAAGATAGCACTGTGGAGGATGACATTATCCGTCTGTAATTGTTGACCTGACTCTCTCTCAAAAAGGAGCGACAAGGCCGAAGCCGATGTGAACTCTTCCCTTCTGGGCCGAGTAAAGAGTAACACAGATGGCCAGGGGTTTATTTCATTAACGTGGAGAAGCTTATTGGAGTTTTTACATTCTGTCAGCACTGTGTAGGTAGCAGCAACACGGGCGTAAAGAGGCGAGCGAATTCATTTCCCCCGAAGAGAAACTTCAAAGGCCAGCGCTAAAAATCTCGGCCAAGTGGATTTGAAAGGATGAGTCTCTAATCTGTTTAAACTTTGCTTGCGCCGTGTATTTTCACGCCGCCTTCCCCACCTCCTCCGCTAACTCGCTCTATTTTCCTTTTCATCATCACTTTCAGGTGCTCAAAGTACCTGTCTCAGTGTATCTGTGTCTGGTGAATAGAGGTCAACAAAAAAAGACGTTTTTCCTCAGAAGCTCAAAGAGGCGCGCGCTAGTTTTGTCATCGAAATTAGGCTCCGTTTAGCTTTCCAGCGTTATCTTGCTGCCTCGTTTCCAGCTAATTTTGGCGCCTATCTGCAGGTTCCCTACCGGCCACGAGCGCACAGAGAGTATTCCCCGTGTGCCAGCACTTTTGAAATATGTATTAAGGTGAGACACAAGGGGGATTTGGAGCGAGAGGGTTGGACGTATTGTCTGAATATTTGATGTTGTTAATGAGAAGCAGAACAGGGCTAAGCACTCAGTGGGCGCGCGCGAGCAAGGCCCGGGCTACGGGAATAATGGATAGATAAAACGATGAAATATTCAAAGGCTGAAGTGTGATGAGAAATGTTCAGTAAAGCGTGACGGAAACGCATCAAAGACCTTCAACTGAGAAGACTTTTGTGTGACCCTAAAGTTTAGACTTTGGGAGACTTAAAAGAGTAGTTCACTTTTCAAAAAACTTTTGCTGATAATTTACTCACCCCCATGTCATCCAAGATGTCCACGTCTTTCTTTCTTCAGTCGAAAAGAAATTAAGGTTTTTCCAGCATTTTTCTCCATATAATGGACTTCAATGGGAACCAAACGGTTCAAGGTCCACAAGACAGTTTCAGTGCAAACTGTTCAAAGGGCTTTAAATGATTCCAGATGATGAATAAGGGTCTTATCAAGCGAAACAATCACTCATTTAATAAATAAATAACAAAGTTTAAAGGGATACTCCACTTTTTTTTTGGAAATAGGCTCATTTTACAACTCCCCCAAAGTTAAACAGTTGAGTTTTAGACAGTTTCTGTCACAAACTGTCTGGTTACTGATATTCTTCTAAATATCAGAAAATCGGCTGAATACATTTGAAAACAGTAAAACTCAACAATTTAACTTTGGGGGATTGTAAAAGTGGAGTATCCCTTTAAGTTTTATAAGCTCAAATGCTCACCTTGCTCTGTTCTGTGTGACTCTCCTGTTTATCAAAATGAACGAATCTTTTCCCAAGTCAACTTGTTCATTTCGTTCGTTGAATATACCCAATGACACGAAAAAAGATTTGTTCATTTTGATGAACGAGTTCGAACAGGAGAGTCAAGAACACGCATCACAGAATAGAGAAAGGTGAGCATTTGAGTTTATAAAACTTAAACCTTTTTATTTATTTATTAAATGAGCAATCGTTTCGCTTGATAAGACCCTTATTCATCGTCTGGAATCGTTTAAAGCCCTTTGAACAGTTTGAAACGGTCTTTTGGACTTTGAACCATTTGGTTCCCATTGAAGTCCATTATATGGAGAAAAATCCTGGAATGTTTTCATCAAAAACCTTAATTTCTTTTCGACTGAAGAAAGAAAGACAAGGACATCTTGGATGACATGGGGGTGAGTAAATTATCAGCAAAAGTTTTTTTTTTTTAAAGTGAACTACTCCTTCAAGAGCGTTACGTAAGAGTGGAAGTTATTCCACAAAAAGCTGGTCTCGTTTCTTGTTTTGGGTGTCATTGACAAATGGCCTGAGATCTGGTCATTTGATGGATGTTTGATTTATGGAAGGAGGTGGAGATCTGGGGCTAAAATGAAAAGAGTTTTCCAGAGGAGGAAAGGAAATGAAATATCACTCCTTTATGGATGCCCTTGCAAATAAACGATGACAAATGCTCAGCGTTAGAGAGTAGAGAAAGAGAGAGATGCTATATCTTTAAAAAGACATATTCCTTACCATGTTTACCGTATATCGCCTAACTATGGGTTTGTTTTGAGATGGTACCAAGATTTTTAGACTTTAAGGTAGATTTCTTTAAGGTACTATGCAAATGTTGTTGTTTTAATATATATGTCTTTTATTATATTATGTTGTAAATATTATATAAGCATAATTGTGATGTGTTTTACAAATGAAAACGCTCATTCATTTACCGGTAGATGTTTTTCGGTTCGGTTCATGTGTATCGAACAAATACAGCATTGTTTTAAACATTACACGTGTTGAACTGAACATGAAACTCCTACTTTTATAGATTTCTTTGTTTTAAAGGGATAGTTCACTTTGAAATAAATTTTTGGTATGTTTTAGCTTACCTCAAAGGGCATCAAACTCGTTTATCAAAATGAACGAATCTTTTTCCGAGTCAATTCGTTCGTTTCGTTCATTGAATGAACCAAATGACTGGGAAAAAGATTCATTCATTTTGATGAACGTGTTCGAACACGAACGCTAATCACAGAACAGAGCAAGGCGAGCATTTGAGCTTATAAAACTTAAACTTTGTTATTTATTTATTAAATGAGTGATCGTTTCGCTTGATAAGACGTTTATTCATCGTCTGAAATCGTTTAAAGCCCTTTGAACAGTTTGAATCTGTCTTTTGGACCTTGAACCGTTTGGTTCCCATTGAAGTCCATTATATGGAGAACAATCCTGGAATGTTTTCTTAAAAAACGTTAATTTCTTTTCAACTGAAGAAAGAAAGACATGGACATCTTGGATGACATGGGGGTGAGTAAATTATCAGCAAAAGTTTTTTTCAAAAGTGAACTACTCCTTTAATCTTGAATCTGGATTATCACGTCAAGACAGTCCGTGATCTTACTGCCTAATGTAATGTATCCTTTCGTTGACCCGTTCATATTGCCATATATAACAAAAATCCTTTGTTATTTTCTTAATGTCCAGTTTAATCCGTAAATGGTTAAATAAAAAGAAACAGAAATAGCAGATTGATTTTAGATAATTTTGCCTAACAGACATAAAGCCTGGTTAAAACCTGTTGCGATTTGCTGTGAACAACTAACACACTGCTTTTGGCTGAACAGTGCACACCATATGTTCTGTGATGACCCTTCATTAGGACTGAACTGCGATTCTCATTGAACATTTTCCATTAGAAGCCCATTAAATTAACCACCCTTGAAATCCTGGCAAGGCCAAAGCACTTGGCGATGTTGTCATAAGCCTGAGTTTAGGAGGCTGGCATAAATGGATATGCGATATGGACGATTGTTTTGCGAGCAGATGTGTTTTGTTGTTTGCAACCAAATGTGGTTCACACACTCGGTATGCTCGCACTTATCAATTTTTGAGGCTTTGAAAGCACATTCGTTCAAAAATGAAGCTTGGAAGGCGCAGATTGCATAACTGATGTGTGGTTAATCATTTATTAACAAATCCTCTCTTTTTCTACCATCATGGGAACAAAAATGACATATTTTTACTTTCATCCATAAACTTTAAGTAAAACACTGACTTACTTTAATTGAGTTTCCAGAGGCCTAAAGCGTTATATTGAACCTGTTTGTTGTTTGTTTACTTTATTTCACTTGCTTCAGATTTTTCTAGTCCGTCATGTTTCTTTTTTTTTTTGCTGGTGATGAGTTTTCCCCTTTCCTCATTGCCCAGAGGAGTTTGTTAGAGGTTTCACACAAATGATTCACTCACATTAATCCCACAGCCTTGAGCTCAGTGTGGATTCACTTACAAAGTAAAAAAAAAAAAAAACCCTGACAACTGATGAAACTTTGACCACTCGTTTATCCGGCCAATTGGAGGTTTCGCCGTGAGCCAGTCTATTGAGCCACGACGACTAATCGAGTTGAGGTGAGTTACTTTGAGCTTTCTCTGGTTTTGTGAGATACCACCGCCAGAGGGTCGGCCAGTCCACTTTCATGGTTCAGTCATTAAATACTAGCCATGCTCCCATTGAAATGTAGTTTGGAGGTGAGAATTTGACGAGGAATAAAACTTTATTAATCCTCGGCAGGTTTGCTCGTTCAGAGCTGCCAGGCGAGTCATTTCAAGGCCCTTGCTGTAGGAATGCCTCGCTCAGTCTGGCATCATCTTGTTCACTGTCGCAGCCAATAAGGTCAAAATGACTCGTTTGATAGCAATTGAACGACATTCATCAGGCTCCAAAAAGGCTTTTGAAGCACATGGCGGTGTTCTGCTTATGCAAATCATATAGATGTCTTCGTCACTCGTCGACTTTTGATTCGTCCCATAGTTGTCGATCCTAGACAGATCACACGATATCTCGGCTGTCAATGTAAATGGAAGAGATCCACACATCAGGGTCTTGCTGTAATCGTCCTGCCACTGTGAAAGCTTCCAGATCAAAGAGGACTGACATGAAAGGCATTGGGAAGATTCACTATTTTCTTTCCTTGGGTTTTCCTTTTCCTGTTCACTCTGATAATGAGTGCTTGACCCTGCAGAATGCATGAGCGGAAGTGTTGGCTGTGTCTAACGGCCAAAATATCCTTCGGTTTTTACGTGTTTGCTAGGGAATGTGCTGTACATTTCATCATCAGCATAGTAAGAGCACAGATTACTTACAGAGTAAGTAACAACTATAACGGGCATGTTGAAGAGTGCTTGTGTGGGGGGTGAAAAGATTCGCAACTCTAGTTTATGTGTGTACAAAGGTTATACTTATGTTTGAGCTTATATATATCTCCACATTAATAACAGTCTTGAACTTGAACTCAAATATACACTCACCTAACCTGTTCAATTTCTCATGAATGCAAATATCTAATCAACCAATCACATGGCAGTTGCTTCAATGCATTTAGGGGTGTGGTCCTGGTCAAGACAATCTCTTGAACTCCAAACTGAATGTCAGAATGGGAAAGAAAGGGGATTTAAGCGTGGCATGGTTGTTGGTGTCTGAGTATTTCACAATCTGCTCAGTTACTGGGATTTTCACACACAACCATTTCTAGGGTTTACAAAGAATGAACATCCAGTATGCGGCAGTCCTGTGGGCCAAAATGCCTTGTTGATGCGAGAGGTCAGAGGTGAATGGGCCGACTGATTCAAGCTGATAGAAGAGCAACTTTGACTGAAATAACCACTCGTTACAACCGAGGTATGCAGCAAAGCATTTGTGAAGAAGACACAACACACACAACCTTGAGGCGGATGGGCTACAACAGCAGAAGACGCCACCGGGTACCACTCATCTCCACTACAAATAAGAAAAAGAGGTGACAAGAGCTACCCAAAATTGGACAGTTGAAGACTGGAAAAATGATTTTGGATTTCTGTTGAACATTCAGATGGTAGAGTCAGAATTTGGCGTAAACAGAATGAGAACATGGATCCATCATGCCTTGTTCCCACTGTGCAGGCTGGTGGTGGTGGTGTAATGGTGTGGGGATGTTTTCTTGGCACACTTTAGTTGCCAATTGGGCATCGTTTAAATGCCACGGCCTACCTGAGCATTGTTTCTGACCATGTCCATCCCTTTATGGCCACCATGTCCCCATCCTCTGATGGCTACTTCCAGCAGGATAATGCACCATGTCACAAAGCTCGAATCATTTCAAATTGGTTTCTTGATCATGTCAATGAGTTGACTGTACTAAAATGGCCCCCACAGTCACCAGATCTCAACCCAATAGAGCATCTTTGGGATGTGGTGGAACGGGAGCTTCGTGTCCTGGATGTGCGTCCCACAAATCTCCATCAACTGCAAGATGCTATCCTATCAATATGGGCCAACATTTCTAAAGAATGCTTGTTGAATCAATGCCACGTAGAATTAAGGCAGTTCTGACGGTGAAACACAGTATTGGTATGGTGTTCCTAATAACAAAATGAGGGGTCAATACATTAATTCATTTATTAATGTATGAAAACATCCAAACTGTCATTTTAATCTGAACTAAATATAGTACACGTAACGATATGCTTAAAATGCTGAATGCACCAGAAACTTTTTTTACGATTTGCCTACAGGGATTGGCTGTCGCCCCACATTGTTTTTTCCCCCAATTTCAGCATTTCTCATCTTTTTGAGGTTTGTTGTCACTAATGTCTCTCACCAAAACACGACACTGATCCGTCATCCCATATTTGTCACCGGTTTATTCGTTACCAGCATTAGCATTTCAAAACAGTGCAGACAAACAGTCTCTGTTTCTGGCAGGACACGTCCATTCTTATCTTCATATGTCCATATACACAAACAACAATGAAGGAGGAAAATTGAAGCAAGTGTTGTATTGCAAATTTGTGATAGAGCAGAAATAAAGCGGGCCTGTAGCACAAACACAGTCCTTGAACAGTTTGTGCACTTGAGATAACAGGCCTGTGGACGCGTCTCAAAACACACAATCTCTTCGCCTCAGACTCGAGCGCTTCTTCTATGAAGGTCACAAAACTTTATTTTCAGTCCTTTTTTAAGTATGCTTTTCTCTAAAAGCACAAAGAAGACTATCATGGATTTGTGAGGCATATGCTGGACTTTTATTCTGTATTTGATGAGTTTTTCAACAATTGGACATAAAATGCAATTGTACATTCTTCAGTTGTATTCAGCATGTGTGATATAGTGTAGTTCTTACTATACGACAAAAAAAAGAAGGATTATTAATGATCAAATGATTAAAGAATGCATTTGTACTGAATCCATTTTGATTCTTCTGATTGTTAATTATTGAGTTTAAATGTATGTACTATATTGTGATTATTCAGATTCTCAATTTACTTATTCTGAATGGTAACACTTTACTTGAAGGGGTGTGCATAAGACTGACATGACACCTTCATAACCATGACAATGACATATGAATCTTGAATATGAAGTAGGGTTTATTAATGTTTATGACGACTGTTATTAAATGAGTAGTTCACTTTTGAAAAAACTCACCCCCATGTCATCCAAGATGTCCATGTCTTTCTTTCTTCAGTCGAAAATAAATTTAATAAAAATAAAAAAGGTTTTTGATGAAAACATTCCAGCATTTTTCTCCATATAATGGACTTCAATGGGAACCAAACGGTTCAAGGTCCATAAGACACTTTCAGTACAAACTGCAAACTGTTCAAAGGGCTTTAAACGATTCCAGATGATGAATAAGGGTCTTATCAAGCGAAACGATCGCTCATTTAATAAATAAATAACAAAATATAAGTTTTATAAGCACAAATGCTCGCCTTGCTCTGTTCTGTGACGCGCGTTCGTGACTCTCCTGTTCGGACTCGTTCATCAAAATGAACGAATCTTTTTCCGAGTCATTTGGTTCATTCAGCGAATGAAATGAACGAATTGACTAGGAAAAAGATTCGTTCATCTACTGAATATGAATCTACTCATTCTGTTTCTTAGCCACCGATTCTTATTCCGGTGATTGGACTGACCTTTCCCAGGAGCGATCCGGATCTTCCTATGGCGACCTGAAGCTACTGTGCAGAAATGGAAATTGTGGTCATTTCTTAAACCGTCTGAAAAGCCGTGTTTTTGTCATTATCTCCCTCTCTGCGAGGACTGATCTGACCCGTGAGGACTCTTGAAACAGCCGAGAGCTGGAGCTGCCAGATAAAACTGCAGTTTACTGCCTATTCATGGAGCTTCAGTGCGTTTAGGCCTAAAGACAGGCCTCTTAAGTCCCCATAAATACTGTGTGATTTATAAACAAATACCCCGTTTGATTACAAGTGCACGCTGAAGTGAGTGTGAGCTCGTTTGCGTGGCAGCTCTCCAGCTGAGGAGTGTGTGCGCAAAAGCACACAATTAGCAAACAGACACGCATCTAAAACAAAGAACTGTCAGTCAAGAACAACTGGATGAAAGCCAATGATGCCGAAGAGATTTGTGTCAAGAACTTACTAATTATTATTAGACTCAGAGAGTCATATTTTCTCTGCTATTTTCGCAGTCACTTGGATTTGCTAATCTGTTTCAAACCAGCAACACGCTTTACAAATAAAGTTAGAAATAGTAGTTTTGTGTAAATAGTTGTATGGTGCATTTTGCACCTTGTTATATTATAAAACATATTGAGGGTTGGGACATTACTTGTCTACGCCCATTAGTTCAATTTTTGGTATGTTTTAGGTCAAACAAGATGTAGGTGTCTTTGTTTCCACAGTAGTTTCAATTTTTCATTTTTAGGTCAAACCGTTCTTGTCTGTCAATCATATAATGGAGGTCTATGGTCACCACCTCAAAGAGCATGCACAGAGAAGTCCAAATTAAACATGATTTAATGACTCATATATGTAAGTACACTTTAATGACCCAAGAAATGAAACGAACAGTTTGTGTGATAAAACAAACAGTATGACTTGTAATCATAGCCACAAAGCGCCCGCGCCCTCAGATCAGTTGGACGTGGCTGTGAGGTAAAAACGATATAAATACTGTTGGTTTTCTCACACAAACCGCTCGTTTTGTGTCTTAGGCCATCAATGTGTACTAACATTCACGAGTCATTGAATCGTGTTTAATTTGGACTTCTCCGTGCATGCTCTTTGAGGTGGTGACCATAGACCTCCATTATATGATTGACAGAGAACGGTTTGACCTAAAAATTAAAAATTTAAACTACTGCGGAAACAAAGACACCTACATCTTGGTTGCCCTAAAACATACCAAAAATTCTTTTCAAAGTGAACTATCCCTTTAAAGCCCTTACAAATATTTTCTTAACTTTTATCAGGTGAAAAGGGAGTTTGGAAATCCGAACTTGGGTTGGTCACGTCAAAACCTGAAGCCTTACTCTCCAATGATCCGGTTATCACTCTGGCTCAATCACACAAAATTGGTTTACAGAGTTTATACAGGAGTGTAAATAGCCTTTGCCAACCAGGTGGGGTATTTGCTCTCTGTGTTAATAGACATGTCTAGTTCTCTTTATTTCCTGATGTCTGTTCGGTCTCCAAAAACTGCAAGAGAGCGAGGCGAGCGAGTCTCTGTAGCGAGACGAGTAATGGTCATGCTGATAAGCAGTCTGTCAGCGCACTGCCTGGATCGTCTTAAGGGCATTTACTGTATATGACATGCTTTAATTGGGCCAAAGAAACAAATGAGAAGTCAGTTTGAATTAGGCTAATCATAAAGCGTATTAAAATCAGAGCATGGACAGTAGAAAAATTGCAAGTAAACCCCTCCGGTCACAGTTGTGGAGTAAATAGGCGAATGTGAACGGGAAGACTCAAGCTGCTAACACAATAGTGTCTCTGTGCTGGCCTGTCGGACATGTGACTGCTGGATGTGTGGACATTTAATGCCGGCAGGAATCAGGACAAAAGCTGATGATTTGCCCTCCTCGATGCAATTTGCTCCTCTTTGCAGCGTTGCAGGGGTGTGTGTCTCCGAAGCGTTTTCCACAGTACGTGTGCACAGACGCATTCTTTTCAAATGTGTGTCATAATTCCTCACTTTCTCTCGACCCAGAGGAATATTGTATTGCTCTTTCGTAGCTCTGGAGAGTTTCATTTTGCATGAGAGAAATAAAAATAGACAGAAATGAGACTGTTGACATACAGCACAGCAGGAGTGTAGAGATAAGGCATGAATGTGGATAACCAATTTTTATCTTGTAAATCTGAACAAAATTTAAGATAAAAATTGTGTGTGTGTCTGTACTGTTTGACAAATGGTCAGAAATCCTGAAATCAATCACGTAATATCACATCGTAATATACATCAATGGCCCTCTTTACACCTGGTGTCTCTTTTGTCCACTTTCATCCACTTCTGCCCTGATTTTGTTTTGTTTTTATGGGTGGAAATATGTGTTTTTTTTTTTTCAAATATTCCGATTTAATGGACAAAATAAGCTCGCTCAATTTATATGAACGTGTCCGGAGACGACGGGAAAAACATCAGCATCGGCTTTAGTTTCTGCTCTGACAGTCTCGAGATCAGCCGAACGCTGTGAGTGTGTGTTAGAAATCAGGAATGGAGAGAGAACATTATGTTTGGTACATTCCTATAACGTTTCCTCATTAGGTCAGTAGATGGAGAGCAGACGGTGTTTTGTGGCTGTTTGAACACATTCATCCACATGAGCGTTTACACTACGAGAGCAATCCGGTCAAAAGTGAACAAGCCCAAAACGTTTTACACCACACATGTATTTAGTGTCGTCCGCTTGCGATCCGATCGATCAAAACACATCTTAATACCACATGTAAACAGGGCCCCATTAACACTGCATGGTTCGAGTGACCCCAATCCGATTTTTTCCTCTCATGTGGCACAAATCGGATATGACCGGTTAACGTGTAAGCACACACTCTTAGAAAAAAAGGGTCTATATATGTAGCATAGGGTTCTTTACTCAACTGCAAATGACCTTTTATGCAAAAAATGATGATAATGACAAGAACCCTGTTGGCACTAAAGTTCTTTATAGGCTATTATTGTCACGATTCCTGTCTTGTGTTTGCCTTGTCTTGTGTGGACTTTAGTTATTTCCTGTTCCGTGCCATGTTTTGTAGTCCTTTGTAGTTTTTCTTGTTGATGAGTTCCCCCAGGTGTTTCTGATTAGCCACGCCCCCTTGTTCCCTTGTTTAGCTTGTTTGTCTGTGTATTTAAACCTCTGTGCTTCAGTTGCTGGGTGTCGGTCGTTGTTTGAATGTAGCTTTGAGTTCTGAGTTCCTGTTTCTGAGTTTCTTTGTTTTCCTTGGATTACCCTTTTGTTTGATTTTTATTATTAAAATTAGTGACTGCATTTGGATTCATCGTTACAGAACGACCGACACCCAACAACTGAAGAACAGAGGTTTAAATACACAGACAAACAAGCTGAACAAGGGGGCGTGGTTAATCAGAAACACCTGGGGGAACTCATCAACAAGAAAAACTACAAAGGACTACAAAACATGGCACGGAACAGGAAATAACTAATGCTGCGTTCCAGGCAGGTTTTTGAACACGTAAATCACGACTTCAAACCACGACTTACGACTTTGTAGCATTCCAGGTCATTCACGCCAAACTACCTAGATGTAAACAAACCAGCATGGCGGACCTTACGGGGCTCACGCGCGTTTGTAATATTTTCTAACGCCAAAGGTGCTCACTCCTTGTTTATTTGTGGGAAACTGAGGAGGAAAAATAGCGCATGAGGCAAGATAAGCTGTTATACTCTTTATTTTACTTTATTTGTATATTTGGAAATGTATTTGGTATATATTTATCCTTGCACTCAATGGACTGAAAACTAGTTGACGTTATATTGTCCTAAAGTGTATTCTCACCGTGGACCGCCTGCAGAAACACTGCATCAGTAGGGGCTGTCATTGGTTCGCGGGCTATGTGACGTCAGAACTCGTAACTGGGAGTACATCGATCTAGTACGAGTTCACGGGTGGGAAGTCACGAGTTTGACTGCTGTTCCAGTGCACTTTCACGGGTATAAGGTTGGAAAAACACGAGTTACAGGTTGCCTGAAACGCGGCATTAAGTCCACACAAGACAAGGCAAACACAAGACAGGAATCGTGACAATTATTCATTGATGTATTACATTATTCTACAACATTTTGCAGGTATAATTAAATTATTGTTTATTAAACTGTTGTAGTAACTTAATGTCACATTTTTTGAAGGATAAAAATTGAAATGGCACTCTTCGTGTGATATTAATTAATTAAATTTTTTAACCCCCATATCTTGAATTGTGATCATTCATGCATTGCATTTTAAGGGGTTCCAAATACGTAGAGCTTTAGAACCTTTTAAGGTTCTATATAGAACCTTTTCTTCTAAGAGTGTAAAAAAGCACATGGATTCTGATTTTCTCAGATCGGATTCAGGCTTCACTCACATGTGGTAATAAATCGGATATGAATCGGATACGTGCGTTTGCGTGGGCCATGTAAGCAGACAAAGCGGATATTCCCCAGTAAATGCGAGTCGTACGTCACATCAACTCAGATGGACACCACCAACTGAGATCACATGACTTATTATAGGCGTGATGGGGGATGAAGGATACACACAGTGGAGCAATGCAGAGGTTTCATGTGTTTTGAGTGTTTGGGGTGAAGAGTGCGGGCAAAAATGCAGGGTTGTTACAGAACTAAATCCGTGTTTGAAGACATTTCGCGAGATATGGGGACGAGATCAATGTTTTGATGACTTTTCAAAATATTGTGGAAAGCAAAACACTGGATAATTTTATTTGCATCTGCATCCATTGCGTTTCGTGCCGTTTCACTCCCCTTTCCGGGTCAGAACGTCTGCATTTGGTAGTTTCAGCAGTGTATAGTGTACACTGTAAAAAAATATTGATGGTTTAACTTAAAAAAGTAAGTAACCTGGGTTGCCTTCAAATTTTAAGTTCATTGAACTGGAAAAAGTGAGTTAATACAATGAAGGAGAATGATTTAACCATCAGAAACTCAAAATTATATCTTATCTGAACTAAATAAATTATTTAAGTTGATTTGACAAAAGAAAAAATGTTGTGATTACTACACTCTAAAAAAAATATTGTTGGTTTAACTTAAAAAAGTAAGTAACCTGGGTTGCCTTCAAATTTTAAGTTGATTGAACTGGAAAAATGAAGGAGATTAATTTAATCATCAGAAACTCAAAATAAAAAGTTATCTCAACTAAATAAATTATTATAAAGTTGACTTGACAAAAGAAAATATGTTGTGATAACAAATCTTAAAAATATTTTTTTACAATGTAAATGCAAAAAATCGGATGCGGGTGACTTTTAAAAGATGATGTAAGCGGGTCGTCAAAAAAATCAGATCGGATTCAGTCAGAAAATCGGATTTGGGCATCAAGACCTGCAGTGTAAATGAGATAGATCTGTCCATCGATATTTAGGTTAAGCAAGCTTTTTTATTTGCCTATAGTAATGCCTAATAGATCAACCAGCATAACTAACACAATACTGTCTCTCTGTCCCTCAGCTGGTGGTGGTGTATGAGGAGCAGGATCCTCATCATGGAGGCGACGGCACCAGCGCCAGCTCCACAGGAACCCAGAGTCCCGAACTCTTCAACACGACCGAGCTCAACTCCAGCAACCTGTCCGCCTTCCAGCCCTACCAGACCAGCAGCGAGATCGAGGTCACGCCATCAGCCCTGCGGACCAGTGAGTTACACGCCGGTGCACAGTTGTGTTGAACTCGAACACTACGTCCTAACAAGATGCAATGTGACAAGCTTCCATAGACAAGTTCAGTGTCTGTCCACTAGTGATGCGTGGTTCGTGGTTATATCTTTGGACTAACTTTCCAATTAATTGCGGGTGGATGAGGTAAACCATTAATGATGAAAATATTAATGCAATTAAAGCATAAAGGATTAGTTCACTTTTGAATAAACTTTTGCTGATAATTTACTCACCCCCATGTCATCCAAGATGTCCACGTCTTTCTTTCTTCAGTCGAAAAGAAATTAAGGTTTTTGATGAAAACATTCCAGGATTTTTCTCCATGTAATGGACTTCAATGGGAACCAAACGGTTCAAGGTCCAAAAGACAGTTTCAGATGCAGCTTCAAATGTCTTTAAACGACACCAGACGATGAATAAGGGTCTTATCGTGCGAAACGATCGGTTATTTCAAAACTTATTCCAAAAATGTAACTTTTCTAAGGACAAATGCTAGCCTTGCTCTATTCTGTGAGGCACGTTTGTAACGTCACGTAATACGTAATTACGTTCAAAAGGTCACGGGCGACGTAGCCGGAAGTACAGAATCAAAATCGTCCGACATCGTTGTTTTACCTTTTAATTCCTTTTTTTGTAAACGGCGTTCGAGTCAGTTTGCACGTTCAACCTATGACTCTGTACTTCCGGCTTCGTTGCCCGTGACCTTTTGAAGGTAATTACGTATTACGTGACGTTACAAACGCGCCTCACAGAATAGAGCAAGGCTAGCATTTGTCCTTAGAAAAGTACAAAATTTCATGCATGATGAAATCATACGCACTGGCACTGATCTGTGATAGGTCTGCTAAGCAATAGGTCCAGCCCCCTATGGGCGGGTTTAAAAGGGTGGGAACTAGTGCTTGTAGTCTTAACAGAAATCCCCCTCTCTTACACTTACTCTTACAATGATGTAAAATGACAATTTTGTGTCATTGTAGGATCAGATTTCTCTCGTCTCGGGGGAAAATGAGAGAGTGTTGCACGACCATTCAATAATATGACTGGATTTCTAACAATGGAAATCTAAATGCAAATGAGTGGACATTGTGCTATTTTCACAATAAGTGTTGCTTGCTGTGAATCACTGCACATTGGCGTTTCATTTACCAGCAAAAGTTGTGAAAAACTTTATCTTGAATCTTGCCTTGTCATACCTCAGTTTGTTACTTCTGAAACTACAGTGGGGTCTCTGAGGAGAGGATGGTAGAGAACAGTGTGCGCTCTGTTAAAGCTGTGCTTGACACTGGACGTACAGGGACTGACCTTGACAGGACGGTGGGGTCGAGTGGGCCGGTGAAACCAGCAAGGGGAACAGCAAGACACACTCAGTCAGGTGTGGAGAGAAGAGAGAAGATTATGATTAACTGTGACAGCTCAGACCGGCCTGAGCCACACACACACTCACAAGAGTTCACATCATAGGCTACGGCCTCATTTCAATAGATATTAGTTAGTTCCGATTTTAGGATTGAATAAAGAATAAAGCTTTGGAGAAGTGGATCTATTTCTAATTGTATGATGTGGTGTATATAGTGCATTTGTGATGTTAATAGAACAGAGGAGCCGTTGTGAAATGAACCACACGGTGCTCTTTAAAGGAGAACTCCGGCGCAAAATGAACCTTTGGTCTAATTACACATTGCTACCTAGTCAACCGTTATCTGAGATTTGTTTTCATGATTGCCGAATGTAAATAGTTTTATCTCTAAAAACAGTTTAGCCTATGATGCTAGTATATAGGGCATAGAGTAATGACAAATAAAAATCGCTTGTTATTACCACTAACAAGGCTCAAAATAGCCACACACTAACACGGTAGCATAATAAGGGTCCATACATTCAAACCGAAGCATTGAGAACTTTGTCAGTGTCCATACAGTTTAATAAGAAGATATTTTATACATACAGTCAACTTCACGAATACAGGAAGAAGCCATCTTTGAAAAATAGGCTCTACCAGTCGATCTACGAACGCCGATCCAAGTGCGCTGAACTGTGCAGAATCTCATATGGTCGTTTGTTTCCGGAAGAAACACAAACACGAACCGTTTTCTTCTCTTCAGTATGTACACGTAGCCTACTGTTCACGCTCACCTTATCACCTTATTCACATCTCACCAGCGCACTTGGATCGGCGTTCGTAGATCGACTGGTAGAGACTATTTTTCAAAGATTGCTTCTTCCTGTATTCGCGAAGTTGACTGTGTGTATAAAATATCTTCTTATTAAACTGTATGGAAACTGACAAAGTTCTCAATGCTTAGGTTTGAATGCAGGGACCCTTATTATGCTACTGTGTTAGTGTGGGGCTATTTTGAGCCTTGTTAGTGGTAATAACAAGCGATTTTTATTTGTCATTACTCTATGCCCTATATACTAGCGTTATACTAGCGTTATAGGCTAAACTGTTTTTAGAGATAAAACTATTTACATTCGGCAATCATGAAAACAAATCTCAGAGAACGGTTGACTAGGTAACAATGTGTAATTAGACCAAAGGTTCATTTTGCGCCGGAGTTGTCCTTTAAGAAAACAGCCTCCATTTCTGTCCGGATCTCTTTCCACACTGATAGTCTACAGGTGAGTGTGTTCCCATGCTTCCCGGCTCTTCTGTAGTCTGCGTGAACCATTGATTGTGTGTATTGTTGTGCTTTGTAAGCCTCCGCAGTGGGAGGTCTGGAGTGTGAATTCCCCCAGCATCATGTGAACAAATTCAATTCTTCTAGAAATATTTGTATTTGGGGGTTTTGTACAACTTTACAGCAACACACACACACACATTGCAGCTACTCTCCCAAAGATCCTGTTCAATCAATCAGACTAATTAGTAGCAACATCCACAAACCAGTTGAATTATACATTATATCATACATAGGTTCACTTTGCCGATACTGACAATAACACGCTTGCTTTTCCAAAACATATTGAGCTGCCTACCAAAACTGCATTTTAATGCTCTCCCAACACCAGCTCTGTTCCACATTAATATCTCTAAAGCTCCCTGCTTTAACCAAATTCTGTTTTTATCCTTCAATCCCAGAATGCATTGCAACTAACTTTCCCTGCCAGCGTTTTAGTTTAAAGTTCCCAGCCTTTTTAATCATATTCACAAAACGTTCACAATATTTTGTTGTATGAATATGTAAGCATACAATTTATCAAAAGAAAGAACAGAGGCTCTGCTATTTGTATTCTAGCTCTATTCTTTTGAATCAACACTGAAATGTCAGAACGATGATCAAATCAAGTAGATGAAGTCCATCAACTCCCCCAAAGCTTCACAGTCGTCAGCTCTTCCTCGGGATCAATAGGCAGTTTTGATTTGCTGTTGAATGTTTGATGATCATAATTGTGCATAAACATCTTCTATCAGCTCCTACTAGTTTATTCAGATCATTTTCTCCAATTTTTTTTGGACCCGGAGATTCAGTAGTCTATCTGAAGACGTGTAACAGCGCCCTCTATCGTATAATAGTTTCAGGACCCCAGTTTCAGGACCCCAGTTCTAGGACCACAGTTTCAGGACCCCAGTTTCAGGACCCCAGTTTCAGAACCCCAGTTTCAGGACCCCAGTTTCAGAACCCCAGTTTCAGGACCCCATTTCTAGGACCACAGTTTCAGGACCCCAGTTTCAGAACCCCAGTTTCAGGACCCCAGTTCTAGGACCACAGTTTCAGGACCCCAGTTTCAGGATCCCATTTCTAGGTCCCCAGTTCTAGGACCCCAATTTCAGGACCCCAGTTTCAGGACCCCATTTCTAGGACCACAGTTTCAGGGCCCAGGTTCAGGACCACAGTTTCAGGACCACAGTTTCTGGATCCCATATCTAGGTCCCCAGTTCTAGGACCACAGTTTCAGGACCCCAGTTTCTGGATCCCATATCTAGGTCCCCAGTTCTAGGACCCCAGTTCTAGGACCCCAATTTTAGGACCCCAGTTTCAGGACCCCATTTCTAGGACCCCAGTTTCAGGACCCCAGTTCTAGGACCACAGTTTCAGGACCTCAGATTCAGGACCCCAGATTCAGGACCCCAGTTCTAGCATCCCAGTTGTAGGACCGCAGTTTTAGGACCGCAGTTTCACGACCCCAGTTTCAGGACCCCATGTCTGGGTCCCCAGTTCTAGGACCCCAATTTCAGGACCCCAGTTTCAGGACCCATTTCTAGGACCCCAGTTTCAGGACCCCAGGTTCAGGACCCCAGTTCTAGGACCCAAGTTCTAGGACTGCAGTTCCAGGACCCCAGATTCAGGACCCCAGTTCTAACAACCCAGTTTCAGGACCCCAGATTCAGGACCCCAGTTCTAGGACCCCAGTTTCAGGACCCCAGATTCAGGACCCCAGTTCTAGGACCCCAGTTCTAGGACCCCAGTTTCAGGACCCTAGTTTTTTTTTTTTTTTTTAATGACAGCGCCACCTACCAAACTGGGTGATATATTGGCGGCTACGGTTTCAGGAACGCAGTTCTAGGATCCAGGTGGTTTTGTTTGTACACCCACCTATTATCTTACCAGATCCACCTATTATCTTAAGTTTTGTTTAGAAAAATAATCTATCTATCTATCTATCTATCTATCTGTCTGTCTGTCTGTCTGTCTGTCTGTCTGTCTGTCTGTCTGTCTGTCTGTCTGTCTGTCTGTCTGTCTGTCTGTCTGTCTGTCTGTCTGTCTGTCTGTCTGTCTGTCTGTCTATCTATCTATCTATCTCTCTCTTTCTCTATATATATATATATATATATATATCTATATATACATAAACAAATAAGAATTTTAAAAGAAATAAAAGAAATTTTAAAAGAAATTTAGAATATATAAACAAATAAGAATTGAATTTTATTTCAAATGTTTTAGTCTATAGCATGCCACACAGCAGGATGATATCACCTTCCCATATGACTTGTTCAAATTTCCACATTTCCACAACTCTGAATCACAGAGTTTGACCAGCTTGATTACAGATAACCAGCTTTCCTCATCAGTCTTTCTCACTGTCGTATAGCGATGATGGGTAAATAGTGAGAGCAGTTCTTGATGACTCAAAAAAAAAACAAACAAAAAAAAAACCTGCCAGGTCTCCAGGAGCACCGAGATGGGCGTTTTCCTCCAGCAATAACACAGAAACCCCAGCTGCAGTAACGCCGCGATGGCCCTCGAGTTCGGCTGCCGAAACATATAATCACAGACATTCAGATTTCTCGTCTTGCCGAATTTGCATTGATTGTTCCTCTTCCAAGTAAGAGAAGGGGAAATGAGAACTCTTCCCTCACATTTGATTATTTAAAAAAAATAAAAAATCTTTCAGCAGAGGTCAGGGCAACTAATAATTGGATTGGTGATGAGATGTAAATTATGGTAATGAATGTAATTTGCTTGTAATTATACCGAATCAGGCGTTCGTCTGACTTGTGCGACACCAAAGCGTAATCTTGCAAAAAGTCGAGCGAAATAAAGAAAACTTTGGAGCTTTCCGACGCTGTTGGCTGGTGTTGAATCTTAATGAAGCTGCGCTGGCATTGGCCCGTCTGGTTTATTTTCAGCAGTGCAGTGGGAGAGCGAGTGTTTGTAGTGTGTAGTGTGTGTCGAGGCCTGTGCACTGAGCAGGGGAGGTCCCTGGTGGGCTCAGAGAGGCAAGCACTCATTAGTACGGGAGTGTGTTGCATTCAGGTGCTCTACCCTGGGGCGCGCTGCCTCTCTCCATCGCACTTCTGGATCTTTTCAGCTTAGCTCCAATATCCCTCTCGCTCTCCCTCATTACCAAGCCTCCTCTCCTTGCGCTCGGCATAACATCACATCCCATCATGCACTTGGGCGAACCACTTTTTCAGTTGTGCACACTCTAAAACATGCTGGTTTGCTTCAACCCAAATTTGGGTCAAATATGGGCAAACCCAAATGTTGGTTAAAAATGCAATTAAAACATTTACAGTTGGGTTATAATTTGAAAATACATTTTTAACCCAAAATTTTGGGTTTGTCTGTATTTTACACAAATTTGAGTTAAAATAACCCAATGTTACCATCTCATAAAAGATTCTTTCATTTATTCACCTTTAAAAGCTCACAATGTTATTTATCATGGGGACACTAAATAATTGATGGACAGAATGTTCACATTTATTGCTGAAATCCAAACAATATCTGTCTCTATTTTCAATCGAAAATACAGTAATATTGTGAAATATTATTAAAGGAGTAGTTCACTTTTTTAAAAAGAAAGCTTTTGCTGATAATTTACTCACCCCCATGTCATCCAAGATGTCCATGTCTTTCTTAATTCAGTCGAAAAGAAATTGTTTTTTGATGAAAACATTCCAGGATTTTTCTCCATATAATGGACTTCAATGGGAACCAAACTGTTCAAGGTCCAAATGAGAGTTTCAGTGCAAACTGTTCAAAGGGCTTTAAACGATTCCAGACGATCAATAAGGGTCTTATCAAGCGAAACGATCGCTCATTTAATAAATAAATAACAAAGTTTAAGTGTTATAAGCTCAAATGTTCGCCTTGCTCTGTTCTGTGATGTGCGTTTGTCTCTCCTGTTCGAACTCGTTTATCAAAATGAACAAATCTTTTTCTGAGTCATTTGGTTCATTCAACGAACGAAATGAACGAATTGACTCGGAAAAAGATTTGTTCGTTTTGATGAACAAGTTTGAACAGGAGAGTCACGAACGTGCATCACAGTACAGAGCAAGGCGACCATTTGAGCTTATAAAAATTAAAATATAATTTATTTATTTATTAAATGAGCGATCGTTTCACTTGATAAGACCCTTATTCATCGTCTGAAATCGTTTAAAGCCCTTTGAACAGTTTGCATTTTGTACTGAAAGTGTCTTTTGAACCTTGAACCGTTTGGTTCCCACTGAAGTGCATTATGATAATGATTAAAGCTGTATTTTCAGCATCATTACTCCAGTCTCCAGCGTCACACGACCCTTCAGAAATCACTCTAATATGATGATTTGATGCTCAAGAAACATTTATAATTATTATCAATGATGAAATCAGTCGTGCTGCTTCATATATTTGTGGAAACGCGATCCATGTTTAGCCTGTTCCTCACACAGCAATATAATGACGGCATTGAAATATAGTGCACAAGCAATATTTACTACTTTTTTTTGGCATTTTATGGTGTTGATTGTTATCCTTCATATGGAAGGGAACAGCACAAACATTCTGCAAAATATCTCCTTTTGTGTCCTATAGAAAAAAAGAAAGCATTCCTTTCAAAGCACTCGTGCTGCTCCATCCAGACGTGATGATAACATACAGCCACCTCCAAGAAGGATGTAAATGACCCGCCTGATCTGCTTTGGTATCAGAGATGTCTTTTGTAAGTGTTTGTCCAGCAATACTGCACACTAGAGACTAGCCTCGGGGGTGTTTCCAATCTGACGTCCGGCTGACGCAGTGACAGTCGGATATGGTGATGTTTAACAGAGGCTTCCCCGATGACACACCGGATCCTCAGCCATTAGGAGATTGCCTGCGGGGTGAAGTGCAGACACCTGCGGCCAGGACAGCTTTATATAATCAATTTGTTTTGTGGCCGGCCGCTCCCTCGCTTGCTCTTAAGCTGTGGTCTGGTAGAAGTCATTAGGAGGACATGTAAGGACATGAACGCCACGCAGTGACAATATTATCTGTGAAAGACAAACTAATTTAACATTCTAGCTAGATATTGACATTATTTGAAGATGTTGGGTCTCAAGTATCGATCGCACATGAAACATTAGAACAGCAACTGTATTTTAAATTGCTAATTTTTACGTCACTAGATTTCCTCCCTTTGCCCAGTCTTTCAGAACCTCTTCTTCTCGTTCTGGTCCAAAGGCTTTGACATCATCTTACGTTCTTCTAACACCAGCAGCAGAATCAGTGTGCTGAACGTGTGTGTGATTGCCCATCTGTTTAGTGTTTTGTTTTTGTGATTGTGTCATTTGCACTGCGAGTTTCTCACCATAGGTCCAACCATCACGTCTCCTCATGCTAATCAGGCTAGCCCTCAAACGTGCCGAACAGACCCTGAAATGCCCTGAAACCACCCGCTCATATCAAGCTGCATGCCACTGGAAGTTCACAGCGACGTCTGGCTCTTTGTCATTGAAGTGTCTTTGGGGGGGGGAGCGTGTTGGAGCAGTGGTTTATTAGCTGTGTCATCTCCTCATCACACCACCTAGTCCCGTTAGTGACAGCAACACAGACCTCGGCACTGGGGTGGGCGGAGCCTCGGCACTGGAGTGGGCGGAGCCTTGGCACTGGAGTGGGCGGGACCTCGACACTGGAGTGGGTGGGGCCTCGACACTGGAGTGGGCGGGGCCTCGGCACTGGGGTGGGCAGAGCCTCAGCACTGGAGTGGGCGGGGCCTCGACACTGGAGTGGGCGGGAAGCTTGCCTAATTCACACTATTAGTCAGAGAACTATAAAAGTGCCACAATTTCATCTAAAGCTCATTATGGCTGATAATTGTCACCATTTATACTGTAAAACAGGGGAAACAATTATTTAATGAGTTGTGACAACTGCAGAGGGACTGGTTTACTATCGAATTTACCGCATTTTAAAGTAAAACAGCAGAGTAAAACAGCGAAGGGAAAGTCTAGTTTGTGGGATTTTGGATAATATTTATAAATTTGATATTGGTTCCAGATTGTAATCTGTACTGTAGCGCTTCGATTGTTATCGCAGTATTGAATTATTAGCGTATTCGTATACCATGGAATTTCAAAGAATACTGTACATCCATATAATTTTATCTTTCATTATTAAATATGTAATTGTGCATGCTCATTTTTGCCTATTTTGTAAATTAAGATTACCTTAAGCTAACACTCATTAAAGTTAAACACTAATAATTCAATTACACTGTTAAATGTAGTATTCAACAAATGTTCAAATGAACATCCATTTTCCATACTTCCGCACATTATTATAATACTGTGATCCATAAATTCACGTTTAGCTTTTGAAATGATTGATTTTAGTTTTTAGTGTTTTATACAAGTTTAAGTTTAGCCAGTTTGTCGTTATCGTTAGCCATATCACACTGTAAACAATGCTGGGTTGTTTGAACCCAAGTTTGGGTCAAATATGGACAAACCCAAATGTTGGGTTGAAAATGTCATTTCAAATATTAACCTAATACTTTCACTTTCAACTTGCATTTTTTACCCAACATTTGGTTTTTGTCCATATTTGACACAAATTTGGGTTGAAACAACCCAGCATGTTTTAATAATTATAAGCTAATTGATATCAGCCTGCATTTTAATATCAATATATATATATATATATATATATTACATTTTTGTTGTACAATCTGATTAGATTAGCCATGACCAGATCATTTACAAATTTTACAAATTAATAATTAATAACAAATGATTCTGCTATATATATATATATATATATATATATATATATATATATATATATATCCAACCTTACTTGGATTCATAAGAGTACACTCATGTAAACTGTTTACAATATAGCAAATTTCACGTGATTGATTGTTATATTGTTAAAAATGTCATTTATATTATCACCATACATTAACGTGTACGAGTTTAATGTACAATAAACTCCATTACATGAGGAATGTCTCTAACTAGGCAGATGTTGGTCAATGATGGACCAAAGCAAACTACAAAAAGCTCATACAAGAAGTTCTGAAGATAACACACACACACACACACACACACACACATGTATGTAGCAAATCTCAACTGCTTGATTGCTTGTGTTCAAGTCTCATGAGTCATAGGCAAGATATTATAAATATCAACATCATTTAACAACTGACATTTTTTCTTAATCTCTATAAAAGCGTCTTGTTTTGTCTGCTATAATCCGTTTAAAGCATTGTTGTGTTCTTATCCAAAGTTATTCTGCACTACACTCTTTCTCTCTGCATGTTTCCACCTCCATTCAGCTTCTCCTCCCTCTTGTCCTCCTCAGCACTAACATGCTAAGTCAACGTGTGCGAAAGAAACAGACAGAATCAGCTCAAAGTGCATCAGTGTGTGTGTGTGTGTGTGTGTGTAGCACCTGCTCAGCTCTTCAACAGAGACACGTGGAAGATCATTAGCAATGTCACCGTCATCTGCATTCATGGGGCACGATGCATTTCTAGTCCTTAATTCAAAGACTGACTACAAAGCCAAGTTCACTTCAGTGGGATCAACTTTGTGAATACAAACTAAGGCGGGATCGCTTGAGCTCTGCTGATTCCCATGCTGCTGTCAGAATAAAACACCCTCATGATTTGTGCTTGCGTGTCGAGAGAAAACAGGCGCAAACGTCAAAACTCTGGAGTTCATTAGAGTTTACAGTGAACATGTCTACTCTGCTCTTTGAAAGTTTTCTACACATGTTGTCATGCGAGGATCAGAACCGGGGATCAGCTTAATCAGACCTCTCATTAATCTGCTAATGATCTGTGATTAGACTGAAGCACACGCATACACTCCGTTTCCTATTCAGTCTCGTTGCAGAAAATTGGCTTCCAAACTTTGTTTCTGCCATAAACATGACGTATTATACTTCAAAACACAGATTGACATGTAAATGGGCCGCACCGAGTCAGCAACATCTCTAGAGGTGTTTTGAGATATTTCAGAGAAGAGAAAGTGTCTTGATTTCCTCTAAATCAGCTTTTTGACAGCGTTCGAAGGCCGCGTGATTGTTACAGTTGTTTGTGATTTACTGGATAATGATGATTTTTAGAAATGTATTTTACTCATAATAAAATATTTAAGCGTTTGGCATAACTTGAATATATATATATATATATATATATATATATATATATACTAAAACTGTTAACTAAAACTGTTTGTTCATTAAAAAAAAATATAATATATATATATATATATATATATATATATATATATATATATATATATATATATATGTATTATATATTTTTTAATGAACATACAGTTTTAGTTAACGATAATAAAATACCCTGAACACAAATTCAATAAATTCTGTTGAAATGAAATACAAGATTTGGGATTGTGATGCTCGACAGGTGAAACTCGAAAATTTAGAATATTGTGCAAAAGTTTATTTATTTCAGTAATTCAACTTAAAAGGTGCCACTAATATATTAAATAGACTCATTACATGCAAAGTGAGATATTTTAAGTTTTAACAATATATTAGTTTCACCTTTAAGGGCCCTTTCATACCTACCCTGTTGGTCCGGACTTTCAGACTTTTTAGTTTGGTCCGAATCAAAATTACAGGTGTGAAACCTCCACGGTCTGGACCAAACAGATGAAGTTTGGTCCGGCGAAAAGAGGTAGTCTCGGTCCGGATCAAAATGAACAAAGGTTTGGTTCGTTTCTAGTGTGAGAGCATTTCTGTATGGTTCAGACTTTCAGACTTTTTACAGGAAGTTCTGGTGGTTCCCAAAAAGCCAAAAAAAAAAAAAAAAAACAGGTGGCAGAAGAAATGAGCCATGTAGCACACAGGAAGATGAGGAGACGAGGTTTTTAATTAAAGTATGGTCTGACGTAGTGATGTTGTACTCGAGTCTGGTCGTGTCTTGTTTTCTGCTTTCTCGGTCTCGAATCGGACTTTCTCCTTCAAAGACTCGGCCTTGACTCGGACTCGGCATTGGCGGTCTCGTCCCCATCACTAATAAATACTGTCCATTTTCTCACACAAACCGCTCGTTTCGTGTCTTAGGCCATCAATGTATACTTACATTTACGAGTCATTAAATCATGTTTAATTTGGACTTCTCTGTGCATGCTCTTTGAGGTGGTGACCATAGACCTCCATTATATGACTGACAGACAAGAACGGTTTGACCTAAAAATATCAAAAGTGAAAATACTGCAGAAACAAAGACACCTACATCTTGGATGCCCTTGAGGTAAGATAAAACATACCAAACATTAATTTCAAAGTGAACTATCCCTTTAAGACGTAAAGACGACTGCTCTAAACAATTCCCAATCTAGCTTAGTCTGTAGGCCTAACTTTTGATTATTAACTGGGGTGATATTAAATCATGAATATCAAAACTGATATGTCGGGACAAAATCTCTACTCGGACTTGCTTCCACAATGACTCGGTCTTGACTCGGACTCGACCCTTCAAAGACTAAGTCTTGACTCGGACTTGACCCTTCAAAGACTAAGTCTTGACTCGGACTCGACCCTTCAAAGACTAAGTCTTGACTCGGACTCGACCCTTCAAAGACTAAGTCTTGACTCGGACTCGACCCTTCAAAGACTCGGTCTTGACCCAGATTCGACTGTATTTGAAAACCAATGGACTCAGTCTCGACTCGGACTTGACCCTTCAAAGACTAAGTCTTGACTCGGACTTGACCCTTCAAAGACTAAGTCTTGACTCGGACTCGACCCTTCAAAGACTAAGTCTTGACTCGGACTCGACCCTTCAAAGACTAAGTCTTGACTCGGACTCGACCCTTCAAAGACTCTGTCTTGACTCGGACTCGACCCTTCAAAGACTAAGTCTTGACTCGGACTCGACCCTTCAAAGACTCGGTCTTGACTCAGATTCGACTGTATTTGAAAACCAATGGACTCAGTCTCGACTCGGACTTGACCCTTCAAAGACTAAGTCTTGACTCGGACTTGACCCTTCAAAGACTAAGTCTTGACTCGGACTCGACCCTTCAAAGACTAAGTCTTGACTCGGACTCGACCCTTCAAAGACTCGGTCTTGACTCAGATTCGACTGTATTTGAAAACCAATGGACTCAGTCTCGACTCGGACTTGACCCTTCAAAGACTAAGTCTTGACTCGGACTTGACCCTTCAAAGACTAAGTCTTGACTCGGACTCGACCCTTCAAAGACTAAGTCTTGACTCGGACTCGACCCTTCAAAGACTAAGTCTTGACTCGGACTCGACCCTTCAAAGACTCTGTCTTGACTCGGACTCGACCCTTCAAAGACTAAGTCTTGACTCGGACTCGACCCTTCAAAGACTCGGTCTTGACTCAGATTCGACTGTATTTGAAAACCAATGGACTCAGTCTCGACTCGGACTTGACCCTTCAAAGACTAAGTCTTGACTCGGACTTGACCCTTCAAATACTCGGTCTTGACTTGGACTCTCGGTACAGGCGGTCTCATCCCCATAACTAACGACTGCTCTAAACAATTCCCAATCTAGCTTAGTCTGAAGGCCTAACTGTTGATTATTAACTGGGGTGATATTAAATCATGAGTATCAAAACTGATATGTCGGGACAAAATCTCGAGTCGGACTTGCTTCCACAAAGACTCGGTCTTGACTCGGACTCGACTGTATTTGAAAACCAACGGACTCGGTCTCGACTCGGACTCGACCCTTCAAAGACTCGGTCTCGACTCGGACTCGACTGTATCTGAAAACCAACGGACTTGGTCTTGACTCGGACTCGACCCTTCAAAGACTTGGTCTTGACTCGGTCTCGACTGTATCTGAAAACCAACGGACTCGGTCTTGACTCGGACTCGACCCTTCAAATACTCGGTCTTGACTCGGACTCGACTGTATCTGAAAACCAACGGACTCGGTCTCGACACGGACTCGACCCTTCAAAGACTCGGTCTTGACTCGGTCTCGACTGTATCTGAAAACCAATGGACTCAGTCTCGACTCGGACTCGACCCTTCAAAGACTCGGTCTTGACTCGGTCTCGACTGTATCTGAAAACCAACGGACTCGGTCTTGACTCGGACTCGACCCTTCAAATACTCGGTCTTGACTCGGACTCGACTGTATCTGAAAACCAACGGACTCAGTCTCGACTCGGACTCGACCCTTCAAATACTCGGTCTTGACTCGGTCTCGACTGTATCTGAAAACCAACGGACTCAGTCTCGACTCGGACTCGACCCTTCAAAGACTCGGTCTTGACTCGGTCTCGACTGTAATTGAAAACCAACGGACTCGGTCTCGACTCGGACTCGACCCTTCAAAGACTCGGTCTTGACTCGGTCTCGACTGTATCTGAAAACCAACGGACTCGGTCTTGACTCGGACTCGACCATTCAAAGACTCGGTCTTGACTCGGACTCGACTGTATCTGAAAACCAATGGACTCAGTCTCGACTCGGACTCGACCATTCAAAGACTCGGTCTTGACTCGGTCTCGACTGTATTTGAAAACCAACGGACTCGGTCTTGACTCGGACTCGACCCTTCAAAGACTCGGTCTTGACTCGGTCTCGACTGTATCTGAAAACCAACGGACTCGGTCTTGACTCGGACTCGACCCTTCAAAGACTCGATCTTGACTCGGTCTCGACTGTATCTGAAAACCAACGGACTCGGTCTTGACTCGGACTCGACCCTTCAAATACTCGGTCTTGACTCGGACTCGACTGTATCTGAAAACCAATGGACTCAGTCTCGACTCGGACTTGACCCTTCAAATACTCGGTCTTGACTCGGTCTCGACTGTATTTGAAAACCAACGGACTCGGTCTTGACTCGGACTCGACCATTTAAAGACTCGGTCTTGACTCGGACTCGACTGTATCTGAAAACCAATGGACTCAGTCTCGACTCGGACTCGACCCTTCAAATACTCGGTCTTGACTCGGTCTCGACTGTATTTGAAAACCAACGGACTCGGTCTCGACTCGGACTCGACCCTTCAAATACTCGGTCTTGACTCGGTCTCGACTGTATTTGAAAACCAACGGACTCGGTCTCGACTCGGACTCGACCCTTCAAAGACTCGGTCTTGACTCGGTCTCGACTGTATCTGAAAACCAACGGACTCGGTCTTGACTCGGACTCGACCCTTCAAAGACTCGGTCTCGACTCGGACTCGGCATAGGCGGTCTCGACCCCATCACTAGTCTGATGACATAATAAGAAGTCAACTTGTAGTCTTCTCCTCCTTTCCTGCCGGCGACGATAAAATGTTTGCATGACAAGGACGTTCATTTGGTGAATGTGAACTAGCCTTGTGTATAGTTGGTGCTGCAGGTAATTATGCCATAAAAATAACGATATAGTTGCAACGAAATGCGTCTGTTCGTTCATGTTGTCAAAGTTACCCACCAAATCAACACATTCTCATCCCAAGACGTCATCTAACTGATGCTTTTGACCATACGTCAACATCCAACGTTTTAGGGCACCCTTTAACGTCAGTTAAAGTTCTAGTGTGGAACTTTCTGAAGGTATAAAATGTATCAAAACACGAACTTTGGTTCGGACCTTGGGGCGGACTTTCAGGTGTGAAAACCTGTTCAATTTGAATTACTGAATAAATTAACTTCTGCACAATATTCTAAGTTTTTTTTTGGCACCAAAAGTTGAGGGGATGTTATCTTTGACCCCAGTATTTGGGTCCAATTGACCTGATTTCAAACTAACTCGTCTCTTACCAAAGATCTCATCCATTCCTCTCCGGCTAACGGAGTGTACAAGCATCCTGAGTGTGGGCTCAGTCTTCACATCATGGCTGGTCTTGTCAAGTGTTGTAAACTGGTGAGTTGATTTGCATGCGTGGCTGAGTCTGGGCAGCCGTAGCCTCGGGCACATCCTGGCATCAGCAAGTCTCAGGAACAGGGTTTTTGGAGCTCATGTCTGGAGGCTGTTTCGCTCTCTAACCACAAGCCACCTACGCAAAAAGACAAAAGAACAATGAGGACCAGAGGGATGTCACGTGTCAAGAGCACAAAACCACGATGAATACGGCAAAACAAGAGAAGTACGGCACTCTACAGATCACAGATCAGTGACCTTGTGTTTGAAATATGTCTTATGTCTTGTGTGTGAGGGAGAAATGGCAAGAGTAGGTGACTCAACCCACGTGTTGTCAACCTCGTAAGATGGAGCAGCCGTTACACATGAGAAAGTCCATGCAGACCTCGCTGGAATTTCCTGGGAGTCGATGTCTCGCCTGGGAAACTCTTAGTGCTGTTTGTTAATAACCCTCCCGTTTTATTATAGGTGAAGTCAGTCAGATCTTCACTGATACGCTTAAGAAGAAATAATGGGGCCAACAGATCATTAGGCCAGTGCTTTCTTTGGCTCTTGAATCGTTGCTTTGATCTTAAGGAAATATTTTTCCTTGACCATTTTGCGGTTGTTATTTTTGTCGAAGAAATGATTCAACAATGTTCCTGGTTTTAAAAAAAAACACCAGAAGAGGTTAACACTGCAATCTGGCAAAAATGTGTCTGTCGTTTAAAATAACGTATGAAGAGGAACTAAATACACCATGTGTGTATAAGACTTTCCCTCTCACTTTCGCTCTCGGAGGAGTGTGTTTGCCACTCACTGAATCAGGAGAATATTGTCTTTTTGGGCTTCTGATGTTTTTCTTGGCTTTTCTGACTGAAGTGTTCAGCAGTGATTGTGGATGCTAGAAGACATTATAAAAATAGTCTGAGTTGAGTTTAGTAAATGAAGTTTGACAGCAGTCTTTGTTTATTTTACTTCTGTTTAGGGACACACTTTAGTTCAGGGTCCAGTTCTCTTAAATAACGTGTTGCTTATTAGCAGGCACACAGACGCTAAAGGACGCCATGTGCGTAGTATTTCGACGAAATGTCATATGGCGTCACCTATATGACGCCAAAGGATGAGAATGCGTTGGCACAACCCATAGTGATCCAGTGTAGTTGTGCTTGACTGGGAGTCTCTGTGGGATACAGTACCTTTACGCTTGGTTTAGCGTGTCACAGTATGTAGTTCGGACATCGTTAGACACTGGAGACCCTAAAAATAATCGAAACGTCTGTTGAACTATTCAAATAGCAAACATGAAATGATGATCCACCCGAAATAAATGATGTAAGTGCTTTAACATTTTAGACTTTCTGATCCGCTATAGTACGGAGGTGTATTGCATTCACTTGAATAAAAAAAATCTACTCTGTTTTTCTGAATTAATGAGTTAATTTTTCATGAGAAAAAAAAAAATTGCTCCGTTTTTCTGAATTAACGAGTTAATTTTTCATGAGAAAAAAAATTGCTCTGTTTTTCTGAATTAATGAGTTAATTTTTCATGAGAAAATTTGTTTTGCTGTCTTTCTGAATTAATGAGTTAATTTTTCGTAAGAAAAAAAAAATTTGCTCTGTTTTTCTGAATTAACGAGTTAATTTTTCATGAGAAAAAAAATTGCTCTGTTTTTCTGAATTAATGAGGTAAATTTTCATGAGAAAAACGTTTTTGCTCTGTTTTTCTGAATTGATGAGTTAATTTTTCATGAGAAAATTTGTTTTGCTGTCTTTCTGAATTAATGAGTTAATTTTTCGTATAAGTTTTTGCTCTGTTTTTCTGAATTAACGAGTTATTTTTTCATGAGAAAAATTTTTTTTGCTCTGTTTTTCTGAATTAACGAGTTAATTTTTCAAGAGAAAAAAAATTGCTCTGTTTTTCTGAATTAACGAGTTAATTTTTCATGAGAAAAAAGTTTTTGCTCTGTTTTTCTGAATTGATGAGTTAATTTTTCATGAGAAAATTTGTTTTGCTGTCTTTCTGAATTAATGAGTTAATTTTTCGTGAGAAAAAAAGTTTTTGCTCTGTTTTTCTGAATTAACTCATTAATTCAGAAAAACAGAGCAAAAAAAAAATCCATGAAAAATAAACTCGTTAATTCAGAAAAACAGAGCAAAAACTTTTTTTCTCATGAAAAATTAACTCATTAATACAGAAAAACAGAGCAAAATATTTTTTTCTCATGAAAAATTAACTCATTAATACAGAAAAACAGAGCAAAAAAAAAAATTCAGTGAAAAATTAACTCATTAATTCAGAAGATTTTTAGATTTTTTTCTTCAAGAGAATGCAATACGCCTCCGTACTATAGTCTTCATTACTGTAAACATGTTTCAAATGAAGTATATTAATAGGACATTTTTGAAAATAACTGTTCATAATTAAATCTGTTGCATATTTCTTGAGCAAGTTAACTACTTATTTTGTGTGATATTGTATGGTTTCATGCTGAACAGTGACTTGGCATTAACACAACATCAAAGTCATGTTTCCTATCTTTCGCTGTTCCCCGTCACACACTCCTTCACCATTAGCTATAGAAACTTCAAGGGTGTAATCTCAGAACAGATTGAAACATTATCTCCTTCCAATTTACAACATCTGCTCATTAAACCAACGTCTGCGTGTCTGAACTAAGCATTTGTCTTTGTATTTGTACTTTTCCTCTGTGGGATTTATGTGTGTCCGCAGTACATGGATTTTCCCACCTCTCCCTCTTTCATTGTTTCTCCGTTCCTCTCTGCGCTTCCAAACATGTGGTTTTGACTAACACAGAGGAGTGGGCATTATTGTAATTGTCAGTTTCATAAGTAATCGACTGTAAGATCATATGAACAGCGTCTGCTGAGCTTTCTTGTGGTGTACAGTAAACGGCTAGAGGAGTTGGGGAAACGTTTTAGACAACAGTGGAGTTGAACATCGTCATCATTTTGTACGTTTTGTTCATATTTAAAGTTGTCTCTGTCACAGACTCACTTGTCTGACCTTTCCGTCCGATAACTCTGGCTTTTGTTTGGACAATCTCCACTCAGATTAAAGGAGATGTACACTTTTGCTGATAATTTACTCACCCCCATGTCATCCAAGATGTCCATGTCTTTCTTTCTTCAGTCGAAAAGAAATTAAGGTTTTTGATGAAAACATTCCAGGATTTTCTCCATATAATGGACTTCAATGGGAACCAAACGGTTCAAGGTCCAAATGAGAGTTTCAGTGCAGCTTCAAACGACACCAGACGATGAATAAGGGTCTTATCTCATGGGTTATGACTCGAAAAAAGATTTGTTTATTTTGATAAACGAGTTCGAACAGGAGAGTCACGAATGTGCATTACAGAACAGAGCAAGGCGAGCATTTGAGCTTATAAAACTTAAACTTTGTTATTTATTTATTAAATGAGCGATCGTTTCGCTTGATAAGACCCTTATTCATCGTCTGGAATCGTTAAAAGCCCTTTGAACAGTTTGCACTGAAACTGCCTTTTGGACCTTGAACCGTTTGGTTCC
The DNA here is from genome assembly GCF_988280905.1 of Pimephales promelas. Classification (NCBI taxonomy): domain Eukaryota; kingdom Metazoa; phylum Chordata; class Actinopteri; order Cypriniformes; family Leuciscidae; genus Pimephales; species Pimephales promelas. Next base: position 2,415,047 of record NC_142790.1, on the reverse strand, counting down.
CATTGAAGTCCATTATATGGAGAAAATCCTGGAATGTTTTCATCAAAAGCCTTAATTTCTTTTCGACTGAAGAAAGACGTGGACATCTTGGATGACATGGGGGTGAGTAAATTATCAGCAAAAGATTTTAACTATTTAGTATGTGAATATATTTTCAGCATCATTAGTCTTCAGTGTCACATGATCCTTCAGAAATCATTTTAATCCACTGATTTGATGCTCAAAAACATTGTCTGATTATTATCAATGTTGAAAACAGTGATACATTTTGTTTTCCAGGACTCTTTGATGAATAGAAAGTCAATTCAAACAGCATTTATTTAATAATCTATAAATGTCTTTACTTCAAACTTTAAAAACAGTAGGATATATTCTTTAAAATACATATTTAGACACTTTTCATCATCAAACCTAAATAAACGTCATATTATTCTGCACTGAATATCCATTTCGCTCACAGACATGTTTGAGTATGCATGTGGAACGGTTCATGTTGACTTTGAATCGCATTGATTGGTTCTGTTTTGAAACGTCGTGAACGTAGCGTGTGTGTTTGACTGACAGAGCTCACGTCGAGGGAACGCTTCTGTGGTATTTACATGAGGAGAGCTGTGTGTAGATCCAGCTCAGCAGAAATGTTTGCTTAGCTGATTAGCTCTCCTCCAGGGACTTCTGTCCTCCTCTCCGCTGGCCCGCTGGTGACACTGGGTGTTGAGTTAATTGCTCTCCCCCGTACAGCTCTGATTGTTGTCCCAGCATGTGGGAAACGTCGACCCAGATGAGTCAGGATTCATTTCGTGAAGTCCAGGCTTGAGTTTCCTGTCCCTGTACCTTTATACACATACTCTTTCCACTTCATCCTTGCTTATATCAGTCCTCCTCCGTGTGTCTTTCTAAATCTAAATCTGGAGGCAGATCCTCCCAGCTCACTATGTGTTTCTTAACATTTGAGAAAGTGTGTGTCTGACTTCTGCTCAGTGAGGTTTCTAAATCTGAGGTTTTAAGTCCTCTTTTAAGATTCCTTTGCATTTCGACTTTGGTTAAACAGGTGCATTCACCATAAGAGTCACATGGAGATGTGATCGATTCCAGATCGCTTCAGATTCATTGAATATTTAACCTTGTGCTGACTTAACCTTAACATTGACTTACTGTGCGTCAGAAATAAGAGTCAACACTAAAGATTTGGGAAGCTGTGATATGTTTCCTTTAGTGATGCACCAATAATACAATTCTAGTTGAGACAGATATGGCAATATTTTTATCATTAAATGGATGAAATTATATGCAATTTTTTTCAACAACAACAAAAAAAATATTAAAAACCAAAATCAATCTCTTCAAATGTGACAAGTAAGTATGTGCATCACAGCAATATAATGTACAGAATCAAAGTATGTTTTTTTTTTATTTTATTTAGTGCATTATTTCATATTATTTTGGAATATTTGTTTTTAAATATTTAATTTAAATCAGTTTTAAATGATGAAAAAGGTAATCGAAATGTTAACATAAAAAAAATTAACATATGCAATTAAATATCGAGTATTGGCTGATATGAAAATTGTGCATCCCCAGATTCCTCCAAATGTCTTGATTAATATAGTTCAATAAAATTAAATCCATAAAAAAACATTTCCGTCAACTAAAATAAAATAATCGTTTACTGAAATAAAAATAAAAATAAAATTATGTACCATATTTTTCAGCTAGTTGCCAAAACAACATTTCTCAACTTGATGTACTTAATTAACTAAAACTAATAAAAATGCTATATATATATATATATATATATATATATATATATATTAAATGACTACAATTAACATAATTAATAAAACCTTTAAAATAAACTTAAAATGAAAAATACACATAAAAAAATATCTTATCTCAACAATCCTATAAAATAACACTGCTGGAGAGACAAGCAGAAACCAAAAAATTGAAATGATAATTGATAGTCCGGAAATGTCTCTCTGTACTCGACTCCCCTTATCTTTCAATCTCATCAGTTTTTTTTTTCTAATCGCCACTCTCTCACTTTTACATCTCCAGACTGGAACCTCTCACACTCCACCGTGTGGAAACACACAGAGTCGCAATGCTCCAGTGCTCAAGCAGGACACACACTCTTTCTCTACATCTGCTCTAAATCCTCCCCGCGTGTCCTCGTTCTTCCCTGGAGAAAACAAATCCACACAGTATACAAAACTGACACTCTGCCTTATTCAGATCCGCTCGTGATTAGCTGCCTCTAAATTGAGCGTTACCCCACTATTCAGCGGGTGACAGTCCTCTCAAGTCTTGCTATTTGAACAAATTCCAAGATATTCCTTTTTAAACACATTTCCAGTGTCCCAGTGCAATAAAAAGTCTATTTTTACAAAGTTAAAGGAGTAGTTCACTTTAAAAAAAAACTTTTGCTGATAATTTACTCACCCCCATGTCATCCAAGATGTCCACGTCTTTATTTCTTCAGTCGAAAAGAAATTAAGGTTTTTGATGAAAACGTTCCAGGATTTTCTCCATATAATGGACTTCAATGGGAACCAAACGGTTCAAGGTCCAAAAGACAGTTTCAGTGCAAACTGTTCAAAGGGCTTTAAACGATTCCAGACGATGATTAAGGGTCTTATCAAGCGAAATGAATAATGAATAAATAACAATGTTTCAGTTTTAAAAGCTCAATGGTTGCTCTGTTCTGTGTGACTCTCCTGTTCAAACTCGTTCATCAAAATGAATGAATCTTTTCCCGAGTCAGGTTGTTTGTTTTGTTCTTTGAATGAACCAAATGACTCGTTCATTTTGATGTTCGTTTGCACTGAAAGTGTCTTTTGGACCTTGAACCGTTTGGTTCCCATTGAAGTCCATTATATGGAGAAAAATCCTGGAATGTTTTCATCAAAAAACCTTAATTTATTTCGACTGAAGAAAGAAAGACATGGACATCTTGGATGACATGGGGGTGAGTAAATTATCAGCAAATTTATTTCAAAAGTGAACTGCTCCTTTAAGCTACCTCCTTTTGTGCCCCGTTGGCGAATGCAAATGTAGGTTGAGATATAGTCGAAGAGGTCCCTGCCTAAGCCTCCAGAGATATCAATATGGATGCTCTGGTGACACTTGACTCTTTAAAAAGAGTTCCAGCAAAGACATTATTTCATATTTTATTAACTCAACCCTTTCAATTAGACTCTGCTGGCCAGTCCTCGAAGCAACGAATAGTTATCCATCAGAAAACCAAGGTCGTGTTGGTAACATCCATACAATTATGCCTGGTTTAGCCAATCATTTCATTTGCAACATATGAAAGGCGACAGAAGGGGGAAAAGATGAAATGGGAATTACCTGTTCTTCATCTTCCACAGCCTGATCAGTATTCCTCAGCGTTCCCCGTCCTCTCCATTACACTACTGGCAGCCAGTCAGGGACACTTTCCTTTGGCAGGTAAGCGGCCCGCAAGGACAAAATGGACACACGGGCAATTTAAATGATTGGAAGCAGTAAGTAATATATTAGAGAGCCCTGTGTTTGAAAAGTCCGAAGTAAATTGCATGTTATTAGTGCCAACTCAGCGATGCAGAAAACACAAGGTTTATAGAGGAACGAGTTAAAGTTAGAGATGAGTCGTAACTCGTAAAGGTCGTGATTGTGGTGCATACCAGGGAATATTCTCCCTCGATTACAGACTAATCCACCAATCTCGGCCCTCGACGAGAGGCGGTGGTTTAGAGATGTAAATATGATGTCTGAGAGGGCGTCCCTGGTGAGTTCAACGCCGTCTTTGGTGTCTCGGTTATTTGCAGGCCTGTGTTTCCCCCTCTATTCATAATCCTCCATGGAGAGCTGGAATTGGTGCTTGGTCTCATTAGAGGGCCTGGTCATACCCCTAACACACCTGAGATCGATGGGTACAGGCCTTTAAGTGGTCGTCTCGGTTATTAAACGCAGGGGAAGCCAATTTCTGGCCGAGGAAAGCTAATCCGATCACACATTAGGAACCCATATAGGCTGGAGAGGGATGAAACGGGGTCGTGTGTCCTCCATGTGTACTCACTAGATGGGCTGTTCAACAAAAGCCATGTTGTTAGAGCAGCATCACATGCTTTCTGCAATCCATGCTCTCATTGTACTTCTAAAAATGGCTGGTTTAAAAAAAAATCGCAGACATTTTTTCCTGTTAAAGTTTGCAGAGATATTTTAAACTTTCCACCCCAGTATCGTTTGTGCATGAGAAAGCGGGTTGATTGTATTGATAGAGGAGTCAAATGACACACTTTTGGCTTAAAGGAGTAGTTCACTTTTCAAAAAACGTTTGCTGATAATTTACTCACCCCCATGTCATCCAAGATGTCCATGTCTTTCTTTCTTCAGTCGAAAAGAAATTAAGGTTTTTGATGAAAACATTCCAGGATTTTTCTCCATATAATGGACTTCAATGGGAACCAAACGGTTCATGGTCCAAATGAGAGTTTCATTGCAGCTTCAAAGGGCTTTAAACGACACTAGACGATGAATAAGGGTTTTATCAAGGACCCTTCGAGTCGTGACTCGAAAAAAGATTCATTCATTTTGATGAACGAGTTCGAACAGGAGAGTCACAAACGCGCATCACAGAACAGAGCAAGGCGAGCATTTGAGCTTATAAAACTTAAACTTTGTTATTCATTTTTTAAATGACCAATCGTTTCGCTTGATGATAAGACACTTATTCATCGCCTGGTGTCGTTTAAAGCCGTTTGAAGCTGCACTGAAACTCTTATTTGGACCTTGAACCGTTTGGTTCCCAATGAAGTCCATTATATGGAGAAAAATCCTGGAATGTTTTCATCAAAAACCTTCATTTCTTTTCGACTGAAGAAAGAATGACATCAGCAAAAGTATTTTTGAGTATATTCTCGTTTTTTTTTTTCAGTATTCGAGTAACTGATATTTTTGTCTTTGGATGTGAAAAGTTGAAGACTAAATTAGCAGAACATCTTTGAGTTGCATTAATTACGCCAGGAAAAGAGAAATATTTACCCGTATTGAGCGGATTAGTGTAATAATGCAACATGTTGCTGATGAGCATGTGGTTTGATTCTCTTCAAAGATTCTGTGATTAGATTCTTAAAAAAAAAATTAAATAAGGATATGAACATATGAGCAAGCACCTGCTCCCAGAATATATTCAAAGACATCTGTGGTCAAATTAGGAAGTTTGGAACCAAAAAAATACAATAAAAAGACCTCAAATTGGACAGAAAAGTATGAGGTTTGTTGAGAAGTTCCACATTTGTTCAAAATCAAAACATTTCCGGACTTTCTCTGTAATGGGTTCCACTGACATATTTTGGCTTCCTTCATATTTCTGCATTGATGTTACGATTTGGCCGAGTTCATCAACCCTGTCACATTCAATAAAACGCAATTTTTGCCTTTGTTGCATTGTTCTCTGAAAGCCACATTAGTTCCCGCTCCCATTATCTGCAATCCGCATGTCACTTCTTGTTTGACGTTAGTAACATGTAATGTAATTTTATGGAGGCCGAGACAACGTATTTGGATGTTATTTGATCTTTTATTTTTTTCTTCTTCTTGAGACCCATCTCTGTGCGTTTCGAGCCGTCTTGGCCTTAAGCTAATTATCGAGTGTAATCACAGACACAGGTTAGAGTTATACAGTTACACTTCGGCTGAGGGGCCTCGTCATTAGAGCCGTGAACTGAACGTGAACTGAACACCGACAAAAGGAAGTGTATTAAAAATCATTATTGAGTTCAGTTCCTAATTGAATAATAGGCCCTCCCTTGGTCTGGCGAGTGTTTTTTACGGCCTCAGGCTATTCGGATTTCACGGTACTGTTTTCATAGGGACCTCATGTGGTGAGTTGTGGCCTGACCGAAATATTCTATGTCTGTAAAATTGTGACTTTCTGTAAGCTGCATATGCATGCGCACGCTATCAGATGGTAGTCGCAATATGGGCATATGCTGTGGCAGGACGTTGTCGAGGGATGACAGGTGGTTGCTGGGACATTTGCATAATTATGGATGTACCACATACACTTGTAGCAAGTCATAAACCCAGAGACCAGAGAGCTGAGAAATTTCAAGCGCTCAGAGCTTCTGCCAGGTGGCGAGACACTAACAGTAAATCTGCCTGTCGACACGCAGACACAACTGCAGATGACATGTGAACGCTGACTGTGGCCAACGCATGCTACACACACTAGCAAGGGGAAAACAAAGGGAGGTTATTTATTCCCCTCGGGTCTGAAATGTCACCGTCTGTGGCTATTTTAATCTTAGCTTGTGTATTTTCTATGATATTCATAAAATGGAGAACTTTGTACTCTCATATCCATTATATTGCCAAGTGTGGTGATTCGCAATCTACATTTGCAGCTCGCCTTTTGCGTTCCCTGTAAAAAAGTATGTCAACATAAAGGCTTAAAATGACATGATGGCGACTGAGTTGAATTATAGGTGAACTTTTTCCTATGATGCGTTATACAAAATTGCCAATATTTCTAGAATCATATCGAGAAGCTCTCCGAGAATGTGGAGTCATTTGAATCATTCGTTCAACTGATTCATTAAAAAATTCTGATTAATTCAGGAACAAAATAAATTAGGGAGTTACTTAAATAATTCCTTCAACGGATTCATTCAAACACTTATTCGTTTAGTAATAATAAAACGAATTGGTACTTCTCAATTGGAAGGCTTCCTTAATAATCTTTTTAGTGTAGGCCTATTAGGCTGTGTTATGTATCCTGATTGAATTTATGATAAGTTAAATCTTATCGCCACAGAGTTAACCTTTCCAGACAGTACCGGAAAGCCTCTATCTCATTCACTTTACTTCTGTGGGCGTTACGCACAGCTCAATGTGGCCGCTTCAATTTACCTTTAATGAAGTCTAACCTTAGTATAATTGACAGAATTACAAAAAAAAAAAGATATTTTTCCAATGTCTAGACCCACTTTCGCCTCCAGAACTGCCTTAATTCTACGTGGCATTGATTCAACAAGCATTCTTTAGAAATGTTGGCCCATATTGATAGGATAGCATCTTGCAGTTGATGGAGATTTGTGGGATGCACATCCAGGGCACGAAGCTCCCGTTCCACCACATCCCAAAGATGCTCTATTGGGTTGAGATCTGGTGACTGTGGTGGCCATTTTACTACAGTCAACTCATTGACATGATCAAGAAACCAATTTGAAATGATTCCAGCTTTGTGACATGGTGCATTATCCTGCTGGAAGTAGCCATCAGAGGATGGGGACATGGTGGCCATAAAGGGATGGACATGGTCAGAAACAATGCTCAGGTAGGCCGTGGCATTTAAACGATGTCCAATTGGCCCAATTGGATCCATGTTCTCATTCAGTTTACACCAAATTCTGACTCAACCATCTGAATGTCTCAACAGAAATCGAGACTCATCAGACCAGGCAACATTTTTCCAGTCTTCAACTGTCCAATTTTGGGTAGCTCTTGCAAATTGTGGCCTCTTTTTTCTATTTGTAGTGGAGATGAGTGGTACCCGGTGGGGTCTTCTGCTTTTGTAGCCCATCCGCCTCAAGGTTGTGTGTGTTGTGTCTTCTTCACAAATGCTTTGCTGCATACCTCGGTTGTAACGAGTGGTTATTTCAGTCAAAGTTGCTCTTCTATCAGCTTGAATCAGTCGGCCCATTCTCCTCTGACCTCTCGCATCAACAAGGCATTTTGGCCCACAGGACTGCCGCATACTGGATGTTCATTCTTTGTAAACCCTAGAAATGGTTGTGTGTGAAAATCCCAGTAACTGAGCAGATTGTGAAATACTCAGACACCAACAACCATGCCACACATTTAAAATTGCTTAAATCACCTTTTTTTTCCATTCTGACATTCAGTTTGGAGTTCAGGAGATTGTCTTGACCAGGACCACACCCCTAAATGCACTGCAGCAACTGCCATGTGATTGGTTGATTAGATAATTGCATTCATGAGAAATTGAACAGGTGTTCCTAATAATCCTTTAGGTCAGTGTGTATATATATTATGGTTACAGTTATATTCATTGTAGGTGTATTATCAGGCATTTTATACATAATGCTTTAATAGTAAGTGTTATTAAAAAGCCCACGAGCAAAAGCCAGAGCAGCGATCTGAGCTGTGTGAGACGGGAAGAGTGAACCGGTATCTAACTAATCCCCCCCACCTGCCCTGCAGTTCAAACCCATTACAGCGCCGCAGCACAGGGACACCTCTGTCTCGCCTCGCTCATCTTCCTCGGAAGTGTGTGTGGTGTGCGCGTGCCACAGAACAAGCCCAGCTAAATGGTCCTATTGCCACCGCCTTTCTTTGCAATGCTCCAAGGAACTGGCTTTGTGTCAGACATAAATGTACTACTGTGTCCCTGTCACACTTTTGTGGCACTGAAAAGGGCCTTTCTGTTGGAAATCGAGCCGGGGTGTTGTGTTTGTTATCTGTGGTCATATGGGAAGGATGTCTTATTGCACTGTAGTGAAGAAACTCCAGTTTTTGGAGTGAGATGCATGAAAATATGCTGTTAACCAGATCTTTCTCTTCTCTCTGTTTCAGACATGCCCTTGCATGTGCGGCGTAGCAGTGATCCAACCCTGGTCGGTCTTCCCGAAGCCCAGCTTCAGCCAGAGGAACCGTCTCGTAAGAATCCCACACGCTGGTCCACCACGGCAGGGTTCATGAAAGCCAACGCCACCAGCAGAACCAGTAGTCTAGAGCAAAAGGTGAGTTTTGTTCTATTTTTATTGGAAGGCAACATAGAGAATATTAATTTAACTTTCTGAACTTGCTTGAAGTGCCACTGTTATGCTATTTTAAAGTTGCCTAATGTTGTTTGGGAGTCTCCATTTTCTCATAATATAAATTTGCACATCACCACATTTTCAATGATCCTCAAACGACTCGTCAGATGAATCAATCTCTCTAAATGCCTCCTTTCCGCGAGCTATTCAGCACAGCGTCTTCTCGACATGATGCTGTCCAGCATCCACAGGAATCTGCTGCCGGTTTGAGGTTCGAGTTTTCCCTGGTGTCAACGGGGGAAGTGGCTTCCCTCTACGCTATCTCACGACCAATTCGTACGAGTGATTCAAAAGTGGCTAGTTCGTACTAATTCATACGACCTCACTCGTACGAATTCGTACGATTTGTCTAAACCCACGTGACGGTTATGTTTAGGGGCGGGGTCAGGGGTAGGTCATTCGTACGAATTCATACGAATTGGCTAATTCATAAAATATGTACGATTTAGCAAAATCTTACTAATTCGTACGAGTGAGGTCGTACGAATTGTTACGAATTAGCCACCTCGTAAAATTCGTACGAATTCCCGTGAGATCGGGTTGCTTCCCTTTGCTCCGTCTGATTCATCTTGAGATACTCTAGATGACCAATGCCCCTGTTCGTTGTTGACCTGGAACTCGATTAAAAATGAATGCACGCAAGAAAATTTGTCCAGAGTTTTCCATCATCAATCAATGATACGTTCGGTGATGTGAGCTGCATTACATGCGGGATTGAAATGGTGGCTACAAAGAAAACTCAAAAGTTAACTTTGGTCATGGCTTGTTTAAAAAAAACGAAAACAATTTGACGTCCGTCACTGTCACAGTTTTCGTCTGAGGTCAAATTTGGTCGTTATTCGGCTGTCGGTGAACATGTCAAACTAACGATCAAAGACTTCAGATTTTAGTCCAGGATCAGAAGATTCTTTTAGGACTTGCAAAATTTGTCTCAGACGGCCAAAATCGCACAGTGTAAAGTCTAAGGTTAGGCCATGTGTCCACCAAAGCGTTTTTCCACGTGCCTGGCGTATGTTTTCAATTGTTTTCAATGGGAGCGCCGCGTTTTTTAAACGCCATGAGCGTACTGAGGCGCTGAGCGTTTTTTTCACGCTGAAGCGCCCGGCGTTTTTACTGGTCGCTGGGAGTTGAAAAATTTACAACATTGGATAAAACGCAGCGCTCATCACTGTCACTTTTTACCCAGCCGTCCAATCACAGTGGAGGAGGGGCGGGACTAATACCACACCGACCAACTGTCAACATTCAAACTGCTGCGGATATTCTGTATCATAGCAACGAAACGTCTCAACGGAAAAAAACGCCGCGCTGCCAAAACGCTCTCAAGCGCCCAATGCACGGCGTCTTCAGCAGAGCGTCTAGCGTTTTCAGCTGGCTAACGCACGGCCTTAGGATTTTTGTCTGGCACAAATCGAAGCAATTGGAGCATTTTTAGGACAACTGGTAAGAAGTGGTTCTCATTCATCTTGAGATACTCTAGATGACCATTGCCCCTGTTCGTTGTTGACCTGGAACTCTCTTGGTTATGGAACCATTAGTCTTTGCTGTAAGAAGAATGCGATCTGCTTTCTTTGTTTGTTGCTTCCCTCTTGATTGTGGCCTCGTTGCGATGGTCAATGCCTTGGGCTTTAAATGAATCAAAGAGAGGCATATTCTCCGTTTTCCTCTCTAGTCTCCCCAAGGCAACCAATGAAAAAGAGGCCAATTATCCTTACAAAATGGCTGCTCTTCTGCAGTGATGACAAGCCTTCAGTGCTTTGAAACAGCAATATTCCAAATTAAAAGAAGGGCAAAGGGGAGGGAGCGAGGGAAGATGGAGTACTCCGAATGTGACACCGCAACCCTCGATGAGATTAGCGCGTCTCATGCCGTTCACTAGTAATCCTGTTTAAAAGCACTTTGCTTGTCGGTTTCTTCCATAATCCAAACACCACACTCTTATTTTAGCGGAGCAGAAATATTAAGCTGTTATTTTTTACCTTTCGTTCTGCACCGGATCATTTATTTCTTGATTGTTTTTTTGGGGGGATTTCGTAAGAAAAGCTTGAGGTGTTTGGAAGGTCTGTTCATGGTTGATACTGTCAGATGACGATAAGCAACGGGGTGAATATAAATGTGCTCTATTTAGAGAACATAAAGGTGTTAGTTCACATTGAAGTAAGAATAGCTGGCGCTGAGAAGAAATGTAGCGTGTTTGCACCTTGGCTGATATATGCAGAAATAGTCCTTTTCAAAGACACTGTGGCTTTTTTTTTGGGATACATCTTACATATAACTTTTGATCATAGCTATCTCATTTTATTTGGCCACGACTTGCTGGTCTGGGGGTCAATAACTGTCCAAGATAAAGAAATATGTAGCCTAATTAATTTAAATAATATACTAACACCTAGTTTTTTGACATTTTACAACTAGAACTAACCTCGCCATGTTTATTTATTTAATCAAAACTATATATTGATCATATAAAAGATGTATACATTGCATTTTTATGTATTTATTGGCCAGAATGTGTGTTTTTACAAAGCATTGTTTGGTCTCAGCGTAACATCTGTGTCTCAGTATCTCTTCCTGAACTATGAGAAACCTATAGGCCTCCTGCTGCCTTTGGATCACTACAGCATGCTCATTCATAAGGCCATCTGTATGAATTCTGCACTCATCCTATGGGCCTTTGACCTGTTGTTCTTCAAGTTCCTCGCTGTGTCTCTTCCTCCTCTATTTTATCCTGCTGTTTAATGTCAGGATTACCTGTATAGATCATTTTACCAGCAGGAATATCAAAATCACTGTATGGGATCGCGGTTATGTCCGGTTGTGAATTGGCTCATGCTATAACTGGAACCTCGTTTTCCTCTTCCTCATTGTTCAGACTAGGTCATTAGCCAAGAGCAACGGTGCTCAGTGGGCTTTCTAGGCTAAAGCCCTGTGTGTCACAGGATAACCTGTTTTAGGTTTGCTCTAAAAACTCTTCAAATGGAGATTTGACTTGAGCTCGAGTGCCAGAGGGCGTTTGATTTCACCTTTGTGAAAACATGCAGTGTAACATTAGAGACATGGTGTGAATTAGTAGCTTGTAATGGAGCTCCTTATTAGTGAGAAATGAAATTAGCGTGCCCTATAAATTTAGGCGGCCTGAATGATATCATTGCTGGGCTTGGATCCAAGATGAGCTTCGTACACCATCCACTGCACAGTGAGTTTAATCTGGGTTTTTGCTATATTGCACATCAGGAAATTGGTATTCATACACTCTAAAAAAATGCTGGGTTGTTTCAACCCAAATTTGGGTCAAATATGGACAAACCCAAATGTTGGGTAAAAAATGTAACTTAAAATTTTAACCCAACTTCAACTTTCACTTACAACTGTAATTTTTTTTATTACATTTTTAACCCAACATTTGGGTTTGTCCATATTTGAAACAACCCAGCATTTTTTTTAGAGTGTATTATTAAAACCCAGTCTGCTTTTGTGTAATAGCTAAGCTGGTTTAATCGTTAAAGTAGCTTCTTTTTAACACACACACTTACTTCTTTGTTGCTATGTGATTATTGTGTTATATGTTGGGACCCCCTCGAATACGAGATGATATGTCTCAAGGGGTATATCACAAACACACACTCACACTTCGATATTGGAAACTGAACGCGAATTGTATGCATAGGTATGTTTTTGGGGTTTTATAATAGATACATTCTAAACAATGCTGGATTGTTTTAACCCAAATTTGGGTCAAATATGGATAAACCCAAATGTTGTAACTGTAAAACCCCAAAACTGTACATTTTTAAATGACATTTTTAACCCAACATTTGAGTTTTTTCCATATTTGACCCAAATTTGGGTTGAACATCCCAGCCTTTTTAGAGTGTACATTTTTCCATTTTTCCAACTAACTCTTTAAAGTAAAACCTTTCTTTCCTATTGTGCCGTATATATGATTGAAACGCTCTGGGCTTGATTGTGTCCGTGAGGAATTGATTGGATGGTTGTGGTTTGCTATTGGCTGATCTCATGTGAGTGACAGGTTCCCCCGCCCACATCATCAGAGAAGGAGGGAGGGGAAGTTATTTTGAATGAGGTCACATACATACAAATAAAATTAAAGCTGCAAGCAGCGATGAAAAGGGCTCTCGCACCCGTGCCGCCGCCACCCGGCGGTTTTAGGAAGACAGAGCACGGTGGGCTGTGTGGAATGATAATAAATATAGGAGGACTATGTCAAAGTATTTGTATTTGCCACACTTCCTGCTACCAGCAGGTGGCGCTATTGCTATAACCAAATATGAGCATGGTCATGTGTTCAGGACAGGACTCTTATCAAACATGTGAAGTTTGGGGCAGATCGAACATTGTATGCCTGAGTTACTGCAGGCTGTCTGTGGTTGCCTAGCAACATCGGAACTGCAAGCAATATTGACCTATATGACATATTCATGCACAAATCACCAAAAGGCTGTAATTGTGTGCACATTTGTCAGGCCGCCATGGGCACACCCTTCAACGAAAACTCAAGATCTTCTCAATTTAACGTCGCAAAGGCCATAAGATTCAGGATCAGAGGATCAGATCAAAACTGTAGGGGGAGTTTGTTAAAGTGCAAAATCAGGAAATTACGAAAAATGCACAAAAACTAGGAGGAAGTTCAAAATAGCTGACTTCCTGTTGTGTTTAGGGCTATGCTCCAAGAGACTTTTTTGTAGCTATTGGCTCATTACGTGTATGTACCAAATGTCATACCTGTACGTGAAACGTAGAGCCCGGGGCAAAATGTGGGGGCGATAATTTAAAGAATTTGCCCCACCCAGTTTTGAAAACCATATCACACGTAAATTTCCCACGACTTCTGAAGCGTGTGCAAAGTTTCATGAGTTTTCGGGCATGTTTAAGCGATTCTTTTTAGAAGAAGAAGAAGAAACAGAGCAAAAACACTAGGGTCCTCTCACCATCGGTGCTCGGGCCCTAAAAATAACTAATAGTGTACTGTACACGGATCACTGATTTATAAAAATGAAAAATGTTGTTTTCATTGTGAGTTTAACACCAGGTGTAAATGGCCTCTTTTATCACCGGCACTGTGTTTCCAGGCTAAGGATCTGGAAGCGTACCGCAGCCTGCCTCGGGATGGCGTCCCATGGGTGTCTCAGTTTCACAGGGAAAACGCCCGCTCTTCCCTCAGTGCCAACCATCCCATGGTGGACCAGTGGCTGGAGCGCCAAGAACAGGTACTGTCAGGAACTCAAAAAAGCTCCATAAATATATTTATTTATTGTATTTTTGAGCTAAGTGTGGACTCTGGAGTCAAGGAGAGATTATTGGATACAGTATTTCTATGGAAAAAAGGGTTTTGAATGAGAGAATAAGGAGAGAACGACACCCACGTTGTTGGGCGAGGATTTCGCTAACCTTACAAAACGAGGGCCCCGGTCTCCGTGAGTGTCTTTGAAACGCAGCTCTTTTGTCTATGGATCGGTGGAACTGACTGACGGCATGTGGGAGGTGTTTCAAATCCCTCTCGCGGAGAGAAGAGAAAGAAAGGAAGGAGATTGAGATGTTTGAGGTGCCAGGCGTGCTGCAGGGAATTCACTTATTAATTTTCGCAATCGATTCTCTCGAACCGCCAGCATCCATTTCACTTTTCTCTCTCGGCCCATTGAAACGGCTGTGACAGAGGTTCGGCTGCTTGTTTGCAATTCAGGTGGTCTCGGTTTCTCATTCCCCGGCAGTTTGCAGAGACCCCCCCCCGCCCCCCAGCACCTCAAGGGCCCGTGACACCGGGAGTCGTGCATCATCATTAGGGAAGGCGTCTCGCGTGGAGGAGCCTCTGGGTTGGATGTCGGGTTGAAAGGAACAGTCAGTCAAGGCCAGAGCTCAGCCTGACAGACTCATTCATTTGAGCTTCAGTCTAGTACAGCTTATCCTGACCCAAACCCCCACACACACTCACACACACACCCGACCCGGGCCGGCTTTCTCAAGACACGCCATCCTAGCACCTCTGCCCTCTTTTCTTATTTCACCATGCCTGTTTTCCAGTCCTTTCCCCTCCTTTTCCCTCTTAGCAGGAAGTGGTTATTAGAAGTGACAGGCAGATTTCAAGACAGATGCAGAGGTCCTGTTGTTATTCAAGCACGTTAATAACCCCCCCCCCCCCCCACACACACACACACACAGCAAATATAAACTACTGTAGCTAGTATTTCTCCTACCTTTCGTATTAGTGATATATATATATATATATATATATATATATATATATATATATATATATATATATATATATATACCGTACACATGTTAGAGAAGTTTTTAATAAATGGCATTTTTCAGCTAATTTTTGTCATTTGGAATGATAAGAGGGAGATAAATTACACCATTTTTTATTTTTATTTTAACCCCCTCCAGATCATTAATATAATATAATATACTTTTTGTTAATATTTTGAATAAGATATTATTATTACTATTATTATTATTATTTTCACTTTAATTGTATTTAAACTTTTAGTATTTTTTGTCATTTTGTATGCCTATATTAGGGCTGCCAAATGATTAATCGCGATTAATCGCGTCCAAAATAAAAGTTTGTATTTACATAATATATGTGGGTGCACTGTGTATAATTATTTTGTGTATATATATATATATATATATATATATATAAATTCACATACATGCATGTATATTTAAGAAAAAAAATAATATATATCTTAGGGCTGTGCAAAAGTTAATTGCGATTAATCGCATCCAAAATAAAAGTCTGTGTTTACATAGTATATTTGTGTGTGCTGTATATAATTATTTTGTATATATAAATACACACACATGCATGTATATGTTTAAGAAAATGTGTTATTCCTATATAAAATATTTATATTTATATAATATAGATTATGTATTTTTATATATATATACAGAATTTAAGCGCAAATAATTCTTAAATATATACATGCATGCATAGGTATTTATATATACAAAATAATTATATACAGCACACTCAAATATATTATGTAAAACAGACTTTTATTTTGGATGCGATTAATCGCAATTAACTTTTGCACAGCCCTAATATATATATATATATATATATATATATAAATCTATGTACAGTATATGCATGAAAAAAATTCTTAGATATATACAAGCATGTGTGTGTATTTATAATAGTTATACAATGTTGCAACTAGTTGAAATAGTAATAATGAGTTTGATTTTTTTTTTTTCAATTCATAATTTTTTTTTTAATATGGTTTTAGATTTAGTTAATGATAATAACCCTGGTCTAGATTTGTGTTTGTGTTCTCAGTCGGCTGGTTAGAGTTTGTATATGTGATGTAAGATTCACAAATGAATTACTCTTTTGAATCAAATCTTTTCAATGAGTCAATGTGGTTTGAATCAATGACTGTGAGCGCAGTTTGTGAAGAACTCTTTACTATTTTATATATATATATATATATATATATATATATATATAATGATATATAATTAAGTATATAATTATATATACAGTGTATTACAGTGAGTGAGTGTATTACAGGTTAGCTTGCAACATTTTTTGAGCAGTTTATTCAACACTTCACAGCGTAGTAAAACCACAAGGATATCTCAAGTCAAGCACGTCTTTGTGTTTTACATTCACTGTGTGATTATCGTCTCCACTGGCTTATCACGGAGTACTAAGCAATTAAGTCTTTATTGCCATCTTAAATATCCATTTAATCTTTCATTTCCCATTCACTTTTATTAGCTCTAATTGTTTAGTTGCCTTCGCTCTTCACAGCAGACTCAGTTCGATATAGCCTCCGTTCTATTTGCATAATGTTTGTGGCTTCTTTATAGACCTTGAGTAAGCGGCTTAATTAAGCTTGGCTATTTTCTCTTCATGCATTGAGTCATGTGTCTCTTGTGTTATTTTGAGGGGAGGAGCCTGACTCTGTGTGTTGCTACTGCCTATGATGATTACGTCAAGCCAATGAGATCGCTACCCATGGTCACCTGACACTTGTTCTGCATCAGCATGGTTCATCCGCCGGTGTTTTTAATTCACACTCCCGCCTGGCGCTCGTACAGTGAGGCCGCTGGGGATTGTTGGAGTGCCATTTCCTTTTCCATTTTTAAAAAGTTCCTCTCCCTAGTGATGAATTAGAGATGACCCATCTGGGCAGGAGGAGGCTTACGCTGCATAGGTTTGTGGGTAATCTCGAGGCCTCCTCCTTCTGGAACAAGTGAGGATCATTTTGTGAATTTCACCATCAAACGACTCTCATTATTATTCAAGAGAGCAGAAGTACAGCTTCCGTTTTATTCTTCCCGTGTGATGAGATATTGTGAATTAGGTTAACCCGGAGTACGTGACCACTGTTAAACTTTATCTTTTTAGACTTTAGACTTGGATTGTGGAGATAGAATGTCATTTTTTTTTTGGTAATGAGTTAGAAATTGTCTGAGAATTACTCTTTCTTAGCTGTTCATTTCGTCTCAGAAGAAGGAGTCAGAATTCTGGACATTGTTTGATAAAGGAAAATAATTGCAAAAGACCGTCAAATCAGTGCTTTATTACAGAGGAGTGCAATTTTCTTGCCAATTCTGTCTAATGAAAGAGGAGTGTGCATTTTAAAGCTATAATTAAGGTGTGTGTGTGTATTGTAAAATGTCTTCAGAACTTCTTTTATGAGCTTTTTGTGGTTTGCTTTGGTCCCGCCTAGACAGAGACATTCCTCATGTAATGGACTTATCTAAGGTCAACATGTCAATTACAGGTGGAGTGCAGGGGCAAAACCAGCAGATGGCAAGACCAATTTACTTTACCAATTTAGTAACACTAGTTTAGTGTCCAATTCTCATTATTAACTAGTTGCTTATAAGCATGCATATTATTAGCTGTTTATTAGTACTTATAAAACGCATATTAATGCCTTATTGTACATGACCTTATTTTTCATCCCATAACTAATCTTAACAACCACCTTATTAACTATTAATAAACAGTAACTAAGAGTTTATTGAGGCATAGGTCATAGTCAATATTGAGGATTGGACTCTAAACTTAAGTGTGACCACATATTTTAGATACGCTGTATTAGAAATAAATCGTCATCTCCTAATATGTGCAAGTTTTCCCCATGGATCTGTCATTTCCGGAGTGTTTGAATATCAGCCTGTTCTCACATAAATTCTCTCTATAACACGCATTGTGTATTGTCGTACAATTTAAATGCGAAAATTAGTTATTGTCGTACGATTTATACGCGAAAATGAGAAAACGATAAACCTTCTGTTGAAAAAAAACGAATGTTTAACCATGCATGACTTGCTACCATGATACCAATATGGCTGACAAGGCTGTTTGTTAGCATGCATATGATACACAGTTTTCGCGTGCATTTGATATGCAGTTCATTTGCGTGTAATACACACCACTAATTCCAAACGTATACACACGCACCCCACACCACTACTAAACCTATCCTAACCAACCCATGCACGTAAAAACTCACTTTAGCGTATAAATTGCACGATAAACACACTGCGTGCAATGGAGACGCGTTTAGTGTGATCGGCTCGCTGCAATGCATCACTAAAACATTCCCTGTAAAAAATGATATTAACAGATGCTTTTAAATTATTGACGTTAAATAAAGCATGCAAATGAACTCATTTTAAGATGTTTGTCTGATGAATGCAATATTTTCTAGAGCAATCTCAACATGCATATTTATGTTTACTCAAACGGTAAACCTTCTGTTGAAAAAACGATTGTTTATGTTTTGTAAAAAGAATGTGTGTTTTTTAACCATGCATGACTTGCTACCATGACACTAATAGGGCTGTACGTTTGTTAGTGTTATAGGTGGTTGTTAGGGTTGTATAACTGGTTGTTAGGTGGTTGCTTACTGTCCCAAGTCAACATAGCCCAACCACAAATCTGGGTCCCTAGATACAAGTCAAACATTGTGTACACTCTAAAAATGCTGGGTTGTTTTAACCCAACTTTGGGTCAAATATGGACAAACCCAAACGTTCGGTTAAAAATGTAATTGAAAAATCTAACCCAATGGCTGGGTTTGTCCATATTTGACCCAAAGTTGGGTTAAAACAACCCAGCATTTTTAGGGTGTACAGTTTAGAGTAAAATACCAATGTACCTGGTGCACATTGAATGCAATCTATCAAGAGCCCAGACCAGCTTTTTTTAAATATACTGTAAAATAAAAATAAAAACAATTTTTTTCTTAACCCACTCTCAGAAAAAAAGGTACAAAAGCTGTCACTGGGCCTGTACCTTTTCAAAAGCTAAACTTTTGTCCATTTCAGGTGCTAATATGTACATTTTAGGTCCTAATATGTACATTTTATGTGTTAATATGTACATGTTAGGTGCTAATATCTACATTTTAAGTGTTAATATGTACATTTTAGGTGCTAATATGTACATTTCATGAGATAATATGTACATTTTAGGTGCTAATATGTACATTTTAGGTGTTATTATGGACTTTTTAGGTGTTAGTATGTACATTTTAGGTGTTAATATGTACATGTTAGGTGCTAATATCTACATTGTAAGTGTTAATATGTACATTTTAGGTCCTAATATGTACATTTTAAGTGTTAATATGTACATTTTAGCTGCTAATATGTCCATTTCATGAGGTAATATGTACATTTTAGGTATTTTAGGTATTTTAGGTGTTAATATGTACATTTCAGGTGCTAACATGGACATTTCAGGTGCTAATATGTATATTTTAGGTAATAATATTTACCACTAAGGTACCAATATGCAGCTTTTGGGTACAAAAGTGTACCTTTTTAAAAGGTACAGCCCCAGTGACAGCTTTTGTACCTTTTTTTTCTGAGAGTGTAAAGTAGTAAAACTACAGTACTTATGTCTTAATTTCTTCTGTTGTAAGTGCTAAACCTTCAAGATCTGTTAGCTGAAGAGAGACCTATGCTTCACATTACAAATTGAACTTCCATAAACTTTTCTCCACAAAAAAAAAATAATAATAATAATAATAAAACTATATACAGTATAAAATAAGAAAATAAAATGTAACTGGCAGTAATTCCCAAATGCAGATTAAACCTCATACAGATAAAGTTTGCGGTGTTCTCCATTCACCCTGAGACTCTGAAAACATTGGATTTCGTGTACAAGATAACAAAGTGCTTATATTTATTCACTTTAATATCAACCTTTTATGGTTTGATAAGTGCATTAAGCTTTATTGCATTTTTGTTTGACTCTTGGAAAACGTAAATCTATTTTGGGTTCATTATGAAACTCTGGTCGAGGTTATTATTGAGAAAACACAGGAATTATCCTTCATGTCCGTGGCACATATTGTACTTTAATCGTAATGTGGAGAGAATTCTCTATCCCGCTTCTACAGAAACTAATTAATTCCTGTAATTAATGTCCAAACAACAAACCACTCTCGAGTCCGAGGTATAGATTTACCTCACATCCTGAGCGTTTCATCTTCCTGACAGAGGAATAGTGGATTGGTTTTGTGTCTGGAGGATTCTGCGTTCTCACACTCTGTCTTGCTTTCTGCTCGTCCTCCACAGGTTTTGTTTCCACTCTTTTCGAAAAATGAATCCTCTCCCTCCTCATTCATCTCTTCCCTCTCTCCCAATTCTGTAGAAAAGACGAGGGATTCCTCCGCCCCCTCTGAAAGGGTTCAGATTCTTTGTTGTTACTTTCCCTCTCCTCTCATATGTACTGTGTGTGTATGTGTGTGTTCACAGTAACACACACGCATTCTCGCCGCAAGCGCATGGCAAACCTGGCCTGTAGGTGCTGCTCTGATCTCATTCTTTGAACCCTCATCCAAGAGGAAAGAAACAAAGAAAAAAAAGGGCATATAGAAGAAACCCTCTCTCCCTTGGCTCTTTTGAAAGGCCTCTCCCATCATACCACACACACACACACACACACTGATTATTCACAGTGCAAATGGCAGCCCACCAGAGAGCAGCTCCTACAAAGAAACCCAGACAATGCAACCTGAGACACTGCTAAGCTCAGCCTAGCGTAATTAACTATCTGCCTCGTTCTTGCCCGCTGGATTCATCCCTTGCTCTCATTTGAGCTCCTTTTGCCCATGTAAACAAATAAAACACATTTCTTTTGCACTTTCATGTGAAGCTACATTGCAAAGAGCTTCATAGATTAAGCGAACAAGGCCCACCGCCAACACATTAGCAAAAGCTGTATTCAGTATTGCTGAGCCGAAGCGCCTGTTGATCTATCTTTCACCTCTTCTCTGGCTCACTGACCCCCTTAAACACACATTCAAATGCAACCTCACCCCGTCATCTCCTGGTTTTGAGTGTAAGAACTTCATGATCTCGTCGATATACTGTAAAGTCTGTCCATTAACCCCTAAATGTCTTGGGCTCCTCTACTGCTGACAGCATTCAACCTGTCTCAAAGGCTTTCTTCACTGCACATCCAGGCTTGTCCTATGGTTGAGCAAACACTGAAACAATTCTTCTCCATTAACCTGCCACCTCTGCCCAACACCTTGACCTTTTCTCCCCAGCAACTGGAAGCAAGCGAAAGGTCTTTCCTTGAAAATCAATCTTAAACTAGTTTAAGGTGGTGGGTGGGACTTTGGTCCACAAACTGGTTCACGTTTGTTTATAAGTGGGTCAAAGCTTTGTTTTGTGGTTTACTAGCCAGTCTACCAGCTTGTGTGACCTGACTGAACTGGTGGACAATCTCAGCCAAGATCAGCGACCAGCGCGCTGTTCCATAAACTAGCTTACACGAGTGGTTCACTTTTGAAAAAAAAAAAAAAAAACTTTTGCTGATAATTTACTCACCCCCATGTCATCCAAGATGTCCATGTCTTTCTTTCTTCAGTCGAAAAGAAATGAAGGTTTTTGATGAAAACGTTCCAGGATTTTTCTCCATATAATGGACTTCAATGGGAACCAAACGGTTCAAGGTTCCAGTGCAAACTGTTCAAAGGGCTTTAAACGATTCCAGACGATGAATAAGGGTCTTATCAAGTGAAATGATCGCGCATTTAATAAATAAATAACAAAGTTTAAGTTTAATAAGCTCAAGCCTTGCTCTGTTCTGTGATGCGTGTTTGTGACTCTCCTGTTCGAACTCGTTTATCAAAATGAACGAATCTTTTTCTGAGTAATTTGGTTCATTCAACGAACGAAATGAACGAATTTTCATGAACGAGTTCGAACAGGAGAGTCATGAACGTGCATCACAGAACAGAGCAAGGCGAGCATTTGAGCTTATAAAACTTAAACTTTGTTATTTATTCATTAAACGAGCGATCGTTTCGCTAGATAAGACCCTTATTCATCGTCTGGAATCGTTTAAAGCCCTTTGAACAGTTTGCAGTTTGCACTGAAAGTGTCTTTTGAACCATGAACCGTTTGGTTCCCATTGAAGTCCATTATATGTAGAAAAATGCTGGAATGTTTTCATCAAAAATGAAGAAAGAATGACATGGACATCTTGGATAACATGGGGGTGAGTAAATTATCAGCAAAATTTTCTTAAAAGTGAACTACGCCTTTAACAATTTTATGCAACGAGCAACTTTGATCAATATGACCTTGCAATATGAGCAACAACATATTGCGAAAACCACCAATGAGAGTGACGACTGTGGAGGTCACATTAACCATCCTTTTGCGACTGTAGTCGATTAGGAGTTCCTACTTGTACAAAACCAAAAGTATAACGATTAGTGTGAGCGGCCCATCAACATTGTCTTCTGCTATTGAAACTACGTTCTGATGTCACAGAGCCCTCTGATAAGTCATAACTGTAGAACTAATATGGATTTCATGAACATTTTTTTTTTAACTCAAACTCACTTCACACTTTTTGACTTGTTGTTACTCTGAACTGTACTAACAATACACTGTAAAAAATATTGATGGTTTAACTTAAAAAAAGTAAGTAACGTGGTTGCCTTAAAAATTTAAGTTCATTGAACTGGAAAAAGTGAGTTAATACAATGAAGGAGATTAATTTAATCATCAGAAACTCAAAATTATATTTTATCTGAACTAAATAAATTATTTAAGTTGATTTGACAAAAGAAAAAATGTTGTGATTACTACACTGCAAAAAAAAATAGTTGGTTTAACTTAACAAAGTAAGTAACCTGGGTTGCCTTAAAATTTTAAGTTGATTGAACTGGAAAAAGTGAGTTAATACAATGAAGGAGATTAATTTAATCATCAGAAACTCAAAATAACAAGTTATCTCAACTAAATAAATTATTATAAAGTTGATTTGACAAAAGAAAATATGTTGTGATAACAAATCTTGAAAATATTTTTTACAGTGTAGCTGTACTTCTCTATTTATATACAAAGAGTCTAAGAGTCTAATAAGGCCATGTTTTTGTGGAAATATTCCTCTCCCTGTCAAAACAAATCAATAAAGGGTGCTTATCTATCCATCTTGAAACATGGCGTGATACTCTTTGCACCTGTCGTGCTGACAAAACACAAAACACATTTTACCTGTAATAAGGAGTCTATCCTCCAAAACACATCAAACCTGCCATTACTTCACTCCGTTATTTATGTTCTCTCTTTCTTTTCACACACTCTTTTTATTTCCACACGGGTGATTATGAGTGTGTTATGTCCTGATTAGAATTAGTGAGTGCACTTTGTGCTGTGCTCTACAGAGTGAGAAATCACTCCCTCAGTGAGAATAATTGAGCCCAGGCCCGGTTGCCAGCTCATTACCCACAAATCATAGTAGGCTGGGGCAACTTAGCAGGAGACAATAATGACTTTGGGGAATTTGGAAACTCACTGTGGTGAAAACTGCTGTTACGCTGAGGGCATATCAGTGGCGAGGAGCTCCGAATACAGGGTGGAGATGTATGAAAGTACGGGGGAAGTCAAGATGAGGGTTACTTTACTCAAATGCAAACGTT
The DNA here is from genome assembly GCF_988280905.1 of Pimephales promelas. Lineage (NCBI taxonomy): Eukaryota > Metazoa > Chordata > Actinopteri > Cypriniformes > Leuciscidae > Pimephales > Pimephales promelas. The sequence continues at coordinate 2,391,280 of NC_142790.1, read as the reverse complement.
AGATCTGTCAGAGACTACGGTGCAACAAACTGTGAATGAAAGTTAAACGAGGTTCTTGTCAGGCAATTTCTCAGATGGAGGGTCCTCACAAATAGACTGGACTTGATCCAAGCTCCGTTGTTGACGGACTGCGGGAATTAGCCATGCTTGAAAAGCGCTAACATCCATCACGGGTTTCGCATTTGTAACAGACAAATTCCTTTCAAAGCCCATTTTGGCATTAAGCGGCGTCTCCCTTTCTTGCTCTCTCTCCAGCTAAGTGGTCCACACCTGGACGCAATGAAATACCCAGAAAACGAGGGTAATTGACGGAAGACGTGTCACAGTTTACGCAAATAGCGAGTGGTCCCAAAACATTTCGAACGCAAAGACGACTGTATTCCTCAACACCTATTCGACATCATTGTGTCATGGCTTTACTTGAGGGGGCACATCATAATCAATTCATTATTAACGAACCATACACTGACATCAACAAATGGCTTGTTAATACATCATGTCATGACTTTACTTGAGGGGGCACATCATAATTAACTCACTGTTAACTACTTAGCAATTTCAGCTCATGATTTATCATAAACTTACAATCAAATAGCCATGTACTACAACTAGTATTCAGCCCAGTTAAGTGATGTCGTGTGGTCTGAGAACGGAGGTACAGTATCGTCATTTCCCATACCAGTCTTGCTGAATAATTCATTCCTGTTTATTAGATTTTTTTTAGTCTTTGTTCCAGTTTATAATGCGAGTGTCTCCTTTGCTCCAAGTCATTTGTCACAAATGAGTCCACTCCATGTGTCCATCGTACCAACAGGCCGCTTTCGCTCTTTTATTGCCTCCATTAGAGTGTAATGCTTTTAAGTTGCCATAGGAATATGGCCAACCGTAAACAGCTCTACTTCTGTGAATGGAGTCCAGGAGGAGTCCTTCTGCCCATTTAGAGAAAAGAGGAACGCATTTGATGTGCATGAGTGGCGAAGAAAAGGTCTGCGGTGGCCCTCTCTGAATTGACAGGAAGGAGTGAAATGCAGATACAGGCTGAGTGGATGGTCTATCTGCTTATTTCTTTCTGTGGGAAATGAAATCACTCGCAAATTGGTCTCGGCAGGATGGGGACCGCATGGTGGGCTTACTTGTCTCCGTCGTGTGGGGAGTCCCTTAGTTCCATAACCTGGCTGTCCACAGGTGAACCATAATGAATGCAGAGATGAATATGCATCGGGAGATGCTGTTCAAAAGTAAATTGTGCGTCACATGCTGTTATTTTCGATGAAGACTTCGTTTCCCACCAGTGTGAGGCCATTGCCAGTGTTCATTGCTGTGAATTGATTGAAAACCGAACTATAGCTGTCCCTCAAGTGCCAGCTTAAGATTCATGAATAAAAAATAAAAAGTCTGCCATGCAAATATGTTTCAAGAAAATCACCTCAACCTGTAATATTTGCATGTTGATCGCAAGAAAAAAAATGTTATTAAAAGAAATGAAAAATACGTATTGGAAAAAAAAATACTTTAAACTGTTATTAAATTATTAGTATACTTTGTTGGTATTAGTATGATGAGTATCATTAAAGTCACAGTTCAATACTGTGAAATGATTAACAGCCACACCATCTGTTAGCACCAGCTAAAAGCCATGGAAAACATTACGTTGTTATTACAAGATAAAAGTCTTCTCATATATATATATATATATATATATATATATATATATAATAGGACTGGGCAACGATTAATCACGATTAATTGCATCCAAAATAAAAGTTTGTGTTTTATTTAATAGTATATATGTGTGTACTGTGTACGATTTTTATGATTTTTTAATATATACACATATTGTGTATTATTTTGTCATACACGCATGTATATATTTAAGAAAAATTGTTATTAATATATGAAATATTAATATTTATATTTAATATAAATTATGTATATATATATATATATATATATATACATACAGTATATACTGTACATGCACATATTTCTTAAATATATACACGCATGTGTTTGTATTTATATATACATATATATATATATATATATATATATATATATATATACACTTATATATACAATATAATTATACACACCACACACACATATGTTATGTAAACACAAACTTTTATTTTGGATGCGATTGATCGCGATTAATCGTTGCCTGTACCTAATAGGGACAGGCAGCGATTAATCGCGATCAATCGCATCCAAAATAAAAGTTTGTGACATATATAACATATATAAACTATATAACATATCTAACATATATAAACTATATATATATATATATATATATATATATATATATATATATATATATGTAACATATCTAATATATGTAACGTATGTATCTACATATATGTAATATATATATATATATATATGTAACATATATATATATATATATATATATATATATATATATGTAACATATATACTATATATAAACTATCTATATTCCTAACATATATAAACTATATATATGTTAGGAAGTCAAATATTGTTAGGAAGTGTTAGGAAGTCAAATATTACTGATCTGATAAGGAACACATTTAAAAGTACATCAATCATTGCATGACTTTGTTGAATGAAAAAAAAAGAATGTTTAAAACATAAAACAGTTGTATTTTATAGTGTTATAATTTACTATAGCATACATTAGCAGTGATTTACTACACATTTTTTTCCTAGTTTGTGCAGATCTAATAGTCCTTCATGGAGTTTCACTTTAAGGCCAACTTGTTTTTGGACTGCTTTTAAACTGCTCCGGTACTTTGAGTTATTGCTTTCTGCTTCATATGAATTCCGGTGCGCTTCAAAGACTTTTCCTCATTCTTTCCTAGTGGAACAGACTCCGGAGTGGGAGGATGTCTTGGATGGTTGCACCTTTGAACCTGACTGATGCTTTTGTGATTGGTCTAAAAATACAGCAGGTAGCGCAGGCTCAGGCTGTCAATATATCAGGGATCTCTCTCACAACAGAGCAAGGGCGGAAAGGGAATCAGTCATGTTTATTCTATAAAACTAAAGTTTAGCGCATAAATGGTGACGTGCTTCTCCGCTCCCTGCTTTCCTGTGTTTGTTCTCGCCTTCATTCAAGTTTCTGCTCAAATGTTGCATGTGTTACTTTTGGCATATGGGCTTTTTCAGGTGGGAATAGCAAGTGTGGATTTGTATTGTCTTGAAATATAAAAGCTGCCCCATTTCAATTGTTGGCCCGTTATAAACCAGCTTCACAATGAAGCCAGTGAACTTGGTGCTTACAAGATTCTTCCTATAAAGTGTTGACACTTGAATGAGCAGACTTTCCTGTACAGACAAAGCGGCACAGGAAGGGCTGTAACCTGTCGTGAACCAAACGTGAAGATTAGCAGAATCATGTTTTTTGTATATAGGCAGGTTTATTGAGGGAACACCGTCCGCTTGGCTTCCCACACACAGATTGAAACAATACCAAAATAATAATAGTTATTCTTGCTGTGTTTTGCATTAAATATTTCACGAAACTGTTGGTTGTTCTAATGCTCATCGACCTTTTTGTCTTGTAGCCTAAACATAGAAATGGGCTAAATGCAATCTCATGAGATTAAGAATTGCATTGAGCTTAGATATGTTTTAGCTTTTTACACAAATAAATTGATATCCATATTCCCTTTCTGCCATTCATTGCATTCAAAGGCTGACAGCTATGGAAGCGTATTGCATTCACTTGAAGAAACAAAATCTACTATGTTTTTTCTGAATTAATGAGTTAATTTTCTCTGAATTACAAGATAATTTTTTTTGCTCTGTTTTTCTGAATTAATGACTTGATTATCTCAAAAACTCAGAAAAACAGAGCAAAAACTTTTTCCCTTGAAAAAAATATCCCATAATTATGAGAAAATTAACTCATTAATTCATAAAAACAGAGCAAAACTTTTTTTCATGAAAACATGATCTCGTAATTATGAGATAATTAACTCATTAATTCAGAAAAACATAGCAAAAACTTTTCCCTTGAAAAAAATATCTCATAATTATGATATAATTAAGTTGTTAATCCAGAAAAAGAGAGCAAAAACTTTTTTCCATAAAAATGATCTAGTAATTATGAGATAACTCGTTAATTCAGAAAAACAGAGCAAAAACTTTTTCCCTTGAAAAAAATATCTCATAATTATGATATAATTAAGTTGTTAATCCAGAAAAAGAGAGCAAACATTTTTCCATGAAAATGATCTAGTAATTATGAGATAACTCGTTAATTCATAAAAACAGAGCAAAAAACTTTTTTCCATGAAAAATTATCTAATTATGAGATAATTAACTCGTTAATTCAGTAAAACAGAGCAAAAACGTTTTTCATGAAAATTATCTCGTAATTATAAGATAATTAACTCGTTAATTCAGACAAACAGAGCAAAAACTTTTTTCCATGAAAAATTATTTAATATTTAAGAGTAGATTTCTCAGAGTAGATTTTGTTTCCTCAAGTGAATGCAATACGTTTCCGTAGACAGCTGTGCATTCCCATCAAATATTTTCAGCCAATCACAGTGGTGTGTCATGATGTCATTTCCCTGCAGCTTCAGAGTGATCAGTCATATGGCAATTACAGTTTAAAGGATCCTGGCTGCAGAACGGAGCACCCATGGGTACAGATGGCTGATTTTAAATCGCCATTGAGACGAATGCGAATACTAATGGACAGCTCTCTCCAGGTGTTATATACCTCTTTAAAAATAACTGATGCGTTTCAGCATATCCAGAAATGATCCTCTGGAGTTCTCATGAAATTGCCGTTCTGTTTCCACTTTATCCACCGATCTCTGCTAATGTCTTTATGATCTCAGGTTTTTGTTGCTTTTTGTAATCACACATATGCTCAGTGACCTTCATGGCTTAGAGCCAGATTAATAGCTCCATACAGAGTTAGAGGGACGATCCTCCCTCTTAATCACCTCTAAATTATGATTAATCATGGAAAAACAGTCATGAGTGTGCTGCTCAAGGCGGTTCAGAGTTAGCCGGCTCTTTCTATATCAGAAAAATGTGCTTCAATCTTGCTTTTCCAGTCACTCTAAAAAATGCTGGGTTGTTTTAACCCAATTTTGGGTCAAATATGGACAAACCTGAAATGTTGGGTTAAAAATGTAATGTAAAAATTTAACCCAACGGCTGGGTTAGTCCATATTTGACCCAAAGTTGGGTTAAAACAACCCAGCATTTTTTAGAGTGAGTCACATGGGTTCAGTTTTGCTGTACCATCACTCTAAAAATGCTGGGTTGTTTTAACCCAACTTTGGGTCAAATATGGACAAACCCAATGGCTGGTTTTGTCTGTTACGATAGTCACTGTGTCAGATTACACGATTTTGACGCGACGTAGGTTTGTCGCCCACTACGACACACTATCCGAGATGATACGATCGAATCGAACGATTGTTGTTTACGAATCCCCACGACACCCTACGTCAAACGGATCGTGTCAAAATCGGGCTAAAATCGCGTAATCTGAACCAGGCATTACATTTTTTTAATTACATTTTTAACCCAACGTTTGGGTTAGTCCATATTTGACCCAAAATTGGGTTAAAACGACCCAGCATTTTTAGATTGATGGTATTCTTTTTTTTTTGACAAGTAATAAAATGTTCTGGATGGGGAAACGATTCTTAAGAAACAATACTGTTGCAGGGAGAAATGAATGGCAATGTATGTGAGCATATGTTATATTTGGTTGGCCATTGAAAAACTGCACATGGACAAACCAATATCAATCAACCACTCAGCTGAATATTGGGGTTTTGCTTATGGTCTTGTGATATTGTTGCCACTATGTCGTCGGGACGTTCTTACAAAGAGAAAAACTCCGGCTGAAGCAGCAAATCACTTCAAAAGTGGCCCCAGACAAAAGCAGGCAGTGATAACTCGATTTTCGATAATTCATGCGCCCTTAAAGCTCTGTGTGGGATATGAGAAAGTATTCCTGCCTCTGGTTATTGATGAAGGCATGCCAGTTAAAGGCACTGCCTGCTTTAGGTTTTATTATTGACTAAATGATTGATTTAAACCCTCATAATTAGCTGACCTAATTTAATAAAAGTGCAATTTAACTATACTGCAGCCCCACCGAAGCGTGCTGTGGCATTGATAGATATGCCTGTGCGTGTATGAAATCACAACTGACAGATGATGTATTTGGTACAGATGCATTTCGTTGACTGAACGAGAGAAAGAGAGAGAGGGGCATTGACATTTTGTCCCGTGTCTCACTGCAGGTCACTCTCGCTAACTTCTCTCCTCGATCTAGACAAATGTGAATTAGCGCACGTATCTGATTTCATTTACTTAATAGCATTAAGAACCTGTTTGGCTTTAGTAATCCATGGCCGAGCCAAACTTTTATACACCATTAGTGGTGTCTTAAAAAAACAAAGGGGAGACAGGTTTAAAGGGGCGGATGTCTTTGTTGATTTAAACGAGGGGAAATAAGAGTTGAAATACACTGGCAGAAATAAAACCTTGCTCATTGGATTACAGGAAGCCATGTTTCAACTGCCGCCTCCCTATTTTTATGTGCTTTACTTATGAGCATTATTTGCTAAATCAAGCAGCACTATTTCTATTGCTCATGTTTTTGGTTTGGTTTGGTTTGGTTTGATTTAGTTTGGTTGGTTTTAGTTTGGTTTGATGTGGTTGGGTTGGGTTAGGCTTGCTTGGGCTGGGCTGGCTTGGGTTTGGTTTGGTTTGGTTGGGTTAGGTTAGGTTGGGTCGGGTTGGGTTGAATTGGGTTTGGTTTGGCTGAACAAGCTTGACTTTGACTTTGATTTGATTTGTTTGGCAAACTTTGACAAACTGACTTTGGTTTGATTTGTTTGGGTTTGGTTATGTTCGGTTGTTGTTTGGGCCTGCTTTGGTTTAGTTGGGTTTGGTTGGTTTTTATTTTGGGGGTTGGGGTGGACTGGGCTGGGCTGGGCTGGGCTGGTTTTGGTTTGGTTTGGTTAGGTTAGGTTAGTTTGGTTTGATGTGGTTGGGTTGGGTTAGGCTTGCTTGGGCTGGCTTGGATTTGGTTTGGTTTGTTTTGGTTTAATTTGGTTTGGTTTGGTTTGATTTGGTTGGGTTAGGATTGGGTTAGGTTAGGTTGGGTTAGGTTAGGTCGGGTCGGGTCAGGTTAGGTTAGGTTAGGTTAGGTTGGTTTGGGTTTGGTTTGGTTTGGCTAGGCTGACTTTGGTTTTGATTTGTTTAGGTTTGGTTATGTTGGGTTGTGGTTTGGGCTGGCTTTGGTTTGGTTGGGTTGGGTTGGGTTAGGTTAGGTTAGGTTTGGTCCGGTCAGGTTAGGTTTGGTTAGGTTAGGTTAGGTTGGGTTGGGTTTGGTTTGGCTAGGCTGCCTTTGGTTTGATTCGTTTGGGTTTGGTTATGTTGGGTTGTGGTTTGGGCTGGCTTTGATTGGGTTGGTTTAGGTTTGGTTTGGTTGGTTTTTATTTTGGGGGCTGGGCTGGTTTTGGTTTGGTTTGGTTGGTTTTTATTTTGGGGGCTGGTTTTGGTTTGGTTTGGTTGGGTTAGGTTCGTATTTATTTTTGGGGCTGGGCTGGGCTGGTTTGGGTTTGGATTGGTTTGGTTAGGTTGGGTTGTGGTTCGGTATAGCTTGGCTCGGCTTGGGTTTGGTTTTGGTTATGTTTTGGTTTGCTTCACTTCATTTTATTTTCTTCTTAACACACTGAACACAACACAAGCTCTGTAGGGGCCCTCAGTACCATTCAAAACCGCTGAAAAGTCAATAAATTAAAACAAATAATTGGGGAACACATCATGTTTCAAGTTTTGTCTGAAATAAAAACTGCTAGATAAGCTGACTCACTCCTTACTGCCCCAGAACAAGAACAGCTCTCTTTGAAGTCTCATTTTCTCCCACAGGTACAATTACAGGAGAATATGAAAGTGTCTGAGCATGAGTTTAAAACTTGGAAATATTACCACCCCACTTACCCACGGCACACTCATGAGCCCAACAAACTGACAACACACCGACACAGCTCTCAGTTCTCACCAAACAGCTGACCAGAATTTCCACAGGACACACACACACACACATATATATATACAGTATATATATATATATATATATATATATATGACACTGTTGTCACTTAAAAAAAAGACCATGGTATTTAGTTATTTGGCCATGGTAACACCATGTTTTTTTTGTTTTTTTTTCATCATATTATTTGAAGGTCATTGGAGTACCATGTGAGTACTACAATATATGAATAATATTTTCACTGTACCATGTTACAGTGCTTAGGGGTGAAAATCAATTAAATTCTTTTTTCTTGAAAACAATACGAAATAAAGATTTTTTTTTTTTCAATTATAGCATCTCTTTGTGGCTTTGTTGATGTTTGTTTGTAGTAATGGGTCGATTCTTTTATCCATGACAAGAGAAATACTCTGATGAAAAATAAGTTAATCTAAGATTTAATCAATGCACAAGATGACAGACATATCACGAGGCCTGATTATGGGCGTGCATTAATGGATTTTACAGTCGCCTGTTAATATCCCCTGTGACATGATAAGTGTATGAAATGTCTATACCAAATGGGCTATATTTTTTCATTTGACACTCCAAATAAACAGTGGCACAAACCAACCACAGTGGGATAGTGTTCGTATAAGTAGATTACAGTAGTGGGTCAGCTTTATGTCCGGTAATGACTTTAAGTCATCATTTAGGTCCTTTTAGCATTAATTCCCCCAACACAAATACGAATAAGCATCTTGGAAATGATGAGTAGTGTGATCCATTGACTGTTGTAATGGAGATTTTGTTTAGCGGTGGGATGAAATGACCCTGTGTTTGAGAGAAGGATGTGAAAAACCCAAGTCACGTTCAATTAAATCAGTCTAATTGAGGTAATAGGAGTTGCCTCTGAGGACAGACATACTATAATGGCACATTGTGGCGCCCACAGAAGGCCTTTCATCTCCGCTTGACTACGGCATCTATTTCTTTATCGTCTTGAATGTTCAGTGGGATCCGGTTGTGTATCACCTACCGACCTAACTATCAGCGTCATATAAGGGTCACCAGCTCCACCAACCATTCTCATACTAGCCTAATTTGTTATGGTTGGCTTTTTCTGTGTTGTTTTTGGGGTGTGTTTTACTGGAGGTAATTACCAACTTTTGTACTGTACGTAGTCAGGAACTGGACTGAGGTCAATATTATTGGAGGTTGTAAATATTTGGACAATTATTGTTCGAACAAATTGCCCACTTCCTTATATTTTCTTTACAGCACTTTTCCCGGACTTTACATTGGACAGGAATACAGTAAATGCAGAGCTGTATGTTTGTATATTGATTTTAAGATATCGCCCACAATTAGTGAGGAGAATGGAAAATCTTTGTGAATAACGTAAGATACCTACGTATTAACAATGCGACCAGGCTGACACTACACTAAATAAACATGATAATATACCAGTTTCAATGAATGCAGTGTTTATAGCTGAAACAGCTAGAAAAGTTAAAAATAAGGTGAATAGTTCAAGTTTGGAAAAAAGCACTCCTTTCGGCTCCTCACAAGCTAGCAGTTTCTCAATGTGACGACCTCCTGCATCTGCCAGGAACAATAATATAATGCACTGTCTGTCTAATGGCCAGCTTTGTAACCTCTGGCTTCCTGTAACTGCTGCACTGAGTGGCTTCTGGCCTTCACCCAAGCTCACGAACACACACAAACACACACTGTAAAAACTAATCTATAGAATTTACCCAAAAAATGTGAGGTAACAATTTGCATCGACTTTGGTGGGGTACATTTAATCCATATTAGTGAGTATAAACTATCTGAAGTAAAAAGCTATTAAATACTTGCATAAATTGGGTAACAATTACCTCCATTTATCAACAGCTACTTACTCATTAAAATTAGGTAAAAATTATCTATTCAAATCAAAGCTAATTACTTATTCAGAGAAGGTAAAATGTACCCCCCACAATAAAGACATTCACATGGTTCATCAGATCAATGTTTTTAATCCAAAAATTCATATGAAACACTCAAAATACAGTGCAGCACAATAACTTTACACAACATTTCAAGTAATGAACATGTTAACTCACTGGACTATCAAATGTTGTTTCAATACTGTTGGATAATAAAACATTGCTGTTTTAGGAGGAGGAGAGAGTAGAAAATGAAACTAGAAGCGAGGAGATCAGAGCAGTACTGGAAGAAGTCCAATCACATTTTGTTGTATCTAAACTCTGTGATTCCATTACTTGGTTTCCCTCGATCACAATAGACAAATCTGGATCCTCCTCAGCCATGACATTGTGCTTCACAATCACCTTCATGTTTTTGTCTGTGTAGTCCTCACATTCCTACATGTAAAAAACAAACAAAAAGCATGCACATTTTTATTTAATGTAAGATGCTGTTTCAATATATTTCAGTTTATCTAAAAGGAGAGCAGAGGGGGAGTGGAAGGCAAAAGGAGAAGGTGGATACAAGAAGAGAGGAGGATCCTTTGAGTTAATCAAAAATCTGTTATGAATATGACATACCTGGTAGTAATGGAAAAGATCTTCTTGATTTTCACCAAGGTAGTCTTGTCTTTAATGAGGCAGCAGACAACAGCATCTCATGTTTCTCAATGTTCTGTGTCTGTAGGGAGATACAATTTAGTGATGTTAGAATGTTAGCGAAGTGGGGAGTGATTTACATATACTAAGACCGAATTACGGCCCTGCAACAGACTGGCGACCTATCCAGAATGAACACTGCCCCTTCACCTGATAAATGCTGGGTTGGCTCAAAAATCTTGTGACCCGAACGGACAAAGCAGTAAAGAAAATAGATGGATAAGACCGAATTCACACATTGATGTTAAAAGGTTTAAGTTGGTAAGGAGCTCAACTTTGCGCACAACAAATCAATTGTTTACAAATTACTTTAGTTTTAATTCACTCATATCAATAATTACATATTTGTGAAAAAATAAAATTACATACGTCATTTAAAGTGTCCAGCAGAGGACACATCTTGCAACCAGCTACTTCTCCTTTGGCGCGCATTAGCCGCAAAAGACCTCGTGAGTACTCATCAAGCTTCCATGTGAATGTCTCCTCCAAGGAATATGTTGTGATGCGTCTAAACTCCTCCTTGATCTAGGAAGTTAAATGACCAAAATGTACATTTTAAATTAAAGACCAGCTCTCATAGTATTCACATGAATGTATACTAGTGGTAAGTAAAAATTACAAGAAATTCTCACCTGAGCTTCAGTGAATAATGCTGGCCACTTTAGAATAAACACACCCACAGAGGGGCTGAGGCTGACCACTTCAATTTCTTTGATCCGTTTTCACTTCTGTTGACACTGTAGGCTATCAACTGTAAATTAAAAAAAGAAACATTTCAGTAAACATCCTATTTAAAAAAAAAAAAACATAAATCTAACAGCTATATATGGCAGGTGCATTCTGAGGGTTAGGTAGCATGTTAGCTTAGCACACATCAATACACTACAATTTATGAGATTATAAAACCATGTTTTTGCTCCAAAATGACTTTATAATGCATGTCGATTGCTTTAAATAACCTTCTGTGATCTGACTTGGCTTCGGATAAAAAAAACGGACATAAAATATTGTATTTTATAGTATTCTGGACTATCAAGATTATATCGATTAACATTAACTTACATTATAAATGTAATATATTATGAAGTTATCTGCATGGCTTGAAGAACACAAATAATGCGTCATATATCGTTGCAATCATGTTATCTGCAAGTATTCAGCGATCTTTGGAAACTTTGTTGTGGTTTCAGGTGTCACAGGTCATGTGGCTCTTCTCCGTGATATATTATGTAGTAGCGTTATAAATTATGTGCACACGACGCCCGCCGGCTGCCAGTGTGTATTGAAAACACACTACATCCGAGGAGTATCCAGCGCTATGATTACATCGGCCCATTTTGGTGTATTCAATAAATATAATTCCTCTAACGTTATACAGAAATCTGACAGAAACCTATGATAATCAATAAATATTTCTCAGAATCTGCATATTTTTGAGCTGAAAGCACTTGTTTGGTCGAGCTCTGTCATGACGACGACAGAGGTATTTATGAATGGGAGCGGATGAATGACGCACATAATTCATATTAAAAAACGCCATCGACTGTTTTTTATTGCATACTCCTGAAATTAATTAATATGGTCACTATAAGTTTCTCAGAAACAGTGGTCAAATACTGAAACCTGAGTCTTATATATGTTTAATAATGTATAATTTGTCAAGGTAATCACATTAAATCTGATAGTAACTTTGAAATCTGTGCCCAACGGCCGACCGTCGGCTTGATGTGTTCCGCCATGGTGACGCCATCGACAGATTCAAACTTTAATTTCAAGTAATGACATGTTAAACAAACGAAAGCCCAATAAAAGCGAAGTGTAATGTCTCATAATTAAAAATATATATATGCACTCCTATGTTAATAGCTTACCTTCACTTCTGCTGTTCGATGGCAGCCAGAGAGAGGATCCAGCGTCGCCCACACTCACTCAAAAAGAAACCGCGGGCCTACGCATGCGCAATTTAAAGCAAAAAACTCACGTTTTGGGGGTATATTTTACTCCATTTTTCTATGTGATGATTCTTACTGTTGATGAATGGGTAGCATATGTAGAATTTACCCATTACTTTAGGATTCGTTGGCTGCCTGCAATAATCATGTACATTTTATATGGTTTCCACAGATTATATTTACCACTCGACAAAATCACTTTTTTCAGTGCACTTATTTTTAGTCGCCACATATCAGCAGATGCCTTAAGCACCCGAATGACAGCAGTGGATTCATCCCTTAAAGCTGATGGGGATCTTCGCCTTTGGGACTGTCACGTAGCGGTACAGATGAACCCAAGCGCAAACAGGATGTAACAAATAATTTATTTACAAACAGGGAAAACAAAAACCCACGAGGGGGCAAAACATAAACAGGACACAAGGAAAATAAACTAGACTAATAACAACTAGACAATACTCTGAAACAGGATACTCACAGATAATACAAGCTCTCAAAAAACCACAGAGGTAATAGGATCACAATGAACCGACACGAGACAGCAAACACAAGGAGATTAAATAGGGAACAGGTGATACTAACTAGACAATCATGAAAATGAGGAAACAAGGGGGCGGGGTTCAGTAACGAGACACACAAGCACATGGCCCAGAACAAGGACCATGTGTTGTACACAAACATGGATCTGTCATGATCCTGTCTCAGAACTAGAGAACTCTGGACAGAATCATGACAGAACCCCTCCCTTAAAAAGCGGCTACCAGACGCTTCAAGAGTACACCAAACTTGAGACAGACTGAGACATAGACATGAACCAACACAACATAGCCAAAAATAACAAAGGCATACATGAAAACCGAATGACAGGATCAGGGTGAAAAATTAGGAACAATAAACAAGGGAGGGGAGGCGGAGGCACAATGAGGTTCACGGGGGATTGTACAGGGTGGGTGGGTGGGACGTTGGTCTTGGGTTTACGGGATTTATACCTCCGATGAGGAACCCGGGTGGGTTTGGGTGGGGAACTGGTCGACACAGTCCGGGGTTGAACCTTAACAGGGGAGAACGGGGAAACACACATAGGCTGGGCGACAGAGGGGACTGCTGCAGCCGGCAATGGAATGAAGACAAGAGGTGTGACTGGTGGTAAGTAATCAGGAACAAGAGGCACTGCGGCGATCGGTGAGACTGGAACAGGACCCAGAGTCTCATCTACAGATTCGAAATCCTCTGAAACAGATGATTCGGAACCCGCACACTCCATCATTGACTCAGAAACAGAGTTCTCTGGAGCAGCCATGGAAACCGCTCTCTCTGCAACTGACTTGAAACCCGCACTCTCCTCCGCTGTGGATGCAGGACTTGAGGATGAAACGGGTCTGACAGGAATCTCCAGAATCTTTACAAGACTTGACATGTAATTGGATAAAGTCTTGGCCACAACTGCAAACGGCATATCCTGGGTTGCTGAAACCGCCCGGAGGAGTGCTTTTGCAGCTGTGTCAGCTGCCGCCCTCTCTGAAACTGACTCAGAGACATCGTTAGCAGCAACAGACTCAAAAACCATCTCCACTGCTTCAGGATCCAGAATAATTCTCTCTGCAGCAGCCTCAGGAATCACGCTCACCCGTGCTGATTGTGGATCTGTGGTCTCTGCAGCAGGTTCGAGAGTTCTCGTGGACTCAAGTGAAGACAGGGACGGAGAACAGAAAGTTCCTCTCCTTCTCTTTCTCCTTGGCCGCGGAGCAGAAGCCAAAACCGGACTTGAGACCGGTAGGAAAGATTTAGAGGGAACCACTGGAGGAACTCTAGTCTCTGTGGATGACTCTGAAGCCGACTCCCACAACCGCCGTCTCTCTCGTTTACCTTGAAGACTTGTAGCTGTGGAGGATGCTTCTGAAGTCGCACTGGGACGAGTCTGGTTCACCAACGTGGCCACAGTGAGAACGTCACCCTCCGGGATCATGGGTATACCAGGTGTTGAGGGTCTGATGGATGTCTGTGACTCCTTCTGTGCCAAACAGGTAATCATCTCCTGGAATGGATGACGAACCAGTTTCTCCCGTTCAGCCAGAGAAGGTGGCTCATTTAGGCCCGCGATGAGGTAGCGTTTTAGTAGGGCATCAGGCAAGAAGACCCTCCTCTCGTCCACGACCCGGGCATACTCTCGCAGGGACCACTTACCCTGGGGAGGGAACGGAAGTTTGCCCCTCCTACTATCAGCGATCGTCTCCTGCCACCATTCTACCATAGAGTCCGATTGTTGATCAAGACACGGTGGAGTACTGTTTGCTGGGTTCTGGTATGGTCGGTTCATTCTGTCACGTAGCGGTACAGATGAACCCAAGCGCAAACAGGATGTAACAAATAATTTATTTACAAACAGGGAAAACAAAAACCCACGAGGGGGCAAAACATAAACAGGACACAAGGAAAATAAACTAGACTAATAACAACTAGACAATACTCTGAAACAGGATACTCACAGATAATACAAGCTCTCAAAAAACCACAGAGGTAATAGGATCACAATGAACCGACACGAGACAGCAAACACAAGGAGATTAAATAGGGAACAGGTGATACTAACTAGACAATCATGAAAATGAGGAAACAAGGGGGCGGGGTTCAGTAACGAGACACACAAGCACATGGCCCAGAACAAGGACCATGTGTTGTACACAAACATGGATCTGTCATGATCCTGTCTCAGAACTAGAGAACTCTGGACAGAATCATGACAGGGACGCCCATGAAATGACCTTCTCCCCCTGTGATGGGCTGATGCGGGAGCTTTTACATCTGGCAGGTGTACAGAACCGGACAATGAGCTTCTGGCACCCAGCCTCGGTTCCTGTGTCTGTCATTACTGCCGCTACCAGGCAAAGCGACACTTTGAGTTCTGTGCGAGCGACTTTGTGACAGGAACCATTCTCTCCTGTCCACAAACGCCTGGACCGGCTCTCGTGGTCCAATGTGACGCAAATTTATCTCTTATTGCTAATAAGCTCATTCTCAGGCGGCAGAAAGCAGAAGCTCAGCTGCATTCATGTCACATGACACCTTCTCTACTCCAACGACTCAATGCAGTTCTTTATTACTTTTCCTTTTTTGTTCTGCTAATGTGAGCAGCTTGTGTTATGAGAGTTAACAAGGACGTCAAGACAAAAAAAATCAGGCAATTGTTTAACCCCCTGGGGACCGAGGTGTATTTGGGGTCCTTGAGATGTTCTGACCTGCCTTGACATTTGTACTTTTTTCAGTTGCTTATAAACATATTAATGGATCAGGTGAAATTACACTCTATTTAGCAGAAACAGGGCTACCATAATATGTGAGCAACATGTATGCATGTTTGTATTTTTTAGAGAATATTGTTTATGTGTGGCTATTGAAACTTTCTGAAATGAGGCCACGAAACACATACAAAATATGCGTCCACAAGACTTTTGACTAATTGATGTTGTGGCCTAGAGTTTTTTTTTTTTTCAAAATGATCTGAAAATCATCCTGCCTAATCGTTCACATAAAACTGTGGATTGGGTTATATTGTGAAAAACAATTTTTTTTTTATGTGAACAGGCCAGCCCATCATGTATAATAAGGTGATTCTCACCTGAGAGAGACAAAGACACACACTTATTATAATTATTTTGTGTATATAGAAATACACACACATGCATGTATATTTAAGAAAAAAAAATATTTGATATTTATATATATAATATAAATTATATATAAATCTATATACAGTATATACATGAAAATATTTCTTAAATATATACAAGCATGTGTGTGTATTTTTTTATAAAATAATTATACACAGTGCACCCACATATATTATGTAAACACAAACTTTTATTTTGGATGCGATTAATCGCGATTAATCATTTGACAGCCCTAAAACAGATATTTTTAGCATGTAGTTTTTATTTCGGGGTGAAATTTTATATTGAAGATTAGCTCATTGTGCTTTTGTCATATCCCTATGTATTTTCCTTTTTGAGGAAATACTGTAAATATTGTATTGTTACATACCGTCATGTAAATATTGCCTCATTTCAGTCCAGACTTTTCTTCATCGTGCTTCAAATATCAAAATTGAAAATCAGTGAGACGTTTATACCTGTAAATTTGGAAATATGAACCAAATTGATGCGATAATTCTTAATTTAGTGTCGTGGGTGACAGGCTTTGATTGAATACTCTGGATCAGTGTGATTAGGATTTCTTTCAACCCGGCACAGAGATACGAAGGCAAAAGTCCAGCCGTTTCTGTCATCGGGCTGCAAATTGCTAAACCGCAGACAATCGACTTGTTTGGAGAGGCAATTGACTCATTTTCACCAGAATAAGGTAACAGACCTGGCGCTGCTTTTTTAGAAGATTGCTAATAACATTTTCATGACCTCTACTCATTCTTTAACCTCTACAACAATAAAAAAAGATACAGACGGAGGAAAATAGGACTCCAGTCATCCTCTTCAGACTGGCGGATGCGTGTGGTGGAGGGTGACTGTCTGAATGCATTTCCATATAAAGACGGAGAAGGGCTTATTTAGATGTGCTTGACATTTTGGTGAGAGGGGAAGGTTAAGGGTGGGACCACTGGAATATTAATATCCGTGGCTAACAAACCATTGCAGAATCTCGCCCCGTGTCTAGACACTCACTTGGCTTTGGAAATGATCCAGAGTCAAGGGTTCGAGTGGAATTAACGTGTGGAATATTTTTCACTTGCATTGACATGCATTCTCAGACAGAAAGGACACGATAGCGGGAATGAGTGTAAATGTTGTCTTGTTCATTTTCTTTTTTGTTTTACACTTTTTTTTTTTCATGAACTTGTAAATATCTCATGGATTATTCCAATGGCTTACACTTTCTTCCAAAACCTCACACTGTATAAAAAGAAGTTGCTGGCTTGCATTTTTATGTACAATCAACTTGGTTGTTTAAAGGAGTAAATTTTGCTGATAATTTACTCACCCCCATGTCATCCAAGATGTCCATGTCTTTCTTTCTTCAGTCGAAAAGAAATTAAGGTTTTTGATGAAAACATTCCAGGATTTTCTCCATATAATGGACTTCAATGGGAACCAAACGGTTCAAGGTCCAAAAGACACTTTCAGTACAAACTGTTCAAAGGGCTTTAAACGATTCCAGACGATGAATAAGAGTCTTATCAAGCGAAACGATCACTCATTTAATAAATAAATAACAAAGTTTAAGTTTTATAAGCTCAAATGCTCACCTTGCTCTGTTCTGTGATGCGCGTTCGTGACTCTCCTGTTCGAACTCGTTCATCAAAATGAGTCAATTCGTTCATTTCGTTCATTGAATGAACCAAATGACACGAAAAAAGATCGAAGTTCGAACAGGAGAGTCACGAACGCGCATCACAGAACAGAGCAAGGCGAGCATTTGAGCTTATAAAACGTAATCTTTGTTATTTATTTATTTATTTAATAAATGAGCGATCGTTTCGCTTGATAAGACCCTTATTCATCGTCTGGAATCGTTTAAAGCCCTTTGAACAGTTTGCACTGAAACTGTCTTTTGGACCTTGAACCGTTTGGACCCCATTGAAGTCCATTATATGGAGAAAATCCTGGAATGTTTTCATCAAAAACCTTAATTTCTTTTCGACTGAAGAAAGAAAGACATGGACATCTTGGATGACATGGGGGTGAGTAAATTATCGGCAAAAGTTTTTTTTTTTTAAAAGTGAACTACTCCTAAATTACAATAAACTGGCTCAAAAAATGTATCTTGTCTAAGTTGAAAATTGAGTTAAAGCTATGTAAATATGTGTTGTCATATTGACTTATTGATCGTATCATTTTTTACATGTTTATTTTCTCACCTTTTTTCACGTAGTTTTGGTTTTATTCACTTTTTATTTTTATTAGGATTATTATCGATGTGTGCTGATCATAGTTGCTGATCGGAGTGTGTAAAATCATTAGACCATGCAACTTGTTTTTTTATTATTATTTTATCTGACCAATCATTAAACCGTTCATCCGTTCATTCATTTATTTCAAATGACATCCATTTTGGTCCATCTCCTGATTTAATGTGCCACTGTGCCACTGTTTTTCTTCTGTCAAATCAACGTAGAAAATGTATGTGGTTCAGATAACATAATATTTTGAGTTGCTGATTATTAAATCATTGTATTAACTCAATTTTTCAATTTCAATGAACTTAAAGTTCAACCAGGTTACTTCATTTTTTTAAGTTTTTTTTTTTTTTTTTTTCTTTTTTTTTACAGTGGAAGTGTTGAATCGATCTGACTTTAGACTTTAAACTCAGTCCAGCTAAAGAATATTGGGGTTTGAAATGCCGAATGTAATGAAAGCCTTTGTTTCCCATTAGGCTTGACTAAACATTTCAATGATTGCAGCTGAAATGCTTTTTGTGGTCATCCTGTCAATATGTTTGATGGGAAATCCTGACCTCCATTATTTGACGAGACCTTATTATATTGTTATACATTTTTTGAAGAATTGTAAATGACATCTGCACATTTCAGATGTGTCAAGAGGTTGAGAAATAGAAAGACAGAGAGATGTAAATTAGATAAAGATAGTGAAAGAAACAAATGAGCATCCACTCAACTCTTCCCTTATCCGATTAGCAGCAGACCTGAGCGGCCGAGCCCAGACTGATTGATTGAATATGAATAATCGATTACAGGCATCTTTTCAAAGGCACGACTGCGCCAGGGCCGTTCTCCGTCACCCTGATTTAAAACAGCAGCCATTATGGTCACTCTATTAGATTAGAGCAAGAGAGGGAGACAGAGACTGGGAGGTTTATGTGAGATCAACCATTGACACAGTGTTTTTACTCTGGTACCCCACAGGAAGAAGAAGAAGAAGACGAGGAGAGAGCGGACAACGGGAAGAACGGAAGGATAGAACCGGTGGGACGGGCAGATTCCTGTGTTGAATCCGCTTCACTCGAGTAAGTCGTCACAGGAGTTTGTGAATTGAATCTCCAAAAAAAAAAACACACACAAAAAAAACAATATCTTTAAGAAATACTTCACCCAATTTTGTTTTTAAATAAATACTATTGAACAAAAATGAGATATCTAGAAAAATATCCAGACTGTGCTTTTCTATGCAATGAAAATCTATTTACCAAAAAAAGTCCACACAATGCAATGCATATATTCAAAGTGTATTTTATATATTTCATATACAGCTTAATATTATACAGCTAATTAGCTAATTAAAGTGTAAAAGTGAAAAGTCTTTTGAGAATTCAGCCTGCCCCACGTAGCAACGGCTCAACCAATGGCATGAGTTTGGGGGCGGGGCTTTCTTTTTGACTGACCAGTGGCAGATGGAGGGTGTGTTTAGGGTAAACTTGCTCAGAAACAATCAATATTTGTCCACTTTTGTTTCTTATTTCAACTCTTAAAACTACAGAAGTTGTCCAGTCAAGCGCAGTGAGTGATTGATTAACAATAAAAACACAGATAGCAGCGGGAATATTAGGCTACTGTCACTTTAAGAGTGAATGCATGGATCCAATATACTGATACACATGCTGTTTACATTTACACGAGACATAACTGATTATGTTTACAAGGAAACTCGTCAACATGGGCATTTTGACTTTTCAAGCGCAAGAAGCATTTCCGTAAAACCTTATTTTAAGTATCAAATAGCTTTTAGTTTTAATTCATTGTAATAACCCTGACTTGTGTTCCAAAATATCTAATTTTTGGGTGAATTAGCCTTAAACTGTCTCGTCATTCTTGTTGTTGTCCTCTCCTTGTCCCTGTTTTTTGTCTCTCACAGGTGTAGTGTTCTCCCTGACTTTTAAAAAAGCCAGAACTAGCCTCAATCTGATCCTAATCACTTAATTGAAGTGTCTGTTTGGTTCCTCCATCGACCCGTGGGTCGTAATGGCCCCTGGAGTTATAGATGGACTGGATCTAGACTAGCGTTAGCTCGTCGCTACTCATAGCCGCTCTGTCATCTTCTAAACTTTTTTATGTATTGCCTTTTCTTTGTTTACTACTTTTCTTGGGTTTTGTTTCTCCTCACATTCCCCTCATTTCTCATTGTCTCTAGTGAAATGGTAAAGCCGGTTGAGGTGTCCAATGGCGGCGGGCCCCTAGGAATCCACGTGGTGCCTTTCAGTGGCAGAGACAGAAGGTAAAGCTCAACAAAAATACATTGTCTACCATAAATTTGTTTTATTCTTGGTTTTGTTCTGAATAATCCAGTTGTGTCCTCTGCATCCTTCAACTTTCTTTCATACCTTATGTGGAACTTCCCCAGCATGTACCATCCATTCAAGATAGTTTTTCCTCATTCCTCAAGGACGTATTGACAGTATTGCGCTCTTTCGAGTGGGACTGTCTATAACTAGTGTATGTTCTCCAGTTAAATAATGAAAGCAAAGCGACATGGAATGGGACACTGCTGAACAAGGACAAAGGGGACACGGGGCATGGCGCTGAATAAATTAGGGAACTTTATTGCTATAGGAAAACCTCAATCCGGCCAACTCAATTCATCTAATCTGCTTCACCCAATCTGACTAAAAGCTCATCCATATCATGGGTCATTCACAACATCCAAGGTCAGCTGGTGTAAGAATCACAAAATGAAAAAAGGAAGGTGCAAATAAATGAGAAAAGTGTTCAAATCCTGCAGATGACGACTATAAAGGGATTTTCGGAGAGCTTTTTATCAGCTATAAAAACGCACAACCTTTTCAGACCTAATTTGATGCTGGTATATATGAATGTCAAGCCAAAAAAAGAAGAAAAAAAAGAATATTATGATGAGTTTCAGTATTGGATTCATGATAAAGGGATAGATTTAATAATAATAATAATAACAAATACCACAATTATCATCCTAAAAAAAATATTGTACATGCCCAATTACTAATTTTCAGAACTTAGTTTAATTATTGATATTATTGACCTAATAATACACACAATGTACATATTTAATAATTTAATTTAATTTAATTTAATTTAATTTAATTTAATTTAATTTAATTTAATTTAATTTAATTTAATTTAATTTATTATTTCAATTTCATTTCATTTATTTTTTTTATTAAACTTGATTGTTTTTTATGATTTTATTGATGCATATATATATATATATATATACGTAAAAATATTGTACATGCCCAATCACTAATACTTAGAACTTAGTTTAATTATTGATATTATTGACATAATAATACATGCAATGGACATTTAATTTAATTTAATTTAATTTAATTTAATTTAATTTAATTTAATTTAATTTAATTTAATTTAATTTAATTTAATTTAATTTAATTTAATTTAATTTAATTTAATTTAATTTAATTTAATTAATTTCATGGCATTATTTCATTTAATTTTTAATTAAATTCTATTGTTTATAATACATTTATTACATTTTTTTATTTATTGATTTATATTAATTATTATTATTATTATTAGGCTGTGAAATATTGCTTGAAATCTATTGTGACTGCACCTTAATAATTTAAACATTCTTATATTACAGTGACAATGCCACTTGTTGTAAGTTTAATTCACATTTATTAGTATGCATCTTTTCATACATTACCATATCACCCCCCGCTCACATTCAGTAGCAATCCGTCCTTGTCACCATGTCCTTGTATAAATATCAGAGTTGTAAATGGCCACCGACGTGATATTTTAGTTAATAACTAACCAGAACTGTCAATTATACCCACTTCCACAGCCACATGTCTGTAATGACTTCATCAGCCTCTCGCGCTGTGATTGGTGCGCGCCGTTGAATGTTCGCTCATTAGCATCTTGATAGAGGGCACTGAGGGGACAGCGAGATCTCAGAGTTTGAACTTCTACAATGACCAGTGTCTTCTCTCAGCCGACAGCATGAGGCGTACGACATCTCCAGAAATTACACAGACACGGAGTCTTGCGGAAACATGACTCCAGTAACGAGATCTCATCACATGACCAGTGTTCACCGCAAACAAGTCAGGGTCTAATTGCTCGCCATAAATGGAACCTGATTGCATTGTTATTCAATTAAAGGCAGTGGAAAAGAACAGGTGGTCTCCTTCTCGCTTAGTCTTCTGGGCCATCACTCAACACACAAGCGTCTCTGGTTATGCTAAAGCCAGAACTAAAGCCATCTTTTAGATGTATGGCATACTGTATATGCTATTTCTTTGATACCACATTGTCAAGTGCTCCAAACAGGACACTAAAGGAGATTATATTACAAACAAAAGGTCCTTACTTTAATGGGAAAACGCCTACCGTCGTCATACTCAGACTCTTGTCAAAGTGTGAGTCTGATACGGCTCCATTGGATTGTGATTATGGGCCCTGTTTCAACCGAACCAGGAAAGAAAATGCCTCTGAACTCAATTCGATAGATCGAATCCCGTACGAAGGACGGCAAAAACATCTTTCCGATCGAGAAATGCCTTGATCGCGGTTCTCTGTTCCTCTTTTAAGATGAATATGCTGTCTAGATCTTCTATAACAGACGCGATGGCTGAATCTCCAGCGGCGGCCATCTTTGTTGTAAACGAATTCAACCCAAGCGCTCTTTTTTTACGTTACTGTTAATCATCTGTCCATCATCGTATAAAGCCCGCCCTGACGATTTGATTGGTTCGTGCATAGTTGCTTCACAACGGACCAAACTTCCCATCCTCAAATGTTGTGGGCGGGGCTAAGCTCGGCTAGCATCCAGGCTGGGGAAAATGCATACTTTTGGGTAAATAGTCTGTCAGTATCGAGATATAATAGTCTTGCATAATTTTAGGACTTTTATTTAGGATGGATAGAATGCAAATTCGACTCAGTCTTATGGTGCGTTCACACCGGATGCAAATAGTGCGTCAGGCGTGAGTGATTTCAATGTTAAGTCAATGCAAAGACGCGATATGTGCAAAAAAACGTCCTGCGGTGCGAATGAGGCGATAAGTGAGGCTCAAACATGCGTCAAGTTTGCGCGAATGGCGCGAATTGAGTGTCTGGCGCGTTAAGTGCGAATGATTTAGTTAGTGCTATTTGTACATTCGCAACTTTGGCGTCAATTCGCACCGCGTTAACCAATCAGGAGCCCGGATCTGGATGCTTCAATAAATTTTGCATTATGACTAAATGCCTGGTGTGGTTCTAATGCACAACAAAGCAAGTATTTTATCACTTACAACTTTATTTCAATATACGAGACATGTTTATTTTGTATTGAATGTTATTTATTCCATATCTAGATTATATGAAATATTATGATGAAAGACAACCAACATTCATGTGCATACGTTTAAGTCTAGTTATCATCAAAACAAAAACAAATGACAGATTAGGTGGATGAGGGCGAGGGTGGTCCTCGCTCCGATGCGGGACATCAGGTCATCAAACTGGGCGCGAGACAGACGGAAGTAATGCTGACAGCGGCCGTCGTCCAGCGAACAAATGGTGAAAGTCGCCAAACGGTTCGCCTCAGAAGGGTCCGGTGGACACAAATACGGCGACGATGAACCCCAGAGCAAATACAGACCGATGACTCTCTCGATGAATGCTCGAATAACATAAAAAAGATGGCCGCCAACGGGTTTCGATTCTGGCGCACGTGACACACGTAAATTTCGCTTCAAACTTTTGTTTTTACACGCGTCAATTACGCTCTTCACGTGCAAATGGATTCAAAGTGTTCAAGCGTATAACTAGACGCGCTATTCGCGTCTGGTGTGAACGCACAGTTAAGGTTGGGACACACTAACTTCTCCATTGGCTTCCGTTTATGCATGTACAAATGGCAAATGTCACAGATAACATATCAGATGTACAGTATAGTAATATGTTTTAACTGGGAATGAGTCTATATAATTTTCTTTTGCCAATATTATGACTATTATGATAAATGACTGTTAAAATTTCCATTTTGTCTACAAACACTAAAAACAAAAACTCTTCCTTTTAAGTGCTACAAGTGAGTTTACGCATTGTAACATTATATTGTATGAAGTATGTAAGAATGTATATTCATTTGGAGATTTGTTATAAAACCATAATTGGCTGAAATTAAAACACTCTTTTGTCAAATAAATAAATAAATAAAACAAATGCTACACTTAAAAGTCAATGTATGTTTAAAATGCTACAAGTACAGTATAAAATACATATCCATTTTAAGATTTGCTAAAATGACATTTGTGCTATTATATTATTAATGTTTTGAAAGTTTAACTTTATGTGAGTGCTGGATGACAAATGCAATCTATAAAATAAGGGCAATAATGCAGTTAAATATCCACTTACAGATAAATGAAGTTCTAGTTATAGGATAATGAATGCATGAGTGTTGTTCATATTTGTTGCGTGTTTGGAAGTAATTTTCCATGCTTGAAGTTTAGCGTGACCGCACCTTAACTCTCCTCTTGTAAGCTAATGAATAATGAGGCCGTACAGATCGTACATCGGTCCAGTGGGAGTCGGGTTGATCCGCTTCCCCACAGCTGCTTTACATCCACATTATGGAGACACAGAGTGCAAGCTGTGTGATTACTCCACAAGACCACACCACAGCCACTCAAACTAATCACATCTTTCTTTCCTTTAAAGGAGGGTTTGATCTATCCATCCATCCGTTTCTCCAGCTCATGCAGGGCTTTTTGATGCCATAATTTTTCCTTCATTCATCAATCAATCATTCAACTCAGGTTCTGCTGTCTGTGCATCCATAGGATCAATCCCTGTCTTCTGCGATCGGCACACACACATCATGCTTCCTAAACGTATTAATATATATTTTTTAGTTTTATTAAAAGTAAATGTTGCAACAGACTCGGGCCTCTGGAAGGAGGAAAGAGTTCGAATGCTCTGTTTATATCAAAATCTGGTGCATTTCACATGATTATATCTCAGGGTTTGTAGATCAGGGAGTCTGAAACCACTGCAGGTCTGAGAACAGTGCCAAAAAATCCATATGGCCAAAGCGGGCTTAAGTTCAGAAAGTCCTTTTTTGATGTATTGAGTTGAAAGAGCCGCTAGGAACAGTAAACTTTCCAAAAGTTCAAGATCAATGGGATGTGTATTCCTTTTTAATGTTTTTATTTTATTTTATTTTTTCCTTTTTTTCCTTTGATAAATGTGACGGCTCCATCTACTTTTTTTTAAATCTTTTTTGAATATGACATAACTATGTTGTCATGAAAGGATGCAGTGGACACACAGTTTTCTTTTAAACATTGATTTGTGGTTTTGTATGATTTATGATTACATAGTTTCCACCCAAAAAAAATACCAATACAGTTTGAAATTATTAATATTAATTATAATTTATTGCGATACTATGCTGTATTAACAAACATTTTAATAATAATAGTTACTAATTAATAATCATTTGTTTAAATATTGTGTAATTTAATAATACTAATAATAAGTTAACACTTTATTTTACAGTGTCCTTGTTACACATTACATGTAGTTTATATAGTAATACTATACATTATGCATAATTACATGCAACTAACCCTCTACCAAACCTATGCTCAACCCTACTTAATATTACTCAGTACTTAAATGTATCATGACACTGTAACAAAGACACCTTTTAGTAAAGTGTAACTAATAAAAATAATAACAACACAAAGACACTGTTAATTTGTTATAATGTAAAGTTACCTCAGAAATAACTGAGTTATATAATCTAGGTTAAGCTTGGGTTCGAGGTTAGTATCTATAGCTATTGTAAAAACTGTAATACACTGTAAAAAATGAGTTATGACAACATATTTTGATGAGTTAAAGCAATTTATAAACATAAGTTAAGCTGTTTCGACCGTTTTCATAAGTTATACAAGATTGCCCGACAAATGTACACCCAATTACAGCCTTTTGGGGATTTGTGCATGAATATGTCATATAGGTCAATATTGCTTGCAGTTCCGATGTTGCTAGGCAACCACAGACAGTCTGCAGTAACTCAGGCATACAATGTCCGATCGGCCCCAAACTTCACATGTTTGATAAGAGTCCTGTCCTGAACACATGACCATGCTCATATTTGGTTATAGCAATAGCGCCACCTGCTGGTAGCAGGAAGTGTGGCAAATACAAATACTTTGACATAGTTTGACATATTTATTATCATTACACAGTGCCCACCGTCTTCCTAAAACCACCGGGTGGCGGCGGCACGGGTGTGAGGGCCCTTTTCATCGCTGCTTGCAGCTTTAATTTAAGTTGACATTACTTAAACATCCAAGTTGATTGTACTTAATTTAATTAAGGCAGCAACTTTTTTTTACAGTGTACATATACATGGGGAACATGACTGTCTACCCGAGTAACAATGATTTAAGTAACTGGTATTTTTGCAAAGCCCTGGTTACCGAAGTAAATATTTGTAGCACTCTGAGCTACAGGGGTCTCTTGATTTCTGGAAATATCTTTACAACAGCATGTATAACGGACTGAATGATTGTAATTATCACTGAGTTCTCTGACAGTAATGTGTGGTGTGTCTGATCTGAGACCAGCGCTTGTGTCTCTGATGTGTGCTGTGACTGTTCCAGGACTCTGGGTTTGTTAGTGAAGAGGTTGGAGAGAGGCGGAAAGGCGGAGCGGGAATCTCTCTTCCAGGAGAACGACTGTATCGTCAGGATTAATAACGGAGACCTGCGCAACATCCGATTTGAACAGTAAGCCTTGAACAGAAACAGGACGTCTTAACCTCTCGTTCCTCTCACGGCTGCCGCTCTGCTTTATCCCTTCAACCTCTCTGTCCTTTTCACACTTTCATGAGCTTTCAGTCTTCCTCTGAGCTTTGAGAGTCTCTTCAGTCTGGCCATCGACCTTCACAATGTTCTTTCATCTCATCTCTCGCTAACTAAACAAAGAGAAACATCTCTGTTCAAAGCTGGCAGAAGTTGTCAATGCAATCAGTTGGAACAATGGAGGTCATTGAAAGGTTTATTATATAATTTTTTTGATTTCCCTTATGTTTGATGCACTGTTATACTGTATGATACTGTAATTTAAAAGTGAATCCCTCCTCAGTGCAAATGGTCAGTTTATTGAAATTAACCTGCAAAACCTTTCTGAAATTATTGAATATATGATGTAACGAACACGACTACCCACATTCGGACAACAGAAGCATTGGAAAATATAATAAAATAAAAACATTCAAACAATAAATCAAAAATAAATTAAATTTAAATATTTCTTTTTTTTGTTTTGATTTATTTATGTATCGATCTAGGACCCATTGACAATGTTAATTAGCTACTTTTGCACCGAAAGAAGAACTGTTGGTGATCATATGCAACATTTTTGATTTGTTTTTGTACCGGCGAGAATGTTTTTACAGCTGAATTTAATAGTGGGCTTAATCACTTCACTGATAATTGCACAAAATAGTTTCAGCCGAATTCACAACAGCTGCATGCACACTTTTTTTTTGTTTTGTTTTGTTTTACTTGGGACATCAAGCAAACACCCTAGAGACTTGACTGCGGACTCTTTTCACTTGCAATACCCCAGTAACAACCTAACAACCATCTTTCTACACCCTAGCAACCAACTAGAGTATACCAGTAACACCCTAACAACCAGCTTGCTACACCCTAGCAACCAACTAGAATACCCCAGTTACACCCTAACAACTATCTTTCTACACCCTAGCAACCAACTAGAATACCCAGTAACACCCTAACAACCGTCTTGCTGCACACTAGCAACCAACTAGAATACCCCAGTAACACCATAACAGTAACACCATAACAACCATCTTGTTAACCCTAGCAAACAACTAAAATACCCCAGTAACACCATAACAACCAGCTTGCTACACCCTAGCAACCAACTAGAATACCCCAGTAACACCCTAACAACCGTCTTGCTGCACACCAGCAACCAACTAGAATACCCCAGTAACACCATAACAGAAACACCCTAACAGCCATCTTGCTACACCCAAGCAACCAACTAAAATACTCCAGTAACACCATAACAACCAGCTTTCTAAACCCTAGCAACCAACTAGAATACCCCAGTAAAACCCTAACAACCGTCTTGCTACACCCTAGCAACCAACTATAATACCCCAGTAAAACCATAACAGTAACACCCTAACAACCAGCTTGCTGCACCCTAGCAACCAACTAGAATACCCCAGTAACACCATAACAACCAGCTTGCTACACCCTAGCAACCAACTAGAATACCCCAGTAACACCCAACAACCATCTTTCTACACTCTAGTAACCAACTAGAATATCCCAGTAACACCCTAACAACCATCTTGCTACACCCTAGCAACCAACTAGAATACCCTAGTAACACCATAACAGTAACACCCTAACAACCATCTTGCTACTCTCTAGCAACCAACTAGAATACCCCAGTAACACCATAACAGTAACACCCTAACAACCATCTTGCTACACCCTAGCAACCAACTAGAATACCCCAGTAACACCATAACAGTAACACCCTAACAACCAGCTTGCTACACCCTAGCAACCAACTAGAATACCCCAGTTACACCCTAACAACTATCTTTCTACACCCTAGCAACCAACTAGAATACCCAGTAACACCCTAACAACCGTCTTGCTGCACACTAGCAACCAACTAGAATACCCCAGTAACACCATAACAGTAACACCATAACAACCATCTTGTTAACCCTAGCAAACAACTAAAATACCCCAGTAACACCATAACAACCAGCTTGCTACACCCTAGCAACCAACTAGAATACCCCAGTAACACCCTAACAACCGTCTTGCTGCACACCAGCAACCAACTAGAATACCCCAGTAACACCATAACAGAAACACCCTAACAGCCATCTTGCTACACCCAAGCAACCAACTAAAATACTCCAGTAACACCATAACAACCAGCTTTCTAAACCCTAGCAACCAACTAGAATACCCCAGTAAAACCCTAACAACCGTCTTGCTACACCCTAGCAACCAACTATAATACCCCAGTAAAACCATAACAGTAACACCCTAACAACCAGCTTGCTGCACCCTAGCAACCAACTAGAATACCCCAGTAACACCATAACAACCAGCTTGCTACACCCTAGCAACCAACTAGAATACCCCAGTAACACCCAACAACCATCTTTCTACACTCTAGTAACCAACTAGAATATCCCAGTAACACCCTAACAACCATCTTGCTACACCCTAGCAACCAACTAGAATACCCTAGTAACACCATAACAGTAACACCCTAACAACCATCTTGCTACTCTCTAGCAACCAACTAGAATACCCCAGTAACACCATAACAGTAACACCCTAACAACCATCTTGCTACACCCTAGCAACCAACTAGAATACCCCAGTAACACCATAACAGTAACACCCTAACAACCATCTTGCTACACCCTAGCAACCAACTAGAATACCCCAGTACACTATAACAACCAGCTTGCTACACCCTAGCAACCAACTAGAATACCCCAGTAACACCCTAACAACCATCTTTCTACACTCTAGCAACCAACTAGAATATCCCAGTAACACCCTAACGACCATCTTGCTACACCCTACCAACCAACTAGAATACCCCACTAACACCATAACAGTAACACCCTAACAACCATCTTGCTACACCCTAGCAACCAACTAGAATATCCCTGTAACACCATAACAACCACCTTGCTACACTCTAGCAACCAACTAGAATACCCAAGTAACATCCTAACAACCATCTTGATACACCCTTGCAACCAACTAGAATACCCCAGTAACACCATAACAACCATCTTGCTACACCCTAGCAACCAACTATAATACCCCACTAACACTCTAACAACCATCTTGATAAACCCTAGCAACCAACTATAATACCCCACTAACACCCTAACAACCATCTTGCCTCACCCTAGCAACTAGAAAGTAAAGTGCAAGAAAAATTGCAAAAAAAAAAGCTCTACTCACAGCAGAAAAAAAAGACTTTATTTTAAGGTGTCCCTGTTACAGTATAATTACAGTATACATTTACTGTAGTATTGTAGGACAAGTACTGAGATGGTGATTGTTCTCCATCATCTCAGTAGCGTAAAGTTTTCTGTAAGGCAGATTATGATGAATCGATACGAATATTGCTTGTAGAAAAGAGGTCTTGCTTCCATATCTCTCATCACGAGCTTCCTCCAGCCCGGTCTCGGGCGACTCGGTCCAGATGATCACGTGATGTGCATGAGACACTGGACAGGGTTCGACACAGGGCACAGCTACGGGATAATTCATAATCTAATCTAAAACTCATTTACATACATCATTCAGGCCGCTTACACAAACTCAACACAACCAGTTAATTTCCCCAGTGTCCCAAAGCATTATAATGTTTTAATTGCTTGGCTATATTTTTGCATAAGACCCAGTCAGGACCTCATATAGGCTATCGCTAACGCAAACCCAGTTCTCAGGTCGATAATGTGTGTGTTGTACATGTTAGGATACTGCAGGCTTTTGTTCTTCATATATTGCCATTCCCCAGGGCGTTGGACTCGTCGATTCGATACGGTAGTCATCCGTAAACAAACTTGCGGTTTATGCGTTTCGAGTCGTTCCGCAAGAGACGAAGGTTTTAATCTGCGCTGTCGCTGTTGCCGCCAGATGCTGTGATCACACACACACACGAGCACAGAACAGTGTTTTCTTCATCTGGCTTTCTCTCTTGATTATGCTCCATGTGGAGTTGTAATTCATAACGATATTCTAATCTTATTGGATTGTTTGCATGGGTAAATATTTATCAGCGGTTGATCTAACTCAATGTAATGATGCGTTGATGGAGTCATTTATTATTCAATCAGACAGAGTGAGTTTGGTGATTATCCACGTGTCACCGCTCTGCACACACACACTGCTCGCGTTGGAGGCGGGTCGGGACACATTTGCATAAAAATAGATGGGCGTCCCTAAAGTGAGACGCTATCGCTCTCTAGACTAGATTGATCTGATGAAGAGTTTATTGAGCGGGAGATAACTTGCTGCAATGTTTCTCATGTTAGACGAGTAAACAGAAACACACACGACTGTTGAGCTCGGCTGTATCTTGTGCGTCTCGTTGGGTTTGAGTTTCCAGTGTCAAACAATCTATATGCAAAATAGTGAAATAAACCTGTGATCTCGATGTGCTTGTCTTATATTTGTTTGGTATTAGTACAATGTAAATGCATAAAGTAACAATAACAATATCTTGACTGGAGCTTCAAATTTCCAAAATCTGACAAAAAAGCAAGATAAAAGTGCTGACACTGTATTTCAAGTCACCTTAAAGGAGTAGTTCACTTTTCAAAAAACTTTTGCTGATAATTTACTCACCCCCATGTCATCCAAGATGTCCATGTCTTTCTTTCTTCAGTCGAAAAGAAATGAAGGTTTTTGATGAAAACATTCCAGGATTTTTCTCCATATAATGGACTTCAATGGGAACCAAACGGTTCAAGGTCCAAATGCTCGCCTTGCTCCGTTCTGTGATGCGCGTTCGCGAATCTCCTGTTTGAACTGAACAACATCAAAATGAACAAATCTTTTTCCGAGTCAATTCGTTCGTTTCGTTCGTTGAATGAACCAAATGACTCGGAAAAAGATTCATTCATTTTGAGTTCGAACGGGAGAGTCACGAACGCGCATCACAGAACAGAGCAAGGCGAGCATTTGAGCTTATAAAACTTAAACTTTGTTATTTATTTATTAAATAAGTGATCGTTTCGCTTGATAAGACCCTTATTCATCGTCTAGAATCGTTTAAAGCCCTTTGAACAGTTTGCAGTTTGGACTGAAAGTGTCTTTTGGACCTTGAACCGTTTGGTTCCCATTGAAGTCCATTATATGGAGAAAATCCTGGAATGTTTTCATCAAAAACCTTCATTTCTTTTTGACTGAAGAAAGAAAGACATGGACATCTTGGATGACATGGGGGTGAGTAAATTACCAGCAAACGTTTTTTGAAAAGTGAACTACTCCTTTAAGTCATATGATTGCTTTATGTGAAGAACAGGCTGACATTTGAAGTATTATTCACTGAAAATTTTACAATATTTTCTTGTAAAATATCAGATTTTCTATGCCAAGATTCAGAAACGTTCAAATGTTCGGGGTCAGGTCTCTTTTTTTTTTCATACGGCAAAGACGATCGAAAGTGACATAGTTGCAGAAGATTATATTTAAATAAATGCATCCCATTATAAAACAGCACAACTGTTTTCAACACTGATAATAATCAGATCCTCATATTAGAGTGATTTCTGAAGGATCAAAACCGGAGTAATGATCACAGGAATAAATTACACTTTACTGTATTCGCATAGAAAACAGCTATTTTAAATTGTAATAATACTTCACAATTTTACAGTTTTACTGTATTTATAATAAATTCAATGCATCCTTGGCGAGCATATAAATTTCCTTAATTTCAAGTCTCTTACGTTGCTGTCTTGAGTAAAAATTTTGTTTTGTTTTTATTACGGAGAGCTACTCTACTAAAATAACCTCATTGTGTGACTCATTGCAATTGAATATATTGTATAAAAAAGTTACTTCTAAACCACTCCATCATGACATGATCTGCTATTTCTCTCTTTGTTTGACTCATGCAGGTTATAGAGTCCCTATCTGCCGCGTCTCGTGCGTCTGATCAGTTATTGTCCTCCATGTGCCACACTTATGAAAACAGATCCTGCTTTCCTGCCTCTAATACGTTTCCCTGCTTCCTCCCCAAGGCTTTGCGATTATGGAAATGGCAGATAATGTGAATTAACCTTGTTTCCAACTGTACTAGTACAATTAGCCAGCGATTAAGCAAGGCAGCCTTTCGACCTCTCCATGTGCTCTGCTTTTAACAATCCCAGTACTTAGGATGAGCCTGAAAGAGATACATCCGTACTGAGATGTGTGTGTGTGTGTGTTGTTCTCTTCCTCAGGGCCCAGAATTTGTTCAGACAGGCGATGCGTTCTCCATTCATCCTGTTCCATGTAGTTCCAGCGGCGAAGAAAGCCCAGTACGAGCTGCTGTCTCAGAATGAACTGGGCCTTCAGACTGGTTCTGGTTCTGGTTCTGGAGACAGAGGTAGTCTGTTGGGAGGAGGCGTGGACTACAGCCCGCGGAGACTGTCCAAAGCGGATTCGACCCGGAGCTATCCCACGCTACCACACACAGCCAACTCTTCCAACATGAGCCCGCCGGGCCCGGCCCAAACCTCCAGGCCCACCAGCGCCACTTCCTCCGTGGGATACTCCAAAAAGATCGGCCGCAAGTTCAACGTCCAGCTGAGGAAAGGTACGGTCATCATAAGTCTCCTCATACACATCACTCACGGCGTTTCAAGGTGAACAGCCTTCCTTACTGGTTAAAGGAGAGATCCTGCTTTCAGATGCAGGTCCAGGTGGAACTTGTAGACTTTCAAATCCGAATGAATCTAAACGTGGGAAAACGTTTTTTATTGCTAGTAGAAAGCAACATCACATTTAACCAGACTATCTACTGTTTGAACAAGCACTGAGTGAACATAGAGCGTAGAATAGTAAAGAATAGAATTGCATGTGTTCCAGTTTTTCTGTGGTTGAAGGTTCTGTTCCTTCCATTTTGATCTTTTCCTGTTTGTTCTATGTTGGCAAATCTGCAAATTCCCCGAAACAAGATCAGTTTACTTGACAGGAGGCACTGCATGACATACTAAGACTTGTTTTAATCAATTGTTTCGATAATACACGGGTGTCTTCTCTTACTCCTATCCATCCATCCACTTCCATCCACTTCCATCCACTTCCATCCATCCATCCATCCATCCATCCATCCATCCATCCATCTATCCATCCATCTATCCATCCACCAATTCATCCATTCACTCATCCATTCATTTATCCATCCATTCATTCATTCACCAATTCATCCATTCATTCATCCATCCATCCATCCATCCACTTCCATCCATCCAATTCCTTCCATTCATCCATCCACTTCCATCCATCCAATTCCATCCATCCATCCACTTCCTTCCATTCATCCATCCACTTCCATCCATCCATCCATCCATCCATCCACTTCCGTCCGTCCATCCACTTCCATCCATCCATCCATCCACTTCCATACACTTCCATCCATCCATCCATCCACTTCCATCCATCCACTTCCATCCATCCATCCATCCATGCATCCATCCATCCATCCATCCATCCATCTATCCATCCACCAATTCATCTATTCACTCATCCATTCATTTATCCATCCATTCATTCATTCACCAATTCATCCATTCATTCATTCATCCATCCATCCATCCATCCATCCATCCATCCATCCATCCATTCATTCATTCATTCATCCATCCATCCACTTCCATCTGTCCATCCATCAATCCATCCTTCCATCCACTCCCATCCATCCAATTCCATCCATCCATCCATCCACTTCCATCCATCCATCCATCCATCCATCCATCCATCCATCCACTTCCATCCATCCATCCATCCATCCATCCACTTCCGTCCGTCCATCCACTTCCATCCATCCATCCATCCACTGCCATCCATCCACTTCCATCCACTTCCATCCATCCATCCACTTCCATCCACTTCCTTCCATCCATCCATCCACTTCCATCCATCCATCCATCCACTTCCATCCATCCATCCTTCCACTTCCATCCATCCATCCATCATCCATCCATCCATCATCCATCCATCATCCATCCATCCATCATCCATCCATCCACTTCCATCCATCATCCATCCATCCACTTCCTTCCATCCACTTCCTTCCATCCATCCTAGTTCAAAATACACTAGTAATATACTAATATTAAATATAAAATACCATATTACAAATATTTATATGATTCTTCAACTTATATGAAGGTTTTTGATTGGTAATTTTTAATTTATTTTTTTGTCATGTTTGTTAGTTTTTTTATATTTCTATTTTGCTTTAATTTATTTTTATTTCAGTCTCAGTTTTAGTAAGTTTAGTACTTTATTACATTTTTTATAACAATAACAACACTTATACAGCCAATAGAATGAGATCCCACATTTAAACATGCATGAGCCATTGCCTTTAACAGGGATTTGATCCTCCATTCCAGAAGACCTCATGCTCCATCAAGTTCATCCTAAACGTGTTTTTTGGGGTTCAAGTTCTTCCACACCTAACGTGGAAAACCATTTCTATATCGACCTCGATTTGCGCACAGGCATATTGTTTAAACAAACTATTGGAGCGCAGTTATAAACGTCATTGTATGGTGTTGCATTACGTTGTTATTATTAACTTGAATAATAATAAGTCATTGATTGGATGCAAGTATCCATATGCATATGCAAACAATACACTCCCCCGAGAAGTCTTTTCATCTTATTTATCGAAACGCCCTTGAACTATAAAAATAGCATGCGATATGTGTTTTTAATTTATCTATTTGCTTGTTTTGCTCTGAAGTTGCTTGTGTTTTCTGCTGTTTTAATAGCTGATGATATCTGTGTGAACGGTGGTGTATCTGTTCTGCTGTAGTGGCTAGCATTGTGTAACTAATGCAGTTAGTACTTCAAAGCACTCTATCTGCCATTGTCAGGAAGAGTGTGTATAGACTCACACACGGGTCCAAATCCCATTTGTTCTGCACGGCAGCTGCATCTCAGCGTTTCACACCGCAGGAGAACTAGAAATGTCTATCAGAGATACGACAAACACACACAAACACTCGCATATTCATGCATAAACCAGGACGCGCTCACACACACGGCGACGTCTGAGGAATATCTATTCCTGCTTAGGCAGCAGCTCTTGATCTCTACTAGCGGCGGCTTTTGAAAAGAAAATTCTCCAACGTCAAGCCAGAAAACTTTCTCTCCGTCTGATGTTGTTTTCCCTCCTCTCTTTGTCACCATGTCCTGATTTTAGCGATGTCGTAATCACACGCTCCAGCTTGTTTAAATGAAAGAGCAAAAAGAGCTTTCTTTGTCAGCGGGCTTGTCGTATTCGCATCTATTAGGTTGGCGCAGCAGGAGGAGAGAGCGGTAAAGACACAATTAAATCCTGACAGCAAATGGGCCGGGCTTCAGCGCAGTGTGAAATACACAGTGTGTGTGTGTGTCGGGAGCACTACGCCACGCTAGCCTTTAATTGAAGAGACAATCATGGGTGAAAAGGGAGTTTTTAGCTGGAGTTGTGAGGCTGTTGAATGTCTGTTGTGTGTGTGTGTGTGTGTGTGGGGCGGCTTTTTGGATTGTAATATTCAGGTTTAAAAGTTATCTGACTGTCCTCGCAGTATCTCGATGCATCCTAGTTAGCTTAGCCCTTGTGAAAAATAAGTACACTTAAACACATTTTATTGCAGAAATAATGTATTGTAAACTGAATTTAATGTTTTTAGACACTTAATTGCAGTAAAATGTCAAATTTTATTTAATACAGTTTATTAAGAGCGTTTCTTGACCCAATTGAGTAGTGCATCTCTATATGGAATATCATAATTACTTCTATTGTTTATTAAAAATATAATGTTAAATTGTGCTGAATGTATCCTAAACTAAGACACACTTTAATGGGACCTTGCATTTGAATGTATTTGTACACTGTAAAAAAATATGTTATCACAGCATTTTTTTATTTTGTCAAACCAACTTAAATAATTTATTTAGTTCAGATAACTTATTATTTTGAGTTTCTAATGATTAAATCAAACTCCTTCATTGTATTAACTCACTTTTTCCAGTTCAATCAACTTAAAATTTTAAGGCAACCCAGGTTACTTACTTTTTGTAAGTTAAACCAACAATTATTTTTTTTACAGTGTAATAACGAAGTTGCAATTTGGTACATTTTAAATATTTTTCTATGTAAAACTTAATTATAATCAAGCACTTTAGTGTGTTAGTCAATACATCAACATGTGTTCTAAGGCACAATAAAAGATAATGTTAAACACAATGTTTAAAATATACTTTAATAAGTTTTATATTATTACAACATGCACTTTTTAATAGTGTATTTATGTGTGTTAATAAACAGTCTGACTGATGGCTTTGGCCTAAAAACATCAAAAATGAGTAGTCACAATCTCTTCTGTAGTGCAAGGGATTGTGGGTAATATCAGTTGGATAAACATGCACAAATGTGAAAATACGTCTGATACTCCACCACGCCACAAGGGCATCTTTGACACTGTTTTAACAGAAGCTTTATACACTGTCTGGCTCAAAAAATAGGCAATATTTAAACATGGCTGTAAATGGGGACTGGACGACATGGTTGTTTAAGAAATGAAAAGCTACACCCAATTAGGATTAGAAGATATGATATAACATAACAGAGACCTAATAATCACGGCAATAATGATCAATCATTATTACAGTCTTAAAGGAGTAGTTCACTTTTGCTGATAATTTACTCGCTCCCATGTCATCCAAGATGTTTATGTCATTCTTTCTTCAGTCGAAAAGAAATTAAGGTTTTCGATGAAAACATTCCAGGATTTTCTCCATATAATGGACTTCAATGGGAACCAAACGGTTCAAGGTCCAAAAGACACTTTCAGTGCAAACTACAAACTGTTCAAAGGGCTTTAAACGATTCCAGACGATGAATAAGGGTCTTATCAAGCGAAACGATCACTCATTTAATAAATAAAAAAAAAACAAAGTTTAAGTTTAATAAGCTCAAATGCTCGCCTTGCTCTGTTCTGCGTTCACGACTCTCCTGTTTGTTCATCAAAATGAACAAATCTTTTTCCAATTCAATTCGTTCATTTTGTTTGTTGAATCAACCAAATGACTTGAAAAAAGATTTGTTCATTTTGATGAACGAGTTTGAACAGGAGAGTCACGAACGTGCATCACAGAACAGAGCAAGGCGAGCATTTGAGCTTATAAAACTTAAACTGTGTTATTTATTGATTAAATGAGCGATCGTTTCACTTGATAAGACCCTTATTTGTCGTCTGGAATCATTTAAAGCCATTTGAACAGTTTGTAGTTTGCACTGAAACTGTCTTTTGGACCTTGAACCGTTTGGTTCCCATTGTAGTCCATTATATGGAGAAAAATCCTGGAATGTTTTCATCAAAAACCTTATTTTTTATCAGCAAAAGTTTTTTGAAAAGTGAACTACTCCTTTTAAGCGTTTGCATATTCAAATCCAAACAGTTGCTGCGTCCCAATTCACATACTATCCGTCCTAAATAGTATTCGAAATTAGAATTAGTGTGTCCCAAAACGTAGTATGTTGAAATGAGTATTTCAAGGGGACCCGGATGGTCGACTTTAGAATCCAAAGTGCAGATCCGTGCTCAAAACCCATTGAGCTGTGGACGAGGATTGGAACTACAAACGCGAGTAAAAAAACTACAAACATGGCGGATGTGCGAGACCAACTGTTAAGATAAAGGGTTTTGAGTGATTATTAATCAGTAGCCTATCTAACCTGACCAAAATATATGGATTAATTGTTCTCCACATTATATTTAATCTAAAACAGCACTATAAACTCATTCACTTTTAAATACAGCAGTATGGAAACATTGGACGAGTTCTCTGAATGACTGGCAGATCAACTTACGACTCCAAAATGGTGGGAGATTAATTTTAATTGAATGTGGAGGATTTAAACTGTGGTAAGATGATTGACAGGGCAGTTTAAACAGTGACAGATTGCCCGCATAGCGCCAGTTAAAGACGCGATTATGATGAAGTAGTATGTCCCAAAGCTTGCATACTCTTCTGCTTTACACTCATAAGTATGTACTTTTTCTTCTCAAAAACACTACATAGTTTTAGAGCATACACTCTTAGAAGAGAGAGGGAAATGAACAAACGCAGGGCATGGTGCCCGCTGGCTCGTCTGGCTCTGGTGTAGCAGATGTTGAACGCTGGCGCACTGGCACGAGAGTTGGTCTGAGCTCGGGGACTGGCTTGTTATAGGCTAAATACAGCACGCTCTGTGGGAGCTTTCAGCTCTTACCAGCACATGCTCTGACAAACACCAAAGGCTTGCTCTCGGCCCGGGACGTCACCTGGACGCTGATGTGTGTACAAAAACGGGAAATATTGGCCCTTGTAGAAGCTGTTTAATCTGTCAGAGCTTCAGCACTTCTGCGCCAGCCGAGAGATTTATTTGCTCTGGGCACTTTACCACCACCAAATAAAAAACACTAAGAGATTTATGAAACACAATGTTGTCTTTATATCACCTTCGAGTTTTATTCAGTGACAGGTGTACTACGGAATAAAATAATACATCTAATGTTGATTAAACTCAAAGTTCATTCTGCTAAAGGGACTGTAGTGGTGAATGGCTCACTCAAAATATGTATTTTTTATACGCATCAGTAAAAATAAAATGTAAAAAATAGAATTTTCTGCCCAAATCTCTCTCTTTTTTTCCATTAAGATGCTGTTTTGAGGTTTTTCCCCAGCATTTTCCAACTTTTTATCTCTAGGTTATCGCAAATCAATATATTCAATGTCCTTTAATAATATGTTTAAGAATATTAATAATTTGTATTATTATTTTTTAAGTTTCTTAAAAGGGGATGATCTTAAACAGTTACTTTTAAGATACATTTTCAGAACCAAGTTTA
The DNA here is from genome assembly GCF_988280905.1 of Pimephales promelas. Classification (NCBI taxonomy): domain Eukaryota; kingdom Metazoa; phylum Chordata; class Actinopteri; order Cypriniformes; family Leuciscidae; genus Pimephales; species Pimephales promelas. The sequence goes on along the minus strand of NC_142790.1, from coordinate 2,351,094 downwards.
CATTGTTTTATATCCCACATATTCCATCGCATTTTTAAAGAAAACTGGCCGCATAATCAATCAATTTTTGCCCGCAACAATCACAAAAAAAAAACTCAGTGTTTTTCTGGAAGGACTGAATACTATTATGGTAAATGTTAAATATAAATCGCAAATTTTTTTTACAAATTTTTGGAAATTACCACCACAAAATCAGTCATTTTGATCGCAAAAATCACAAAAAAAAAAAAATCGTGAGATCCTGGAGGGACTGTTTTAGGTTTCTTAAAAGGGGATGATCTTAAACAGTTACTTTTAAGATACATTTTCAGAACCAAGTTTACATTGTTTTAACAATAGTCATATATTTTAATGGAAAATATGCCAAATATGATGTTTCCCGCCATGTGGATATGGGGTTTTGCTTTTATCTCAATCAACTGCACTCATTTAAAGAGTCTTGCTCCTTCTTCCATTAGTACATTTGTCTTTTTTGTGATGATAATCTTAAAATAGTATTTAAATAGGTCTAAGACCACACCGTCCTCTCTCATTTGTCTTTCTCTCTCAACCCCTGTTAAATTAATGGATTGCAGAGAACGTTTTTCTAATTTTTTCCTCAAGCTGTAATTTGCTGTCCTGCCTTACATTGGCCATTTTTCAACCCTCCTTTTTATTGAAGATGCGAGACTTTGGCACAGTAAAATAGACAGCATTCTTTATTATCTTTATCTCACATAATAATAATTAAAAAAAAAAAAACCTGAATGGAGACCTAACCACATCCATGATTAATTAGTGTTAGGCTATTAGTGTTCCATCTCTGTAATTACTTAATTGTAAGCCGTTAACTACTGAATGTCCTAATGGCTGTGAGTTTGATTCTAGTAATTATCCTAAAGGAGGCATCAGGTGGCGTTTGATAGCCTCGCTGGCCTGTTATTGACTGGCTCCGTTCTCCCGGCTGTGGCCGTATGTCTTGGAACATTTAGCCGGCACTATAACAAACATAAAACCATTTAGAGACCAGCACAGCCACTGACCCCAGACCAGTGACACTTGGGCAGGCTTGTTGTTCCTTTGGAACATGGGAATTTCAATACTCACACTCAGACTCTCTCTCACACTAACTCTCTCACTCACACTCTCTCTCTCTCTCTCTCACTCAATTCAATTCAATTCACACCCACTCACACTCAGGGATCGTCACACTCAGACGACGTCTTAAACCCAAACTTTTTGAAAAGCTGGTGGTGCTAAAGGGAATCGAATAGATAGATGTCTGAAACACATAGGTACACCACCTGGAGGAGTACACCATCAGTTATTTAAAATATAATTGACTTCGTGTTATTGAGTTCTTGTTCCTGAGTGCGAGGTAATGGTGGTGATAAAACATAATAAAAGATGTTAGAAGCTTTGTATTTCCTACAGGGCTGGGGAAGGGAAGAGGTATATAAAATGAAAACGAAAGTTTCTAAGTAGTTGCACACATCTAAATAATTGTTGGCATTCAGAATAGGCCCAGATAGATTTCAGCCTAATAGGGATGCCTGCACTGAATTGCCAATTTCACGTGTATTTTCTGTATTTTCAAAATACAAAATACTGTATTTGTATTTAAATACATTTTTCCACACAGTATTTTGTATTTGTATTTAAATACATTTCCATGTATTTATGCCCATCCCTGCTCACACTCTCACTCTCTCACACTCTCGCTCACACACACTCACACATTCACACACTCCCACTCTCTCACATGCACTCTTAAACACACTCTCTCAACAAACATACACAATAAAATAAAAATTCTCTTTAAAAACAACCAAAATGGCTTGTACATTGTATGTGAATTGGGACATTTTTATAGTAATTTAAAGAAATGTGCTTATTTTCTAAAATCATTTACATGAATTAAAAAGCTGTCTTTATTTGAGCTTTAGAGTTATCATTTTATGGTTTATGGCATAGCAACCAAGTTGTAAAATTGCTCAAATCTGCTAAGAAAAATCGCTCGCCGCCATGCAAAATTCCCGATCATGCGGATTACTATTAAAATAGTTTGATTTTTCCCACAAAAACAACAGCGGCTTTCCACTGTCAGGACAAACAGGTCCAGTAAGAGTTAAATGTGACCCCACCTGAAGTGCCTCACTCCAACCCCACTCTTTTCAATAAATAGAGGTCAAAATACATTTGTGGTAATTAATATCATGCTACGAGTGTTTCTGATTGAGCTTAACCCGCATTGATCCTGGAATATTCCATTTAACCTTTTTTTTGAGCCAACCATGAACATGACACATCCCAGTTATTACACAAGCGAGCGAGACAGTCCTGAGGGCTACGAATGTGTCTCCAGATAAGAATACGTGTGCCCTCCTCCGGCCTATCAGTCGCTCTATCTCCCCCGCTGCCTTTTCTTTTACCATTACAGCCGTTGTTCAAATGATAAGGTCAACCTTACTGATCCCTCTGTGTCCTGACCATTACTCTTTTCTCTCCGCGTCTCCAACATCTGCCTATTCGTATTCATTTGGCACTCCTAAAAAGGTCATTTTGTGGACAGGGAGCAAATTGCTGTGCATACCCTGCGTCTGAGCCCCTAACTACATTTTCCAGGATTAAGTAACGTCTGTGGCAAGCTGTAAAGCTCAATTTGCCTGACGCATGTGCACATCAAGACCCTTCAAAGCCTGCGTTTGGAGGGAGTTGGCCCTCTTTTCAATAAGGAAAGGCGAATGCATGCATTCAGGAGGACCTGGCGTGACGACCCGAGCATGTGATGTTACTGTCCCGCTAAAGCGCGTGCCGCTGAAACACACGCGTCTAAATTTGAAATCACACTGCGGTTACGCCGTGCACCCAGATGGGTTTGAAACGTTTAATTATGGTGGCTGTGTTGCCATATGCTTGGCTTTTGCCTGTGTAATTTGTATTTGTGCGCACAGGCGGTCATGGAACACACTTTTTTTTATCTGTGCTGTTAACGGACTTAAAAATATCCCGTCGGATGGATTCAGATTAGTTATTAGATACAGTAGACTTGAGCAGGACTGTAATTTTACTGCGGCCGATGTGCAATCCAAGTGACAGTGTCAAATATAGAGTTCACTAAACTTTTGCAACACTTTAGCTCAACGCAAGGGCCAATGATTTATATAATGATATATATATATATATATATGAAGAGTTCAGATGCAAAAGCCTCTAAATGCCATTTGAAATGTTCTTCTTTAATGATGATTTTTATCAAACTTGTATATTTAAGTTCAGTAATTTCACTTAAATAACAATTAATAGGTAATTATCATTGCCATTTAAGTGAAATCACTGAACTTAAATATACAAGCTTGATAAAAATGGTCATTCTAGAAGAAAATTTCAAATGGCACTTAGAGGCTTTTGCATCTGAACTCTTCATATATATATATATATATAGAAGAAGACTCACCAAAGCTTCATTAATTTTGATCAAAAATACAGTAATATTCTGAAATATTATTAGCATGTAAAATAGCTGTTTTCTATGGGAATATATTGTAAAATATAATTTATTCCTGTGATCAAAGCCGAATTTTCAGCATCATTACTCCGATGATCCTTCAGAAATCACTCTAATATGATGATTTGATGCTCAAGAAACATTTATGATTATTATATATGTTTAAAACAGTTTTTGCTGCCTAATGTTTTTTTGTGGAAACCATGATTTAGTGCTGCTCAAAAATGTGGGGTATTTTTTTATTTGATTTAATTCAGAAAATAATGCTTTTATTCATCAAGAATGCATTACAAGTGACATTAAAGACATTTATAATGTTCTTGAAATATTTATATTTCAAATAAATGCTGTTCTTTTGCACTTTCTATCCATCATAAAATCCTGAAAAAAAAAATATGATGGTTTTCACCAAAATGTGCAAGTTTTCAACAACCTGGAAACTGTTATTTTATGGTTTAATTCTTATCTAAAGGGAAGGACCCAATGTGTTCAGGCGGAAGGTTTTCAGTCAGATCCATTGGAGGTCGTTAAGGGAGTCCCTCAAGGATCTGTTCTAGGTCCGTTATTATTTAGCATATATATATATAAATTGTTTGGATTTTAATATTGAAAATACAAGGTTTCACTTTTATGAAGACGATACAATTATATATTGTTCAGATCCACCTAAGCAACAATCTGTGGCTTTCTTACAGTCTCCTTTCGATATAATACAAAATAGGTTTTGTGCATTGAAGCTGGTCCTAAATGAGAAAAACCCCAAATGTATGCTATTCTCAAACTCTAAAATCTCTACTGAGAATTCAATCTCTCTTTTGACTTTTCAGGGTAATCTGATTACATCAGTATCCGAGTACAAATACCTTGGCATCATTATCCATAACACATTACGTTTCGGGTCGCATATTAATTATCTGAGGCAAAAACTTTAGGATTTTATTTTAGAAACAAATCATGTTTTTCATTTAATGTGAGAAAGAAACCTTTTTAACAGTTCTTGACTATGGGGATGTAGTATATCAGCACGCCCCCTCTTACCTCCTTGTCTCCCTGGATGCTCTGTACCATGGTGCTTTGAGATTTATAACTGGATGCAGATTTTCGACACACCATTGTGACCTATATAAAATGGTTGGTTGGTCGTCGTTGAGCATTAGAAGGAAAAGGCACTGGTATCAATTGATATACAAAGCTATATTGGGTTATTTACCCCCTTATCTTTGTTGTCTTAGTTATTCATTACGTTCTAAATCGATCTACAATTTGCGTGTGCTTTTTGTCATAACCGAGATGGGTAAAACCTCTTTTAAATATGCCGTAGCATCAGATTGGAATCTTCTCCAGACTGAGATGAAGTTAAAAGAAATAGCATCTTGTGGTCAATTTAAATATTTATTAGATAATCGTCAGAGTAAACTAATTGTGTGTAAATGTTTGTAAGTAACTTTTTTTTTGTAATGAGATTTGTTTATGTCTGTGTGTTGTAACTTTGATGTTAAATGTCCATGTAAACTAAGCTGCTTATCTTGGCCAGGACACTCCCGAAAAATAGATTTTAATCTCAGTGAGTCTTTTTCCTGGTAAAATAAAGGTAAATAAATAAAACCCTTTCAAATGACTCACATCAGCGTCCACTTTTAAAACTTTTTTCACAGATCAAGGTTTGCTCACATTATATTCTTTATTTAGTAAGATAAGTTTAAATGACTCTAATATATATTAGAGTCATTTATAGACATTTTATAGAAAATATGTGGTGTAATAAAAAAGGAATCAACTGATAAATAAAAGCAACCAGGACATATACAGTTTCAGTAAGGGAGCACAATAAAAAAAAAATTTTTTTTTTTATTTATTTTTATTTTTTTAGTTTTTTTTTAAATTGATTTTCTATTTTAATTCTACATTAATAATTATTCATTCTGTTGTTTCTGCTGATATTATCATTCATTGAGTTGTATACATCTAAATGTATTTTGTTTTCTTTTGCTTTTTTGTAAAATTTAAAATCCTAATAAAAATACTTATTAAAAAAAAAAAAAGAATATGTGGTGTATAAAAAGCAACCTTTTACAACTCAAACTACGCTAAACATAGAACAAATTCACAAATCCTCTTCTCAGTGTGTGGTCACTGTAACAGCATGTTTGGTCTACAGACAGACTCGAGTGTTTTGTTTGTTATTCCTGCGCTGTAGGTCCGGAGGGCTTGGGTTTTAGCATCACCTCCAGAGACGTGCCCATCGGCAGTTCGGCCCCCATATATGTGAAGAATATCCTCCCCCGTGGAGCCGCCATCCAGGACGGGCGTCTGAAAGCTGGAGACCGGCTGCTCGAGGTGAGAAACACTGAAGCTCTTGAGCATCACATGACCTCTGTGACTTCCTCTCACAGCTTCCTCAACTTCCTCTACAAACATTTCAGCAGCAAATATGGCTTTTCTTTGATTAAAAAAAAAACTTCTTCCGTTCCCTGTTTCATACCAAGTACCGTCGAATTGTTTTCCAGAGGATTTCCGTTCTTAGTTCATTCTGCTGGTCCATCGGAGACGACATGTCTCATTGTTTTCCTCTCTCCCTTGTGAGAAGCACTTTCCTTTTTAGTTTCGGAAAGTAAATAATGTTCATAAAAGAGAATGGACAAAAAGAACTGATTTACAATGACAGCCAATCAACAATGGCCATTTCATTTAGAAATGGAGCAGGACACCTGCAGGCTCTCATGCCAGAACGTCATCCATTTGGCTTAACAAACCCTGATTCATCGCTTTAATGGAGTCAAGGCCTTTCAGAGTGCTGTCGGTTCACCATGGGCCTTTATGTTGCCATAGAAATATGAGGACTATCTCCTGTTGTCATGGTCACAATAATGCGACTGCCATTAATTGAAATGTTTGATCAGATATAATTGCACAGAACGCAATTCGTGCTTTATTAAACACCCTTTCAAATGACTCGCATCAGTAAAAAGTGCCACTTTTTCACAGGTCAAACTTAAATACTGTATATCATGATCTGATAATCTGATATTGAGAACATTATGTATTAAAATAAAATGATATGTGGCTACTGTCAACAAAAACACCTCCAGGAATTGACCGGTGTGCTTTCTGAAACTACATCCCAGGCATGATACACTGTTCCCAATGCACTGATATTATACACACATATCCTTTATATATATCGTTATAGTATCATTTAGGATTTATTGTGTTTGTTTAAAGGGATACTTCACCTCTGGAAAGATGAATGTGTATTTAAAATGGGTCATTTGTGTAAAAGAAATTAGACATTATTTTTGAATTTGGAGCTTTATAGACTGAGAAAAGACAGAAAATGTATTTTTGGCTTATATGGATGAAAAACAACAACTCCCAGAATGCACTTGCTACACAGTAGCTACACAGTAGTTAAAGAGTAACTAAACACTTAACCGACTTTTTTTAGTTAATGATCTGTAAGAATGGGTCTTTATTAATACCAGTCATTGATTCGAGTAACTTTTTTGACATTTGTTTATAAAGTGTTTTATTTCTACAATATATGGTGTAAAAGCGTCTTAGTGCTGCCCTCTTCAGGTTGAACGGTGGCTACTGCAGTTGAATTTTCCTATTGGATGTTCCGCACTTCGTGACGTACGCAGGTTTCAGCATAAAAACCATCTTGTGTCGTCAAAACCACTGTAGGGAGTCAGGAATTGGAATTGCGATTGTATTGAAAACGATCAGGATAGAGTGTTTTAGCATCGATTTCGTCCCCTCTATCTCCGCTGGGGTCTGCCCACTTTTTCAGCATTTTCAAATATTGCCAGTGGGTGGAGTCAGGCTCTGACCAGGGGTTTAGTTACCCTTTAAACAACAAGTCTAGGCTAATAGTGATGAGTCTGCCCGAAAATGTGTTTCGAGATCGCCCACAATTTTTGCGTTCTACAGTCGCCATTCATTATGTTTATTGTTTACTGTGGCGAGCAGGACGAGTGAGGGCCACGGGAGAACGGTGTGAGGATGGTAACCCCTACTACTCCGCTTTCTCCACAGAACAAGAGCCTGCTAGCTTAGCTTCCAAAAAAAAAGATGGCCGACACTATGTGTTCATTCTGTGAGTGAGATCGCCCTCTATGGGCGGGTTGAGGACATGCGGGACAGACCTGACTACTGAGTGTAGTCTTTAGCCTCTGGACAAACAATCCTCCGATGACACCAAATGACGTTTTTTACATTGTTTGTCAAGACAAAAAACACATAAATCTCTCGTCTAAGGGGGATATGAGGGTGGAAAGCACGGTAATTTGAAAATACTAAAGGTTTCCTTCTAATACAGTCTTAATGTTAAATCCTGAAGTATCCCTTTAATGCAAATGGCTTACAAAATGTATTTAATAAATAATTTATTGTTAAGACAAATATTTATCTCTTTTGTGTGTGCGTGTAGGTGAATGGAGTGGATCTGAATGGTAAGACTCAGGAGGAGGTCGTGGCTCTGTTGCGCTCGACTCCCATGGGAGGCACTGTAGGTCTTCTCATCGTCAGACAAGAGGACGCTTTCCTGCCCCGCGAAGTGGTGAGTCACTCAAACACACACACACCTAAATGTGCAACCTTCTTAAAATGGTTTAACAATGGCCCCAGTAAAACGGTCTCTCGATATCACACAGAGTTCATATAGCTCCATGAAATGGCCTCTTCAACTCCTTCCCTGCCTCGGGCCTATTTAGGTCACATGTGTGCCACGGAGGCAGCTGCCACCCGCCTTAACTCATTTTGAAGTCATTATTATTTCCATAATAGATAATTCAGGAGTGCAAATGAACTCCAGGCTGCCTTGACATTTGTATGCAGATTTATTTCTTGGTCGACATTCCATAAAGATGCTTCTTTATTGAGTCAGTGTGGAGGGTTCCCATTGGCTGTCTCAATGAACTGCTGTTTGCAGCGTCAGTGCAGTTCCTCCTTTCCTATATGCGGTATGATCAAGTCATGTCCAGGTCCAGCCCCATTCTGTTTTCTAAAATGATATGTATCATAAAAGTCTAGAGCAGACAGCCAGTGCCGTTTAGTGATTGTTTAACATGACATATTTTGTGTTTCCTATAAGTGAGTCTCTTCACTAAAGGGAGTTGGCAGTCATTTAAATCAAATTGTACTTTGCTGGTTAGTGTTCGTGCAACATCGAACTGCAATTACACTATCAAATGTCTCAGAGGTGAATATATGCAGGCATGTAAGAGTCTCTATTCATTTGGAGAAAACCAACATTATGTAAAATTAAGCTGTATGGGTGAGGACTTGGAATAGAGTGATAATGGATCATACCCTGCCATTACTTTGACAATAATATTTTAAAACTTATAATATGAATTTACAGTTTTTTACACACGTTTTCAAAACAAAGTCTCCTTTTTTCAAAACTCTACACACAATTCAGAAACTGCGCACAAGAAATGCAAAATTACGGACCCCGCCTAGTCCCACTCTGGCAAAAAAATAATAATTATAACTATCTTGTTGCCTCAAGATAGTAACTCGTGGCCTCAAGATAGTAATTCGTGGCATCAATATAGTAACTTGTGGTCTCAAGATAGTAACTCGTGGCCTCAAGATAGTAACTCGTGGCCTCAAGATACTATTTCTTGGCCTCAAGATACTATTTTGTGGCCTCAAGATAGTAACTCGTGGCCTCAAGATAGTAACTCGTGGCCTCAAGATAGTAATTCGTGGCATCAATATAGTAACTTGTGGCCTCAAGATAGTAACTCGTGGCCTCAAGATAGTAATTCGTGGCATCAATATAGTAACTTGTGGCCTCAAGATAGTAACTCGTGGCCTCAAGATACTATTTCTTGGCCTCAATATACTATTTTGTGGCCTCAAGATACTAACTCGTGGCCTCAAGATAGTAATTCGTGGCATCAATATAGTAACTTGTGGCCTCAAGATAGTAACTCGTGGCCTCAAGATACTATTTCTTGGCCTCAAGATACTATTTTGTGGCCTCAAGATACTAACTCGTGGCCTCAAGATAGTAATTCGTGGCATCAATATAGTAACTTGTGGCCTCAAGATAGTAACTCGTGGCCTCAAGATAGTAACTCGTGGCCTCAAGATACTATTTCTTGGCCTCAAGATACTATTTTGTGGCCTCAAGATACTAACTCGTGGCCTCAAGATAGTAATTCGTGGCATCAATATAGTAACTTGTGGCCTCAAGATAGTAATTCGTGGCATCAATATAGTAACTTGTGGCCTCAAGATAGTAACTCGTGGCCTCAAGATAGTAATTCGTGGCATCAATATAGTAACTTGTGGTCTCAAGATAGTAACTCGTGGCCTCAAGATAGTAACTCGTGGCCTCAAGATACTATTTCTTGGCCTCAAGATACTATTTTGTGGCCTCAAGATAGTAACTCGTGGCCTCAAGATAGTAACTCGTGGCCTCAAGATAGTAATTCGTGGCATCAATATAGTAACTTGTGGCCTCAAGATAGTAACTCGTGGCCTCAAGATAGTAATTCGTGGCATCAATATAGTAACTTGTGGCCTCAAGATAGTAACTCGTGGCCTCAAGATACTATTTCTTGGCCTCAATATACTATTTTGTGGCCTCAAGATACTAACTCGTGGCCTCAAGATAGTAATTCGTGGCATCAATATAGTAACTTGTGGCCTCAAGATAGTAACTCGTGGCCTCAAGATACTATTTCTTGGCCTCAAGATACTATTTTGTGGCCTCAAGATACTAACTCGTGGCCTCAAGATAGTAATTCGTGGCATCAATATAGTAACTTGTGGCCTCAAGATAGTAACTCGTGGCCTCAAGATAGTAATTCGTGGCATCAATATAGTAACTTGTGGCCTCAAGATAGTAACTCGTGGCCTCAAGATAGTAACTCGTGGCCTCAAGATACTATTTCTTGGCCTCAAGATACTATTTTGTGGCCTCAAGATACTAACTCGTGGCCTCAAGATAGTAATTCGTGGCATCAATATAGTAACTTGTGGCCTCAAGATAGTAATTCGTGGCATCAATATAGTAACTTGTGGCCTCAAGATAGTAACTCGTGGCCTCAAGATACTATTTCTTGGCCTCAATATACTATTTTGTGGCCTCAAGATACTAACTCGTGGCCTCAAGATAGTAATTCGTGGCATCAATATACTAACTTGTGGCCTCAAGATACTATTTCTTGGCCTCAAGATACTATTTTGTGGCCTCAAGATAGTAACTTGTGGCCTCAAGATACTATTTCTTGGCCTCAAGATACTTTTTCGTGGCCTCAAGAAAGTAACTCGTGGCCTCAAGATAGTAATTCGTGGCATCAATATACTAACTTGTGGCCTCAAGATACTATTTCTTGGCCTCAAGATACTATTTTGTGGCCTCAAGATAGTAACTTGTGGCCTCAAGATACTATTTCTTGGCCTCAAGATACTTTTTCGTGGCCTCAAGAAAGTAACTCGTGGCCTCAAGATAGAGTTAGTATCTTGAGGCCACGAGATAATATCTTGAGGCCACGTGTTAGTATCTTGAGGCCACGAATTACTATCTTGAGGCCACAAGTTACTATCTTGAGGCCACGAGTTACTATCTTGAGGCCACGAGTTACTATCTTGAGGCCACGAGTTACTATCTTGAGGCCACGAGTTACTATCTTGAGGCCACGAGTTGCTATCTTGAGGCCACGAGTTATTATCTTGAGGCCACGAGTTAGTATCTTGAGGCCACGAGTGTAGTGTTTTGAAAAAAGTGTTTTATGCAATTGAAAACTGAGTCAAAGGCTGAGAAATAGCTTATGGTTTTGAAGATTTGGCATGTAGTTTTGCACTTTGAGTGAGAGGTTTCAAAAATCGTGTGACATGAAAAGATTGTGTTTGTAAGCAGTTGAAATACTCCAAATGTATGCAGTGAGTGAAAGTTTAATTCTATATTAACTTCATCTGGGTTTGATGTGTTAGAAGGTAACATGCATGTCAACAATTGCATTCAAACTCTTTATCTAATGTTAAATATGGTCTAAAATGTGTAGAATAGTGACAGTTTGTAGGAATCCTGCACTTGATTACTGGCAGATTTTCTTGAAAATTAAACCCAAGTAAATGAGCGCTTTAAAGAAGTAGTTCACTTTTTAAAAAAAACAAAAAAAACTTTTGCTGATAAGTTTTTCAGTCGAAAAGAAATTATTTTTTTTGATGAAAACATTCCAGTATTTTTCTCCATATAATGGACTTCAATGGGAACCAAACGGTTTAAGGTCTAAAAGACAGTTTCAGTGATGAACGAGTTCGAACAGGAGAGTCACAAACGTGCGTCACAGAACAGAGCAAGGTGAGCATTTGTGCTTATAAAACTTAAACTTTGTTATTTATTCATTAAATGAGCGATCGTTTCGCTTGATAAGACCCTTATTGATCGTCTGGAATCGTTTAAAGCCCTTTGAACAGTTTGCAATGAAACTCTCTTTTGGACCTTGAACCGTTTGGTTCCCATTGAAGTCCATTATATGGAGAAAATCCTGGAATGTTTTCATCAAAAACCTTAATTTCTTTCCGACTGAAGAAAGAAAGACATGGACATCTTGGATGACATGGGGGTGAGTAAATTATCAGCAAAAGTTTTTTGAAAAGTGAACTACTTTAAGTTGATTTGATTCGTTCTGAAATGCAGTTCAAAAGACAGTTAATAATGCATCAATTTAGTGGTGTGTCATTTGATTTACAGAACCAATTCTATATAAACTGGATACAGTTCTGGATAAAACTGACTGGGACTTTGAAAGTAGGAGCATAATAATATATTTTCAGAAACACCGCCACATGAATATCTTTGACAACCAATGGCAGATTCCCAACAAAGACGGAACATTCTGGCAAGGTTATGAACCAACATTCTTCCAGAAACGCTAATATAACGTCCGTTCAAAAATGTGTGGTGTTTAATAATTTTCTCAAATCATTAGCACAGCAATATTTATACATTCTTCATGGAACTTTTGTCTAAAATGTCCGAGACCGTTCCCATAATTTTTGCAAAATGGTCAAATGGGATGTTCCCATAAGGGATTGATTTTTGGGGTGATTGAGAGTGGTTGAAGACGAGCTTTGACTTTCTCTCCTTGGCTCAGGCAAGATTTGATTAAAGACGCCATCATGAAGACACACTTTCACAAACTCTCCCACTCCGCCTCGTTTCTCATCAACTCCCCCTTAAAATTTGGAGTTTAAGACATCCGAACGACAGGGGTGGGAAGAGATAAACTGTTGGATGCTTCATTACTCTTATTGTCACATTAACATTCAGGAGGCTTTAGCTTTGCAACGCGCCCCGTTCAGGCATTAAAGGATCTCAATAATCCATACAAGTATGTTCATAAAAATCAGATTACAAAAGCATCGCTCCACCGCTGACAGTTATTGCAAATAAAGTGGAGAGAGAGAGAGAGGACAGGGGACGGTTATTGATGCTATTTTGTAGATGTGCGAGAGAGAGAGAGAGAGAGTGAGTGGTGGTTTTATATGAAGATATGGGAAGGCTGTCATGAGCCAATCACAGTGCCGGACCATTAACGCATCAAAGACCGAGTGACATGCTCTGCCACCGTGACAGGTTACAGTCTAATAAATCAACACTGCCAAGTACTTATGCTTTTCGATATTTAAAGACATGACACAATTAACCTCAAATTAGCATAACGACAATGTGAGAGAAAGTAATAGAGCGAAATTGGACATAGTTGGCTCTAACCCCTAACACACGCCGAGGGATCTTATTTATTTATTTTCATTTATCTGCATGCATGCGATTAGCCTCCAGACGTCTAGGGAATTGCAGACATTTTACGAAAGCGTGAGTGTCAAATGTGGGCCGGCAGAGGCAGTGACTTATTGATAGGGGCGTCAGCTTTAACCTTTGCTCACAGCCGAAGTCCAGTCCTGAGGGAACCGCAGAAAAATGAGCTTTGATGCCCCCGGCCAGCCCTCGCCCTTTAGAGAAAAAGAGAAAGAGAAGCGAGAGAAGGAGGAGGCATGCTCAGTGAACTCCAAAGAGGAATCGATGAAGTGTTGTCCTTGGAGTCTTCTGCACTCTGGGCTGGTGTTAGTTGAGTGCAATTATAGGTCATGTGCCACTCAATGTGTCATATACTCAGGAGATTACTGATCTTTAAACAACTGAGTTGTTGCTTTGTTTGCTGCTCCTGACAGGTGGATTGAGGCTCGCGGACACATTTGGGTCAATCTTAAGGGCTGTTCACAACAAGAACCATAACTATAAAGATAACTTGAAAAATATTAGAAACTCAACACTTTTGTTTTCGCCACCATTTTTCAGACTTTTTCTATGGACACAAATGGCCAGTGTGGCCAAATTGAGGCCAGTGAAAATGCTGAGGAAAACCACTAGCCACAGAGCAAACAAGTTAATGTGAAGCCCTGTTTACACAGTTACATCACCCTGTCGCCCAAGACTGGTTCTCAATGAAACTAAGCAGGGCTGAGCCGGGTCAGTACCTGGATGTTTGAGTACCTGGTTCTTGCTGGAAGAGGTGTTAGTGAGGCCAGCAGGGGGCACCTCACCCTGTGGCTCCTAACGCCCCAGTAAAGTGATGGGGACGCTATACTGTAACAAGCGGACGAGACCTTAAAGGGATAGTTCACTTTGAAATTAATTTTTGATATGTTTTATCTTACCTCAAGGGCATCCAAGATGTAGGTGTCTTTGTTTTCACAGTATTTTCAATTTTGACATTTTTCAGTCAAACCGTTGTTGTCAATCAGTCATACACTGGAGGCTAAGGGGGTCCACCAAAAAGCATGCAGAGAAGTCCAAATTAAACATGATTTAATGACTCGTAAATGTAAGTACACATTGATGGCCTAAGACACGAAACGAGCGGTTTGTGTGAGAAAACGAACGATATTTATATCGTTTTTACCCCGTGTAATCCAAATGATCTGAATCAGTTGTTCAATGTCCAACTGAACCGAACTGAATCAGTTCAATGTTACGCCGGAAGTGATCGCTTGCGTGTGATGTCACTCAATATTTACACAGAGATTTTGGAAGTTTTACCGTTTAACATATTTAGATATACCGAAATCGTCTTCCATTGCGGTTTCCCGTATATCTAAATATGTTTAGTGAAAGGTAAAACTTCCGAAATCTCTGTATAAAAAAAGAGTGACGTCACACGCAAGCGATCACTTCCAGACCGAAGCGCCCGTGCCGTCAGAGATCATTTTGTCATGGCTATGATTACAAGAGGTAAAACGATATAAATACTGTTCGTTTTCTCACACAAACCGCTCGTTTCGTGTCTTAGGCCATCAATGTGTACTTACATTTACGAGTCATTAAATCATGTTTAATTTGGACTTCTTTGTGCATGTTTTTTGGTGGACCCCTTAGCCTCCAGTGTATGACTGATTGACAACAACGGTTTGACCTAAAAATGTCAAAATTGAAAATACTGTGGAAACAAAGACACCTACATCTTGGATAAAACATATAAAAAATTAATTTCAAAGTGAACTATCCCTTTAAACCGAGGGTGGTCAATCAAAAAATGCTAAATGCCAGGATGTCTTTCGGAGAGAGTAGGGGTGTTTCCCCGGCATCCTGGCCAAACTTGCCCAGTGGTCTCATATATATATATATATATATATATATATATAACAATTGGATTCATCACTATGTCTTCTCTCCACCAGTAAGCTGGTGTGTGGTGGGCGTTCTGGCACAATATGGCTGCCGTCGCATCATCCAGGTGGATGCTGCACATTGGTGGTGGTTGAGGAGATCCCCCCTTTTATGTAAAGCGCTTTGAGTGCCAAGAAAAGTGCTATATAAATGTAATGAATTATTAGTACTATTATTTTTATTTTTATTAGCTGCCTATGAAGGCCGTCAGGCAGATGACTAGGCTTTGGGACATAATAAGACTTTAGCCAGCATACACTCTTGTCTACATTGCAGCTTATTCCAATTCAATCACTTAAGGCCCCTGATGAAGTAGAGAAAGTATATCGGGGCCTTTAGATTTGCCCAGTTAGTTGATGGGTTTTTTTTTTATGTCAATTTGTTTCATTTGAAATGGGACACAACACTGTCATGTACGTCACAAACAAAGTTGTTCCCTGGACGTGGGCCATCGAAGAAGTCTGTAAACATGGGCTTTGTTTTCCGCGGTTCAATAAGAAACATGTATTCTCAAACTCCCGGAAATTGTGCAAAGCTAATCAGATTGGATTTTATGCAACATGCATAAAGCGGGCAGTTGGCAGTCCACCGCAGTGACGTCTGACATCTCGTCATCTTAACATTTGCATCAGGTTCATTTATTTCGGAATTGGAGGAGAGCCTTGAATATAAAACAACCATTCGTGTTTCAGAAAGGCTGTCGGTGGATAGTCTGTGCGGTTGATGCTGATGGAGCGAGAGGGTGAAGGAAAAGGATAAATGATGAAAGTGGGAGGATCTGGGAGGAGAGGGAGGGAGAGCGAAACAGCAGGAGACGGATAGGCCAGAAGATGGAGAGAGAGGGAAAGAATGAGAGATGTGATAGGCATCTCAGGGAGCCATCACAAACTCCACTGTGGAGAAAAGGAGAGAAAAAGAGAACTGACAACAGCGGCGAGGGAGCAAACGTGTTTTGACAGACGTTCTGCACTTGATGAAATCTTACCTTGCCACTTCGCTGAGACACGCGAATACACTCCGAGACCCGACAAACACCCTGCTGCTGAATTATTCATGTCAGAAAACGCAATTATCCGGCACACTAATGTGGCCAGCGGCGTGAGAGCATTAAAACAACACACACACACACAAACAATTCCATCGTGTAAACATAAAGCCCAGCGCCTTCTTCTCGAAATCTCGAAATGAGAGAAAAAAAAAAAACTATACCGAGGGCGGATTCGAACCCGTAACCTCTGACAGTCTTGGCAAAAGATCTACCACTGGACCATTGAAGAACTCAAACTCGAAGAAAATGCACTTCCGAACGCGTCTCTGTCCGCAGCACATTTCAAACCACACTGACGCTCGTGGTTTTGTGGTCTGGTTTGGGACACAAACACTGCAGTGTGGGGGAATAAAAGCCTCTGTCCATCAGTCAAGCTCTGAAGTAGATAAAGCACTTCTTTGTCAGTTCCTAACCTTCACAATACCCAGTCAAGTTCTCCTTTCTGTGGTGCATCATTTATTATTATTATTATGATTGAGTGTTCCACCATCAGCATTGTGTTTTTAAAGTGTTGTATTAATGACATAATAGTCCAACTTTTTTCCTGGAGACTCCTGTGTTCAGTTTGAGAATGCACCTCACTAAGAAATACATTTAACTTCCTTAATGGGGTGGTTTACTCCTTTTTTTCTTTGCATGATTGTGTTTATGGGGTGCAATACAATATGTATTGGTGGTTTTTCTTTTCTTTTTTTTAGATTTTTCATAAATTTCACCTTTATTGTAAGCCGATTTCTCCTCTGTCATTTGAAAGACCGGTTGACTTCCTGAGTCTATGAAACCACTCCCTCAGAAACAGGCAGTGGGCTCAGATTGGTTAGTTTGGGGCGGTGTGTTGTGATTGGCTAAACTGTAGTCCATTACCTTTACGGGCGAAGTTGCATGTGTTGTTCATGTCAAATGTACATAATGGTGTCGATAGAAACCATTACAAACTGATACAAACCCAGAAAGCGGCGATGAAGAGAGGCAAGCAGAACCTCACCACACACGCCTCTTACTAAACGCTTCTGAATGGTAATTTGCCATTTTTTTTAACTTTATACACGTTTGTTTTACACAATAGCATCGAACCGACTGGCCTATATATACAGTATACACAAACAACGTTGGCATTGGTTTACATTCTTGATCAAATCGAAAAATAACTTCAAATACATTTACAAAATGAGTACATATACAAATTCAGGTCCAAAATGTTTGTGCGCGTTTGTCGTAGACACGAAATAGCTTAACTAAACAGCGCTGCAACTTTGCAGATACTTTTCATGCACCAACGGCAACATTACACACTATTTGAAATGAAAAAAGTGAAATCGCAATCAACCTCCCCTTTAAATGGGTTCGATTATGTTTTCAACTTTATTTTGTGTGTATTGCTGCTGTTTGAGAATGAGCTCTACAAAGTCGCTCCAGTGGGAGTTATTTCCGAACACTCATTGTAGTCTTGAGTTTTCTTTCAGGAACGGACATGACACAATATTTCCCAATATACACCCTCAAATAGGGCATTTTTCAAGGGGACATCCATTTGTAGTAGTGTCGGAACCATAGTGGACGTTATTGAGTGCACTCATTATATCCCACATTTCACCGCAATATCTAGTGTACAGCCTATGTATACTTAAAGGACGTCCAAATTCGTTTTCCTCGTTTTCATTCAGTCCTTCAAGTGATCATTATTAGTGGACTCATGTAGGGATTAGGGATTGAGGGTTTAAGGGGTGATTTCTGATTCAGGCCTAGACTGAGCCAAATTACAAAATAAAAGACATGAAACGTTGAAAGTGAAAACAAAACCCAAATCCAATTGTGACACACACAGGATTGAGCCTGCTGAACTTGATTGATCAGAAGGAAATCTCTGAGCACTTTTGAGTTTGTGTGTTTGGAAAACTCGCTGTCAAAGCTTGAAACATTTATTTTTGGACTCAACTTCCCAGAATGAATGCCGATGAGCTTTTTGTTTTCATGCTCTAATAATGCACCCATCTGTAGTCAATTGCAACTCTCTCCAAGTTGAAGTAGATGCACACGACTTTTGGCTTGTTCAGTAACCGTGACTCGTCAATCCAATGCAAAATCTGGCAGAACGGTTCAGATGACAGGGTGTACGGGAACGTCGTTTCAGCTCGGCATAGAATAGTAATTAAACACTACATTAAATTCCTCTTCATGACCAGTTCAGACTTTTCACGGATCCATTAGAGGCTGAATCTGCCAAGCTAAGAGAATCTTAATTGCGCAATTAATTTGAACGCTGATGTCTACTGACAGTTGGATTTATGCTGTCTATTGAGGCCAGATCCAGATAAATGTGTGACAGGTTCTATTTTAATACCGCTGATGAGTCGGCTTGATATCCCACGAGTGACGCCCATTTTCATCTGAAAATCTGCTGTTTTTTCAGAACTTGCTTCCGAAAAATGCAAAGTTATTGTTATCGAGTTTCTGTTGTTCATTTCCTGTTTTGTTCCAATTTCTCTCACTTCACTGGGGGACGTTTCTATTTTTAAATGTGGTTTGGAAGGTTTTTGTGAATGTTAAATTGTTAGGAATCGACAACAACAATGGGACTTTTGTTTTCTCAAATGGTCACAATTATTCTCAGCAGATAATATCTTTGTTTTTCAGAATCGCTTTGTACACTCGCGCTCTGGGTACTTGGTCTTTTCCAGTGCCAACAGAAAGGTCACTTATTTCCCCATGCGGCCATATTTGTTTTGAATCTGTTCACTGGATGTGGGAAACTTTAGTGACTCAAAGGGGGAAGAAATCAAATCAGCATGTTACCTGGACACTAGAGACGTTCTTAAATGAGAGATTGCTGGGTGTGTTGATGGGAATTGTTGAGGGAGCTCTTTTGTAAGCTCTGGAAAGTTGGAAGTATGTTTGTTCCTGCTCAACATCAAGTGCCTCTGATTGCCCAAGAGCTGCAGCAATCATCCACACACAGCCTTAAAACACTGACAGCGTGAGTGTGTTCACCATGGCTGTTTTTAAGGAAGTAGTTTGCAGTATGGCATGTCATGCACATCTTCCTTTTCTATGATATGTCTAAGTGAAATGCACATTTTATGTGTTCAGAATCAGCATGTGAAGTGTAAGGGTTCACTCACTCACACTGCACACGTTGTTGTGTCCGTCAACACTTTTGTTTTTCAAGTAAAAATGTGTAAAATGGACATTTTTGGCTGTTGCAGTGCATCTCTCTGTTGAGCTTCACACCATGATTGTCAACTTTTAAAACATGCACTTATAAAGTTAAATGTATGCAATGAAGTAACATGACAATCACGATTCTGTATGCAAATAGGTTTAAGCATATCATACTTATAATACTTGGAAATGTAAGATTTTTTCATTTAATCTTGGAAGTCTGAAATTTACAAAAACAAATGTGCCTTTAATAACGTTTATTTCATAAAATGCACTGCATTGTAATGTATTTATTATAATTTAATATTTCAAAAATGATTTTTTTATTATTATTATTAATTATGGCCAGCCAGTGCAGACCAAATTTAATTATTATTATTAAAGCAATACCTTTATTTATTTTTGTTATACTTAAAATGCTATGTATAAAATGTATGTACACTGTATGTATCTATGTAAAATATTTAAAATTTGCATCACATACACTCTAAAAAATGCTGGGTTGTTTTAACCCAAATTTGAGTCAAATATGGACAAACCCGAATGTTGGGTTAAAAATGTAATTAACATACAGTTGAAAGTGAAAGTTGAAGTTGGGTTAAAATTTTAAATTACATTTTTAACCCAACATTTGACCCAAATTTGGGTTAAACCCAACCCATCATTGTTTAGAGTGTAAGAAAAAAGATCCACTTCGTTCTTTGTTTGTTTGATTGTTCATAAATGTATTGCTAGATCATTTATTTGTTATTTGTTAGTTTCTGGTGTTCTTTCTTTCTTTCGTTCTTTCGTTCATTCTTTCGTTCTTTATAACATACACTCTAAAAATGCTGGGTTGTTTTAACCCAATTTTGGGTCAAATATGGACAAACCCAGCCATTGTGTTAAATTTTTTAGAATACATTTTCAACCCAATGTTTGGGTTTGTACATATTTGACCCAAAATTGGGTTAAAACAACCCAGCATTTTTTAGAGTGTATTAGTGTGGACAAGGCCTCAAATTAAAGTTTTGCAGGATATGTTGTATCCACCGTTGTGCGCAGGTTTGCTGTGATTTGAAGACTGGTGTGTGTGTGTGTGTGTGTTGATTGCAGACGGATGTTTTTCAGCTCTGATTGCTGACGAGCCACACCAGAAACAGAAATGACACTCTAATGTGAGTTTCACCGGCAAAAGACTCAAAGCAGCGTGTGTCCAGATCTGTTGTGTTTCCATCCCATTTGACTGTCTCCATAGCAACGGCCAGTAGAGGAAGTGAGCCTGGGCAGGAGGGCACAGGTTGATTAAGATAATTATCCCCTTTCTTATTCAATGGGTGTGTCTCTGTGGTTTTGTCCCAAATTACAGCCGGTTTGTTTCATCTGTCAGAACCCTGACCGCATCCCGTCTCTCTCCACCCCCAAAAAACCCTCACAGGGAATTAATAAGACGGAGACCAAGCTGTCAGTGGAAGTCACAGTCTGATGGCCTCGTCTCTTTATCCAGGGCGGCGTGTTCTGTCTCTAAAAGAGCTTCTGATATAATTATCTGTCTGTCAAAGTTCTGCTATGGCTGTAAGCCTTGGTCTTAGTCACAGTGAGGTAATTCACCACAACTTCTGCTTACAAGGTGTAAAAGCGAGACCCGCGGCCCCGTCTCTGTCCTGGCAGCCGTTAGCATGAGTGTTTCATCGGAGATGTCGTGACGGTGAAATGAGAACGGAGCCAAGATCGCTATCAGGATCTATTTGTGGCTTGGCAGTCTTTCGGGGAGGTTTTAAACAGCGAGTGAATTATCACGTCGACTGGGACCTTGGCTCTCTCACACCTGTCTGGACGAATGCAGTACTGTGAGACCCTTAAATCACTGACTTATTATTCACTGAGAAAAAAGAAAAGTCTTTGAAAGTTCTGAACAAGGTCTGTATGGTGTCTGGACTTATTAAGAATGATTTGGTTAATCATTTTGGAAGATGGAAGAAAACATACATATGCAAACCATTTGCTCCTTGTGCCAATGGTAAATCAAGCCCTGTCTAAATCGGTCCAATGGCGGCATCCGACAGAACGGGTGAAGGTCTCTGCGTGTTACTGTCTTTCCACATTGCGAAGCAATTTAAATCCATTTATCTGACTCCATTTTATAAAGACCTCGAATTGGATATTGGTCAATTACACTCACCTGAAGGATTATTAGGAACACCACACTAATACTGTGTTTCACCTCCAGAACTGCCTTAATTCTACGGGGCATTGATTCAACAAGCATTCTTTAGAAATGTTGGCCCATATTGATAGGATAGCATCTTGCAGTTGATGGAGATTTGTGGGATGCACATCCAGGGCACGAAGCTCCCGTTCCACCACATCCCAAAGATGCTCTATTGGGTTGAGATCTGGTGACTGTGGCGGCCATTTTACTACAGTCAACTCATTGACATGTTCAAGAAACCAATTTGAAGTGATTCCAGCTTTGTGACATGGTGCATTATCCTGCTGGAAGTAGCCATCAGAGGATGGGGACATGGTGGCCATAAAGGGATGGACATGGTCAGAAACAATGCTCAGGTAGGCCGTGGCGTTTAAACGATGCCCAATTGGCACTAAAGTGTGCCAAGAAAACATCCCCCACACCATTGCACCACCACCACCAGCCTGCACAGTGGGAACAAGGCATGATGGATCCATGTTCTCATTCTGTTTACGCCAAATTCTGACTCTACCATCTGAATGACTCAACAGAAATCCAGACTCATCCGACCAGGCAACATTTTTCCAATCTTCAACTGGCCAATTTTGGGTAGCTCTTGCAAATTGTCGCCTCTTTTTCCTATTTGTAGTGGAGATGAGTGGTACCCGGTGGGGTCTTCTGCTGTTGTAGCCCATCCGCCTCAAGGTTGTGTGTGTTGTGTCTTCTTCACAAATGCTTTGCTGCATACCTCGGTTGTAACGAGTGGTTATTTCAGTCAAAGTTGCTCTTCTATCAGCTTGAATCAGTCGGCCCATTCTCCTCTGACCTCTCGCATCAACAAGGCATTTTGGTCCACAGGACTGCCGCATACTGGATGTTCATTCTTTGTAAACCCTAGAAATGGTTGTGTGTGAAAATCCCAGTAACTGAGCAGATTGTGAAATACTCAGACACCAACAACCATGCCACGCTCCAAATTGCTTAAATCCCCTTTCTTTCCCATTCTAAATGGAATGATTTCCATTCCATCATAAAAACTTTTACCATTTGGTTTACATCTTTGGGAATGAAACCTTTGTACCAGTCGCATACCCATACCCAAACATGTATAATACTGGGTGATAATTATTCACATTAAACCATATAGATTTTTAGGTGAATTTTGGTGATCTCCGCATGAGGGAGAGAAGGAATGGGGGAAGAGGGAAAGAGATGTAGATTAGGATGATTCCTGCGTCTCGAATGGTGATGCTAACTTCACGAGAGAGAGTTCAAATGTTAATTTTCTATCTCCAGTTTGTCCAGTCTTACAGTTATAATACTGTATATTAGCAGCATGCAACTCTGGGTGAACTCTGGATTACGTGGTGTGACTCCTATGTTGGAACTAACAACAGTGTGAAAGATGGCAAAAATAAAGTTTTACATGGAGTTTGCATTGCTGCAATAATTGAACAGAAATTCAAGCATGTTTCAAAGTCAGAAACTACAATCAGTTGAATCATATGTCTTAAAGGTATCCGCATAAAAGCTGGTTTTGACACAGCAGGTCAGAAAACCTCCAAAGCGGCAAATGTGACATCCATTAACCGCTCATCCCGTCTCTTCTCCACCCAGAGACACAGCATTGAGAGCCACTCTCTCTTTTAAAGCACAAACCCTGGCATCCCTACTGCGACAATTACCCCAACCGTCTCCATTAGCCAGACTGGCACGCTTAAAGTTCAATTGCTTGTTCGAACCCCTTTTACTCCCCTGAAAATGTTCCCGATCCCCCCGTCACCATTGCTTTTGTGGGTTGCATTTACAAACGTGGCAGTTTGCGGTGCTGAACCCCAAGCCAAGTACTCCCATAATTAAACCTAATATTGCAAAGTGCATTGGAAGACAATAGCATTCTTGTCTCACACAACAGTTTTGAGCTGCCACCTGTTTTTGCTTAGCACTTTTTTTCTCTCAGCTGTGACAGCAATTAGCCTAGCTGTTCGTATGGAGCGTGCGCTGCTATACAGGCCTGCTAAACAAGCCCGTTTAGAGCAGGTTTGGGACACGAGAGCATGTGGTGAAGTCAAGCACAGTTAGGTCTCAAACACGCTGTTCTCCGTGTAGTAGAACGTGTTTATATGTACAAGGGATCCAAAAGAGGCGGGTTATGAAGCATAAAGTCTGCTAGGTGTATTGTCAGCTCATTACGTATAATCAAAGTGGTGTTGCATTCATTTTCTTCGTTTGACCTTCTTGATTGGGACTTGATTCCTTGTGAAAATGTATAAATGAGGTGTTTGGCTTCACCTCTCCAACTATTCGCGTCACCTTCGCTTTAGGTGCTGACAGTTCTTCCGCTCCTCGCTTTGAGAGTCTCATCTAATCTCGTTTTCTCTCTCTTTCTCGGGTCTTTGGGTCTAATTGTACCTGAAAGTCTTGAATGTGCATTAGTCAGTGTTTAATATGCAGGCTTTATCAGAAGGTGGCGAAATTCCATGCTACTATACTTATCATGCACAGGCCTTCTTTGCAATTACATACTTGACTGATTTCTTTTAGCCTCTTAAATTCATTTCCAATGACCTTTATGTCGTTGCCCCGTTTGGGCGAGAAAGTTTCAGCCTTGCTAATTGTTTCAAACCTTTGCAGCAGTTTGAAGCCAGAGAGCAACATTTATATTTCCAGTTCCTTCTTTTATTAATTCCTTCCTTCTGTAATGCTGTTCATCCTTTCTTTGTTATTTTTTTTTTAATCGAGTCTCTATATGAAAAAATATACACGCACCTAAAGGATTATTAGGATACTGTGTTTCACCGTCAGAACTGCCTTAATTCTACGTGGCATTGATTCAACAAGCATTCTTTAGAAATGTTGGCCCATATTGATAGGATAGCATCTTGCAGTTGATGGAGATTTGTGGGATGCACATCCAGGACACGAAGCTCCCGTTCCACCACATCCCAAAGATGCTCTATTGGGTTGAGATCTGGTGACTGTGGCGGCCATTTTACTACAGTCAACTCATTGACATGTTCAAGAAACCAATTTGAAGTGATTCCAGCTTTGTGACATGGTGCATTATCCTGCTGGAAGTAGCCATCAGAGGATGGGGACATGGTGGCCATAAAGGGATGGACATGGTCAGAAACAATGCTCAGGTAGGCCGTGGCGTTTAAACGATGCCCAATTGGGACTAAAGTGTGCCAAGAAAACACCCCCCACACCATTACACCACCACCACCAGCCTGCACAGTGGGAACAAGGCATGATGGATCCATGTTCTTGTTCTGTTTACGCCAAATTCGGACTCTACCATCTGAATGACTCAACAGAAATCCAGACTCATCAGACCAGGCAACATTTTTCCAGTCTTCCAGTCTTTTGTAGGTGTTCCTAATAATCCTTTAGATGAGTGTCAATGCTTTTGAAAACGTATGTGCCAATGCTTTGCGTTAGCTCATTCTAACTTTGCTAAGAGAAACTTTGCTTTTTTTCCCAGTGAAAAGACTCTTAGGGGAACGCATTTTTTTTTTATCTTATTTGTTCTGATTTTTTTAAAAAAATTTCTGTTAATTGTTTTGAAAGTGTTTCTATCTCTTTTTTTTTGGGGGGGGGGGGGGGGGGGTGGTTAGCTCATTAGATCTTTTTTTGTTCTATATTTCTTGCTTTTATTCATTTCTTCATAATTATTTTAGTTTTTAGTTTGTTTTTCCTCATGATATTTCTTTCTTTCTTTCTTACATTTTTTTATTTTGTTACTGTGTTCGATTTTTGTTTTGTCTTCCTTCCTTTCGTTTGTTTGTTTATTTTTTGTCTTGACTTAATTGTTTGTTCATTCTTTTTGGTTAGTTGTTAATTTTGAATGTCTTTCTTTCTTTTTATTCTTTCCCTCTCTCTCATCAGTCCCAATGGAGTGAGAATGAACGGCAGATGTCTGCTCTTCTCTCCCTCTCTCTCTCTCTCTCTCTCTCTCTCTCTCTCTCTCTCTCTCTCTCTGTTAGTACCGTGTTCAGACGGTGTGTTATCTCGCATGGGCTCTTCTCTTCATTGTCTGTGCACTGACAGTATAATTCAAACTCACTCTGGAAACAAAAGCACGTAATGAATGCACACCATCCAGTCGGCTTATGAATGAATTAATTACTCGCGAGCACAATGGGCCAGGTCGAGCTGCATGCTCCTCTTAGAACGTGTGGCATTTCCCTCTGCCAGTGTCTGAAAGAAATGTACAGTGTTGTGAAGGCTCGTGACAATGAACCAGCGGTTTGCAACACAATTTCAGACCTCCAAGCAAACCGTTGCATGTTATAAAACTTTGAGGTCAGAGATTGGTAACCTGTAGCACTGGCTTAAAGAGTGAGTGCATATTGAAGCTGAGCTTTCAAAGGTGGTGTGTTTTACTTGTTAAAGGAGCTCAAGACCACTCACTCCAGGAGGATTATACACGTTATATTCAGTGCTGCTCGCTAATGAACAAACAAACATGCTCGGAATAGTCATTTGAATGAGAATATGCACCATTTTGCCCATGCATATTTGGTTCAAGTTCGTCACATGGATTCGCTTGCGATATTTCACCGTAATGTGACCACACCTTAAAGGGATACTCCACTTTTTTGGAAATAGGCTCATTTTACCTCTCCCCCAGAGTTAAACAGTTGAGTTTTACCATTTTCTAATCTATTCAGATGATTTTCTGATATTTAGAAGAATGTCAGTAAACAGACCGTTTCTGGTCTCATTGACTTCTATAGTAGAAAAAAAAAATATACTATGGAAGTCAATGAGACCAGAAACTGTCTGTTTACTGACATTCTTCTAAA
Source organism: Pimephales promelas (assembly GCF_988280905.1). Classification (NCBI taxonomy): domain Eukaryota; kingdom Metazoa; phylum Chordata; class Actinopteri; order Cypriniformes; family Leuciscidae; genus Pimephales; species Pimephales promelas. The sequence continues at coordinate 2,324,733 of NC_142790.1, read as the reverse complement.
TATCAAAAAATTGGCTGAATACATCTGAAAACGGTAAAACCCAACTGTTTAACTCTGGGGGGGAGGTAAAATGAGCGTATTTCCCCCCAAAAAAAAAAAAAAAAGTGGAGTATCCCTTTAAGTTTAAAGGTAATTATAATCATAGATATGTATATAAAGGCTAGATGTGTCGCCAGCGCTGCTGGCCAATGGAGGTCGTCGTCTGCACCTGGCGGCCATCTTGTCACAGGCAGCTCGCTCACTCGTAACATTGTGTTAATTATTTAAATGACCATAACTTGCTCAATTTTCTACCGATTTTCAAACGGTTTGTTTTATTATAAACGTCAGAGATGTCGTTATGACACTGCATACTTATGAATAAAAAGTCTAAAAATAAATAATCATCCAGATAATTATAGCCACGTTAATAACGTTTGTAAGAAACCAAATTGTTTGTGAATCCGTCAAGATTTCAACGAGATAAGAGTATTTGTGTTCGTGCTGACCACCCATCTTACATCAGCTTGTCTGTGACAAGATGGCCGCCAGTGATGACGATTGAAACTCATCTAGCCTTTATATACATATCTATGATTATAATAGTTAAGTTGCCCCACACTTTCATTTTTGTTTGGGGGGTGTGTTTTCAATTGCAATTAATGACAGAAAAGTGTGTGATTAATCGATGCAATATCCTTGGTTAGTCATGGGTCATGTAAGGCATCAAAAATAAAATAAAAAAAGGCATTAAAAAGCATTCGATTTAATTTGGAGATACCTGCAGAAACCCTGGTATCCAATTCCACAATTGAAATCAATGTTTCACTGACACCTCTGGAAACTCTTCGAGTGCTTAGAATGTTTCTCGGTTGCCATGGAGATGCTGACAAAAACAATATTATCTGTCAGAGGCGAGACGTGGCCGAAAACTCACAAAGACGCTTCTTCATTCAAAAAGCGCAATGTTTCTATCCATAATGCATATCAGTGCTGGAGTGAGCCGGTGAGAGGCACTTCATTGTGTCAGTCTAAAAGACTGTTGTCCTCTCCGCGTACTTGTGCGTGATGGGAACGAGACGAGTGGCTGAAAATCACACGCGTGAAAACCGTGTTAGCACTGCATGTGTTCTTCCTAGCGCCTTCACCTGGTTGTTGGTTCTTAACCTGAGAGCTGCTATTGTCTGCTGAGAGCCACCTGGGTTGCCATGGCAACTGCTCGGGCACGGGCTGATGGTGTGTGTGTGTGTGTGAGGTGTATTATGAAAGGAAGGAGAGATAGGGGCCTCACCTGAATGCTTGGCTGAATCTCTATAACTCATCTCCAGCTTCTTTGCTCTCGGCAGCTGGACTAAAGCCAAGCACCTGGCATTCTTCAACTGTGTGTGTGTGTGTGTGTGTGTGCTGAACCTTTCTTTAAACACATTACTTTAGCTTTTAATGTATACAAGTGCTACTGAGAGTGGATTTCCCCCCAATGAATCACTCTTTTAATGACTTCCCTGATGGAAAATTCTGGTTTTCGATCCACAGTGGTGTGTTAGCTGTGATCAACTAGGTTTAAACTAGGTCCACTTGTTCATAGACCGGTCAGAAACGATTTCATCGTCCAAATGCACACTATACTGCATAAAGATGGCTTTCTTTGGATTTTCTAACAATGTAATTCTCAAAGCAGTTTGTTCACTGATATGGAAGTGTATTTATATCATGGGTTTGAATCTGCACTGCGACAGGAGATCGTCCACTTAATGGGTGCCAAGACAATTCTCCATAGAAACCACTGTAAACATCTCGTTTAATGAGCCATGTGACCCAGCTCTGTTCATCTCCTCACCTCTCAATCCAGCACTCTTTGCTTTTTGTGTTCATATTATATTCATTGTGTTGGTCTTTAAAAGCATGCTATTCATGTATCGGCTATGATGTTATATAGTGTAAAACGTGTGTTATTTCTACACCACTTAAGTCGCAAAAATAGTTGGTATTCTTCAATTGTAAACACTTTCCCCATCTGTCATTGGTCGAAACTAGAGCCAGACCGATATATCGGCAGGCCGATATTATCGTCCGATATTATTTTTCCAAACTATCGGTATCGGCAGTTATAATGGCCGATAAATGAATATTTCGAAAATAAGATAAAAATGGACGAAACACGTTTGAACCATGTCGTGAGTGTTGGAGTTGTATAGTTTGTCCACCAGAGGGCACTCTACACCGTTCCTGTTGGCAACACTCGTTGAGTTGGTCACGATGCATTGCTTGAATAACAATTAAAAGAACATCCCCATCAGTTCTCTAAACTCAAATAAGCACGACAAAATTTGTGACTATCATGTCCAGTTTAAAATAAATAAATAAATAAATAAAATATCGGCCGATATATCGGAATATCGAATTTTAAAGCCAAAAAATATCGGTATCGGTATCGGCCTTCAAAAACCTTTATCGGTCGGGCTCTAGTCGAAACAGATCCATAGCCGTAACAAAAACATAGCATGCTGAATAGTTTGTCTTAATTCACATTTTTCATAAAACATTCGGTAAAAAGTCCCCGGATGGTGTGGCGGATTGTATAACGTCCAAATTTCATTCATTTCATACAGATCATACTTTTTTAACAGTCGCAAAGTAAGTTTCAAATAAAATTTAGTACCTATGATACAAGATTTGCAAAAGTGTGAATATACTACAGTATTTTGATGGTTACTTGCTTATAGTTGCATATTAAATTAAGTGTGAATAGCAATAGATGTCACTGTGTACATAGCTACTATATATTATATAATTTACATTATAATTTAAAAATAGCATATTTTTCTTAGCGATAGCTGCTATTTGCACAAAGCATACATTTAAGTATGCAACTTTGTTGCATATTTTCCTGTTACCTGTTATCACTGTAAAGCTGTTTTGAAACAATCTGTATTGTAAAAAGCGCTTGACTATAAATAGACTTGAATATAAATAGCAATATATTCTATTTACAATATGTAAACATAGAAGTATTTTCTTTGCAATTAGTTCAAATAGTAGTAAGATGCTATTTTTACTGATAAATAGTGGCAGAGACTATTTGTTGTACATCAAACAGTGTGCAATAATTATTAAATGGATGGCCTACCTCTAACCCTACCCAATAAACACTTCATTATTAAACACAGGTTAGACACTTTATTCCCACTTTTTGAATATTTTCTTAATTTTTATTGAAAATAAATTCCTGATGTAAAAAGAGAGTAGAGCGAGTTGGGCAAAAGGCGGTTTCGATCTCAGACCGAGCGCTTTACACTTACAGTATTTCTACTGTTGACAATCCAGCATTTTCCCTAATTTTCTCTGGTCCAATCCGGCGCCAGTGGGCGGAGTTAGTGTAAATAGCCTCTGCCAATAAGGCGGGCTTAGTGTAAATGAAAAATCCGATTAAACTGGGGAAAGTATGTTGAAATTCCTCCCCTAACTTATCAATATCTTTTGTGCCATTTCTTTATCTCTACAGAAAGAAGAACAGTATGACACAATATTGACTCCGGATGGAATGAGAGAGTTTTTGACCTTTGAAATCCCTCTGAATGACTCGGGCTCGGCGGGGTTAGGGGTCAGCGTCAAGGGCAACAGGTCTAAAGAGAACCACGCTGACCTGGGCATATTCGTCAAGTCTATAATCACCGGCGGAGCCGCTTGCAAGGTGAGGAGCGTCATTATCGGGTCAATATTCCCGTCTGAAAATTGAATCATAGCCATATCCCTAAACCTAATCCTACCCATACAATCCCTATAACACTGATGTAGAAACTTGTCCCTCAAATCTGATTGGTTGATTGGAATGGGCTTGTTGAAATCAGGTCTGATTGGCTACATACGTCTTTATTGTTGTGGTGTGTGCAATCACAGGATGGGCGGCTGAGGGTGAATGACCAGCTGATAGCAGTTAATGGAGAGTCTCTACTGGAAAAGACCAATCAGGAAGCGATGGAGACCCTCCGCAAGTCCATGTCCGTCGAGGGCAACAAGAGAGGCATGATTCAGCTGATCGTTGCCCGACGGCTCGCAGGGAGAGGAGAGGTACGTTATACACCGTCTTCAGTTTCTACACTGTGCTTTTCGGCTTTAAACGGTGGGACGTCTGCATTGGCAACAACATGCCCTTGTGAAACAGAAGTGCGCTTCATTTTACTTCAATCTTAAAAGTATATATTTACTGCAAAAAAAAAACAAAAAAAAACCTGGACTTGCAGATATTATAATATAAATGAAATAAAACGCCACTTAAACTGTACACTACAACATAGTCATAGACATAGTCAACATAGTTCTTAATACACTTAAGTACACTTTTAAAAAGTGAAGAGTTCAGATGCAAAAGCCTCTAAATGCTAAAATGATCATTTTTATCAAGCTTGTATATTTAAGTTCAGTAATTTCACTTAAATGGCAATGAAGATTACCTATTAATTGTCATTTAAGTGAAATTACTGAACTTAAATATACAAGCTTGATAAAAATCATCATTTTAGAAGAAAATTTCAAATGGCATTTAGAGGCTTTTGCATCTGAACTCTTCGTAATAGTGAGCAATTAAACGTTTTACTTCAAAATACATTTTAAATCATTTTAACTGTAATGTGTTATTTGCTATACATTTAAAGTTAAAACTTCATTAATTACAAATATATTTAAATACATGACATACAAGTTTCAGTAGAAATGACACTAAAATAGCTTTTTTAGTTGCTTGTCAGTGCCTTCGGCGGTACACTTTAACCGCATTTCAAAGACAATAGAAGTAATTATGAAATTAAATATATAAAATGTACTTAAATCCTACTTAAGTGTCAATCACTCTAAAGTTAAAGTTAAATGCATTTAATATAAACTTAAACTCAATTGCATTTTTATTGAAAATGAATTACTGTTTGATATCATTTTGTAAATTTATTTTGCACTTAAGTAAGTTATTTTTTTATAAATACTCTTTAAAAAAAAAGTATGCCAAAGTTGACTTATTTTTTAGTGTACTAGTTTTTGTTTTGTTTTTTAACTAGGAAAAACTAATCACAAACAGTGCAACATTTGTGTTTGTCTGCAATGACACAATGAGAAATATATTTTACTGTAAAAGCCAAATATGATTCAGGTCCAGTTATTCCAAAGGTTTGTCCACTTGTCCACCAGTTGGTGGCGCTGTCACAATGATGAGAGCGAGAACGTTTAAGCGTTCCAGAGACTCAAGCTTTGCCTCCTCTTAAACAAATCTATTTGTTTTGATGCATTTCGTGTGACTGATGTGGTGTATTAAATACACATTTTTATAATAATATCTGACCCGGAGATTATCTGACCCAAATTTGGGTATGAAAGCTGAAGGATAAATCTAAAAAAGTATGTTTTTGACAAAATTCTAGTGTAGAATACATTAAAAACATTGAACTCTGCGTGACCCGAGGAACCAGAACAGAGTTTGAGAGACTTTTGCTTAAAATCTGCAATCAGGTTACCATAATCTTTAATAGAGCATAAATAATAATAATAAACTAACAGACAATAGTTCAGTGGCTGGTCATTCAATGCTGATTATGAATATGAATTTCTGCTGCTCTTCCTGCTTTAAGATGAAGTTGAGTTGTGTGTGAAGACAGGGAAGTTTGACGGCAGAAAAAGTGAATTAAAGTGAGAAGTTGTTATCAGACAGACACAGGAGAGAGAGAGAGAGAGAGAGAGAGAGAGTGACACTGGGGTGGTGTGAGAGGAGGATTGCGATCGAAAGCAATTTGACCGCTGAAATGCTCATGCTGATTTATCCTGATAACAGATGGCAGTATGAAATATCAAATATCAACTCCAAATGCCATCTTTTCCACTCCCCCTCTTTCCCGAGTGCAATCCTTTGGATGTGTGTTTGTGTTTCTTTTCTCTCTCTCTTTTTTTGGAGTCATAACATCAGAAAGCGTAATCTAACACTCATCTTTCTAAAGAATATACGACAGGCGCTTTGAAGCCGCAGCGTTCGAGGAGATGAAACTCCGAACGATGACTGCTTATGGAAATGAGATGATAGTCTGTGACCGCACTCACGGATGATTCCCACAGGAAAACCTTATCGCTCAGAACTCGCTCTTTCGTGGCTCAGGGGACTTAATAGAGTTCTCGTTTATGTTTCTTTTAAGGGTCGTATTTTTCTTACGATTTCTTGGGAGAAATGAAAATAGACAGTAACAAGGCAGTCGTTGGCTTACAGGTCGAGTGTAAAGCTGTAAAATGAAAGTGGATATTACAACTCGGATGGTTTGCTTTTGGAAATATTTGATGATAAATGTTTGATTTCATGATGCTGAAACTCTAAAGGACAGGCACCATCTGATGTTTTTGATCAATTCTTTAAAAGATGTATTGAGACATTTACACACACACACACACACACACACACTAGCATTCAACTCCGGATGGTGTTGTTTGGGGTTTGGGGTCGGTGAGATTTCTGCTCCCCAAGGCTGCACTTGTTTCCACCACAGATTAAAAATGAAAAAAAAAAAAAAGTAATTGCGACTTTTATCTCACAATTCTTTTTTTTTTTTCCTCACAATGGGCTCTATGCACTGCGTTATTTCCGGTGAAGGATTAGGGATGCTCGATAACTTCCGCCGATCATAGAGTCCAATGCAATACCGAGAATTAATATTGAATTTTATACTCCATGGTTATACTAATGAAACGTTAGTCACAAAAACAGATAAAACAGACACCCCTCGTTGTGTTTATGCTTCTTTTTAAAATTATATCAAATAAACATAACTATATATAAAATTACATCTAAACGCATGTACGTTTCGTTTCAAAGACGGGAGGACAGTAAATATTGAAGACTCTGCCATAATCCCGTTTTCTCCGGTTTTCCTCCGCTTTAATCTCCACAACCGGAAATGGACGAGCATCCTTACGTCAAATGCGGAACTTATGCGTGCATATAGCCCATTGATAGTTTACAGAATTAAAGCTAGTTTATAGAATTGCAATTGTGAGATAAATGTTTTTTACCATGTTTGGGAACACTTTACTTGAAGGGGTGTGCATTAGACTAACATGACATGACATGACTTATGTTATGAATATGAAGGACGTTTTATACATGTTTGTGACAACAGTCATTAAGTGTCATTTTTAATGCAAATATGACATTGTTCGGGATGTCTTTGTTATGACATCTTGACAGTCTGGATTTCTGTTGAGACATTCAGATTTGGCGTAAACAGAATGAGAACATGGATCCATCATGCCTTGTTCCCACTGTGCAGGCTGGTGGTGGTGGTGTAATGGTGTGGGGGATGTTTTCTTGGCACACTTTGGTGCCAATTGGGCATCGTTTAAATGGCCTACCTGAGCATTGTTTCTGACCATGTCCATCCCTTTATGGCTACCATGTCCCCATCCTCTGATGGCTACTTCCAGCAGGATAATGCACCACAAAGCTGGAATCATTTCAAATTGGTTTCTTGAACATGTCAATGAGTTGACTGTAGTAAAATGGCCGCCACAGTCACCAGATCTCAACCCAATAGAGCATCTTTGGGATGTGGTGGAACGGGAGCTTCGTGCCCTGGATGTGCATCCCACAAATCTCCATCAACTGCAAGATGCTATCCTATCAATATGGGCCAACATTTCTAAAGAATGCTTGTTGAATCAATGCCACGTAGAATTAAGGCAGTTCTGGAGGTGAAACACAGTATTAGTGTGGTGTTCCTAATAATCCTTCAGGTGAGTGTTTGTGAATGTACGTCTTTAATTTTAAGTGAAGACCTCAAGCTATGATTAGTACAATGCAGCTTTTTTGGAGGATACCTATTTGGAAGAACTTAATCCATTAGGAACTTCATTCGTGTTGAGCATCAATTTAGTGATCCAATTGTCATTATTAAAATTTTTTTTCTTTTGTACCCAGTCAAAAAAACATGAAAATTATGTTTTTTTGTCGTCATTCACGGACGTACACACAGAACCCCCCTCCAAACACGCAGCGGCCCACAGCAGACACACTGCTGAGCTCAGATCAGTCTTTATTAGCGTGTGTGTTGGGTTTCTGCTGGAGCTTTGAGATCACGCTGAGATCCTGTCCCCTCACACACACACACACACACATCCCGTCCAAGGTCACCCGTCGCCTGCCGAAGCGACCCGGCTCAAAGCTCTCTCTCTTATCTGTCTGTCAGATGAGGATGAGGATGAAGATGAGGATGAGGATGGTTGCTTTCATCATTCTCATCAACTTTTTCAGCATTGTCGGGCCCCCGCTGTGGTCAAACATACACTACAAATTGCTCTTTGATACGGCTTTCAGAGAGAGAGGCAAAGCTGAAATGACAAAAAAGAGAGATGGAGGGAGTAGTGTGAGTGTAAAGAAGAGGAGAATGATGGGTAGTGAGTGTTTGCAGGAGTGTGTGTCGGGGGACGATGGCCCTGCTCTTGTGACAGACGGCAGTTTGCTATTGTCAGAGAGCAAATGCAGGAAAACAGAGGCCAGCATTAAAATGAATAAGATCCATCACTGTCCGCTGGCCTGTGTGTGTGTGTGTGTGTGTGTGTGTGTGTGTTTGCACACTTTACAAAATGCAGTCCCGGTGCTTGGGAAGGAAATGCATATGTGAGTGTAGGAAAGAGGCTAAATGTATTTACAGAAGTAATATACTGTATATATATATATATATATATATATATATATATATATAACATAAGACAAATGTAACTGATATGTAAACATAAATAAATAAACATGAAAAAATGCATAATTAAATGTAAAGCCACTATTATTTTCTAGGTCAAAATGTTTCTGAAGGCAAAATGTATAACAATTAGTTTAAATTGGTATATCTCTTAAATTTTTTTATTTTTATTTTGTCTGAAAAAGTGAATAAATTATATGTATTTTCCACAAAGTTGTTCTTACCTTGTTTAGAAATGTTTATGTACCTCTTGTGGGTCAAAACAGACCCCATTATACATCAGCATTATAAAAAAAAAAAAAAAAAAAAAAAATTGTTAATTGAAATAAGATCAAATTTTAATGTTATATGAATAACTTAAACATAAAAAACTTGAAAAAAAATTTAACCTAATGCCACTATTATTTTCTAGGTCAAAATGTTTCTGAAGGCAAAATGTATAACAATTAGTTTAAATTTGGAAAATCTCTTGCATTTTTTATTTTTATTTTGTCTGAAAAAGTGAATAAATTATATGTATTTTCCATAAAGTTGTCCTTACCTCTAGTTTAGAAATGTTTATGTACCTCTTGTGGGTCAAAATGGACCCCATTATACATCAGCATTATTAAAAACAGTTTTTGTTAATTGAAATAAGATCAAATTTTAATGTTATATGAATAACTTAAACATAAAAAACTTGGATAAAAATATAACCTAATTCTAACAAACAAACAAGCATACATAACATCCAGTGCATAATTTATATTAACATACCACTGTTGTATAGATATAGGGTAGGACCTCAGAAACATCTATATAAGTGTAACATGTAATTATTCAAATATATATATATATATATATATATATACTGTAAATAATAAAAAGTAATGTTATGTTTCTAAGTTGTGCATACTACTAAACCATACAGCGAAATATTATATACAAACACTAATGAAAAGTGTGTTCTTGTAACTGAAGGCACTTGCTCTTTCGGCTCATAGAGGGACGTTGGAAAGGCCTGGCATGGGGACAGTGACCTGATTTAATCACAATTACAGTAGATTCAGAGTCTCACACTGTAAATGAAGGGTTTAATAATCAGCCGCTGACTTGAGTGAAACTCTCTGGGGTTTCAAGCGGGGAATCTGGGATATCAGACAGCCTTTGGTAATTGACGCACTGATGTACTTCATAAGGGATCGTCTTGACCCAGATAATGATGTAATGTATTATTGGTCATTGCGTTTTCTTCTTCAGTTCAATAATTGAGGATTCCAATCGATGGCTTTCCGTTTCTATTAATATGAGGTCACATGTTCTCAGGCAATTACAATTCTTGCAGTCGTTTGAATTCAATTCATTTCTTAAAATACTCATCATTGTTTCTTGGCACTGAGTTTTCCCTTTTCCCCGTTGTAGTGAAACTATGGGAGAAGAAAAAAGGTTTCCGTTTCAATGTTTATTACATGCAAAAATATTTTGGTGTAAGTTATCAAAGTTTCCACAGAGTGCTGGAAGACAGCCTCTGAGGATTGTGGGTAATTGCAAGCCTATCAGCACTGATTATTAAAATGAGAAATTAATACATTTTCCCGGGATCACGTGTGTCCAATTAGTTTCCCACGCCTCCAGTGTGCTGTTAAACTGGGGACGTCGAGGTTCAGTACGCTTGAAGCAAGACGTGTTTGAGGCAGAAGTTGAGTTTTCTGTATGTTTAGATGTACTACATTCAAAATGCTTTGGGTTGACGGTGTGTGTAACAAATATCATTAGCCAATTTTCCACTGCCGGCTATGTTCACGAAAACGTTCTGAAGAGAAAACGCAAAAGTGGTGTTGTGTTATCACTTTTTATTCTGCGTTATGGGTGGGAAACCCGCGTGCATATTGTGACGCAAAAGTGTGTGAAATTCGATGTAGTATGCACTCGAGAAGGCTAGGTGGCGATGTGGAGCACTGCCACACAACAACTGCGAAATTACCAGCACTTCTGAGGTAACTTTTCCAGGATTATTACGATATTATTATTCCTCACAGCGCTGCAAGACGAGTTAAAGTACAAGATTTCTATTAAAGAGGATGTTTTATCCAGTTTTATTTCATGGCTTGCCTCAACATTAGTGTTTGTATAGCACACGCTCTCAGTGGCACTGTAAAAAATATTGTTGGTTTAACTTAAAAAAGTAAGTAACCTGGTTGCCTTAAAATTTTAAGTTGATTGAACCGGAAAAAGTGAGTTAATACAATGGAGATTCATTTAATCATCAGAAACTCAAAATAATAAGTTATCTCAACTAAATAATTTATTTAAGTTGATTTGACCAAAGAAAAAATGTTGTGATAACAAATATTGAAAATATATATATATTTTTTTTTTACAGTGTGGTCACATTAGCATGTCATACGCTATAATTAGGTGAAAGGAAAAAAGACTGACATCTCTCTTTTCATACAGATTACGTCAACTGAGAATATTTGTTTTTAGCAAAAAATACTTCATTTAAAAGAAGAGAATTTCAGCTTCATAAAGAGACATCTTTCGTGTCGCTGTGACAAGTATTTACTTAGTTACAGTTCATTTTTCGGACGTGTTTCACAATGAACTTCACTGACAGAGAGAAGGCAAAACGCGCATAATGTTTATTTTTCTTTATTTGACAAAAAAGCACAAGACTTTGTTTTTGTTGTGAGTATACACATTGCACTTATAAGAAAAAAGTGGTACTGCCGACCCCAGAGTGTTCACTGTCTAGCAGACTTTTGCGTTTTTAACCTTTAGACAGGAACGCGACGGTGGAGCGTTTTTTTTTTTTTAAGATTTCCGCTCTGGAGGGTGGGTTCACTTTTTTGTGTAAACGAAAGGCACATCTGATAAAATATTTTTACATTTTTACCACAGGGCCTAAAACACACCTCTCTGGAACAATGTCACACAAACACCAACAAATGGATGTTTATCAGAAAACTAACCATTAAGAAATCACTGGAAACTAGCGAAGTCTCAAAATGAACAGTTTGTTGGTATTTTCGTTGTTTACCTAAAGGTTTATAACCCAAGCATCGATGCTTCACCACAGGTTTACACTAATAACTGATACTTTAATAATAATTAATTAATTCATTTGTGTCAAGATCGCACATTAGTCGCACAGGAATAAAGTGTTATTTACCGTTATTTCACAAAATAAAGAATACACACACACTTATTCAGGCGCGTCTGTTTATTTGCAGTCACAGGACAGTGTGTTTACATCACATTTAGAACGAACGATTTATTTTACCTCCCAAAATACGACCCGAGGAGCTTTAGCAGTCCCAGTGCAGTTACACAACTGAACAACCCTCAGGTCCACTTCATCATTCACAGTTTCTTTGAATTCTCTTTGTGGAAAAAGGAAAATATCCTCAAAGTTTTTCCACATAGCAGAGATGCTCTGTTCTTGGAAAGTAATGCATTTGCATCTAGCCAAACAATGTGGTTTGATGTTTTACAAAAGTACTATAACTTGTCACTCACATGAGATCAGCCAATAGAAAACCACAACCATCCAATCAATAGCCCAGAGACAAAATTAAGTCCCGCCCACAATTTCACTCAGATATACAGTACGTACGTTTAAATAAAAACTGCCAGTACATCAGATAAAGTATACTTGTATTAAATATGCCATTATGCTGGTGTGAAAGGCTAAATGTTTAATGCATTGTTTCTTCTATCTATCTAATATTTTGTTTAATTTTTAAAATATATTAATGTAAAAATAAAATATTAAAAATATCCGTTTCAAAACACATAAGGAGTAGTTCACTTTTGAAAAAAACTTTTGCTGATAATTTACTCGCCCCCATGTCATCCAAGATGTCCATGTCTTTCTTTCTTCAGTCGAAAAGAAATTAAGGTTTTTGATGAAAACATTCCAGGATTTTTCTCCATATAATGGACTTCAATGGGAACCAAACGGTTCAAAGTCCAAAAGAGAGTTTCAGTGCAAACTGTTCAAAGGGCTTTAAACGATTCCAGACGATGAATAAGGGTCTTATCAAGCGAAACGATCGCTCATTTAATAAATAAATAACAAAGTTTAAGTTTTATAAGCACAAATGCTCGCCTTGCTCTGTTCTGTGATGCGCGTTCGTGACTCTCCTGTTCGAACTCGTTCATCAAAATGAACAAATCTTTTCCTGAGTCAACTCGTTCATTTCGTTCGTTGAATGAACCAAATGACACGAAAAAAGATTCGTTCATTTTGATGAACGAGTACGAACAGGAGAGTCACGGACGTGCATCACAGAACAGAGCAAGGCGAGCATTTGTGCTTATAAAACTTAAACTTTGTTATTTATTTATTAAATGAGCGATCGTTTCGCTTGATAAGACCCTTATTCATCGTCTGGAATCGTTTAAAGCCCTTTGAACAGTTTGCAGTTTGCACGGAAGTCCATTATATGGAGAAAAGTCCTGGAATGTTTTCATCAAAAACATTTCATCATAATTTAATTTCAACTGAGGAAAGAAAGACATGGACATCTTGGATGAAATTGGGGTGAGTCAATTATCAGCAAAAGTTTTTTGGAAAGTGAACTACTCCTTTAAGTAGCCATTGTTGCTGTGTCAGTGCTGTAACTCATTATTTTCAGTGTCAAAATGAGTATTATGTTTTAATATGCAGTGCGAAATAGAAATTTCAGACTGTAATTCATTAGCATTCTCGCTAAAGCTCGTCCCGGTGACGAAGAACTGTGCATTTATTAGAGTGCCTCCTGTGCATTAACACAGCCCATGTGGTTTGTGTCCGCATGACATTTATGAAAGCTGACATCAGGAAGGAAGTGTCACGCTGGCTACAGAAAACTGTCCTGCTGAAATGAGTGTCTGATCGATTGGGTCTTGAGAGAGCTATCAGTCAGCCTGACTGGTAAATTATGGTTTTATTAGCGTTGAGCCAGACTGCGGCTCCATGGGGCGAAGCGGGGCATGATGGGACGCATCCTCATACACCAAGCAATATGAGGAGGACTTCTGGATCTGTTCTTCATTAGTTTATTTACTCTCCGATGGACCTTTTTGACATGAACTCACAATGACTTACTGGTGTCATATCACTGGGACTGGGATTGAGGAGGATGACAGAGGCATCATGGGAAATGTAGTTTTGCACTTCAAAGAAATTGCACATAGGAAGGAGTGTGTGTGTGTGTGTGTGTGTTTGTGTCTTGTTTGACTGGAGGCTCAGAATGAAGACGCTCTTTCTAATCCACTTACAGCTCAGGAGGGAAACTCAATTGGTTCACCTGAGAAAGTAATTGATTGAATCAGAGGGCAGCGCACCGAGCCGCAGTGGCTTTGAGCAGATCGGCTGTCACGACACACACTCAATCTGACTCACTCACACTTCACAAGGTGAACCGAGACAGAAGAGACCAGTCCAGCTTCCATGTGGTCCTTATTTTCAGTTAATACAAGACTGCCATGTGCAAAAGTATTTTTATGCAATTAAAGTAATAATAATATCCATTTATTTTTATTATACGTAGCAGCAGTATTAATAACAATTTTAATGATAGTAGCATTAACTTAACTATATTAGTGTATTAACTTATGCCTAACTGTATTATTGTATGTCCTTTAGATGTTTTGTATATCTTAATATATGAGTTAATATCTGAATATATTTGTTCTGTTTATTAATGATATATTACTGTATAATAACATTGTATCTCTCTCTCTCTCTCCCTCTCTCTCTCTCTCTCTCTATATATATATATATATATATATATATATATATATATAAGGGCTGGGCAACGATTAATCGCGATTTATCGCATCCCAAATTAAAAGTTTGTATTTACATAATATATGTGTGTGTAGTGTGTATAATTATTTTGCATATATAAATACACACACATGCATGTATATATTTAAGAAATATTTGCATGAATATACTGTATATATATTTATACATAACTCATATTAAATATACATATAAATATTTTATATATTAATAACACATTTTTCTTAAATATATACATGCAGGTGTGTGTATTATATATATATAAAATAATTATACACAGCACACACAAATATTATGTAAACACAAACTTTTATTTTGGATGCGATTAATCGCGATTAATCGTTGCCCATCCCTATATTTATATTATATATTATATTTTACATTTATATTTTTTTTGGGCGGGGGAAGATTTTTTAGGAAATTTCCACAACGATTTATTAATCGTAAATTAATCCCACATCGAATTTGGCTGAGAAATTACCGCCAAAACATAATTTAAAGTTGTCATGTAAAAATCATCAAGTATTACAAAACATTACAAAAAGTAGCTTTAGAAAGCAAATATTTGATTTGATTCACGGTCTACAAGGCTACAAGGACTGTTTTTTGTTGTTGTGTAAATCAACATCCTATTTGAGACATATATAAAAATATAATAAGACAGAAACTCATACATACTCATACTGCCCATGTTTATACATCAACACATTCAGTATTCAATAAACCGTCCCACCTAGGTGAAGTGTGTCAGTACACTACGGACCGAGGTGTATTTGGGGTCCTTGAGATGTTCTGACATGTCCTGACATTTGTACTTTTTTCAGTTGCTTATAATCATATTAATGGCACAGGTGAAATTACACTCTATTTAGCACAAACAGGGCTACCATAATATGTGAGCAACATGTATGTGTATGTTTGTATTTTTGAGAGAATATTGTTTAAGCGTGGATATTAAAAAAAACTAAAAATGAAAGTTTCTAAAATAAGGCCATAAAACACATACGAAATATGTTTATTTTATTTATTTTACGAAAACACAAGGTTTTGGTGTTAATAAGAGTGTACACAAAAAGATAAGACCCTCTATAGTTTATAATCATGTATTGATTTTATTTATATGACAATTAATGACGGAGTATTAAGTCTATGTTGGAACTATGTGAAAAGAAAAGAAAAAACGATCAAAACGCATGGGTGCGTTTTTGGTCTTCATAGGGTTAACCAACCACAACAAAGGTCATTTACATAGACACATTTAAAAAGTATAGTTGTAAAAATTTTGCCTTTTTAATGCTAAGGGTCAAAATGGTCAGAGAATCCCAGAAGTACAAGGTACAAGAAACCTATTATAAGGGGATTTCAGATATGGCTTCTTTAACGTATGCAGTCGCACCCATTCAGTGCCCGTACTCTCACCGGTGAGAGAATTAAATCAGCCATTATGAGGAAACATAATAAAGTGTTACTGGCTCTAAAGCACAGTATTCACGGGGTAAATCTGAGCAGCTCGACCCACAGCTGCACAGCCTCGGGCGCTTGTGGCCGTCATAATCCACTTGAAAAATAGACTGAGAAAATGTGGGAGAGGACAACAGATCTGCCACAGAGAGGGCTCATCTCTCCGTGTAAATGAATGGGATTTTAGAGATGTGATCATAGAGAAGGCTAATGAGGCTGTCTGGGCATTACAGAGCGAGAGAAGGCCAGCATGTGTGTGTGTGTGTTATAGACAGGATTACAGTTACTGTATGATGCAAGGAGATCTTCTCTCTCATCCAAGGTCAGAAAGGATTTTCTCAGACATGGTCTAATGTAAACTGTGAATACGTGGATGTGAATTACAGTGATTTTTATCACTACTAGGGCAACGATTTGAAAATGTGTCAAGTTGTTGCATTAATTATATATTTTCTTTGCTGTGGTGTTTGCCTGTGTTATACAAAAGTTGCTCAGTCAATACTAAGGTACTATGACTGATTTTGTGTCATTCAGAAATTAATTGAGTGTATTTAATTCAATGATATTTAGATTTTAGCCTGGGTTTCCCCATGCTGCCTTACCGCAGTGCGATTTTATTCACGCTGGACACCACGAGATAGGGAACCAATCACAGAACGGGGAGGGAGCGGGAAGACGATGACGACGTACATGCGACACCGAAGCAGTTTGTTTATATCTATGGATCCATCTTGGCAGCGGACGCGAAGTTACCTTTTGATACTGCCTTTGTGTGTACATAAATCTCCTAAATCTCGGACCCATCGTCATCTTAATCGTCTAATTTTCTGTCGCTCTACATGCGTCATCTGGTATCAATGACCTGATTGGCTATGGGCTACGTACAGGCATTTTTGATAGACATTCGTAGCACCCAATAATATGGCTCTGGGCATTCGGAAACCACGCCTCAAATACGAGAAAATGAACATGTGGTTTTTGATTGTATGGAATTAAAATTTACTGTAATTAATTAGATGATTGGATGGATGGATGGTTGGTTGGTTGGTTGGTTTGATGGATGGATGGACGGACGGACGGACGGACGGACGGACGGATAGATAGATAGATAGATAGATAGATAGATAGATAGATGGATCAGCCTCTGAGGAAGACAGACAGTAAAGGGAATGTTTTAATCCACATGGCTAATCCTGTTAGCGAACACTCGATTAGGGGAGATTACGAGAAGAGAGGGCAGAATAAACGGGTAATGATTACTCCTCTCCCAAACTCTCGGCCGTAGAAGATCCGTGTCTCCCACAAACACGTCAGTTCATCCTGGACTTTAAGACACACGTTCCTTTATTAAAACCCTTTTGCATTAAGCAATGCATATAGTTTCTTAAGAATTGGTAAACGGATCAGGGATCACCAATGTAAAACACTGTTTATCTTGGTAGATTGCTAGTGGAAATCCCCTGCTATCATAGTGCTAACGACTGTCGGATCCCTTTGCATTCATTAATAAATAAATAAATACGGGCCTTCAGAAAGAGACGCAGGACGTAGCAATGATGCATTCTTAAAAAGCCTTCCCATAGTTCCCCTGAGCTTTGTCTCCAGATCCAGAGAGCTGTGTCTAAAAGCACTGACGTGGATCTTGGTCTTCCTAGTAGACAGGAGCGCAGGTGCTGAGCATTATGGGTAAGAAGCTCCTGCTGCCGACCCTCGTTCTCAACAACACAGCTTCATTCAGGAGAAGATCCTGTGGGAGGAAGTGCAACCTTCTCACGATCAATGCGGGCCCTTGGGAAAAGTGTATAACACTAAAAGAACATGATAGCTCACATAGGACCAGAGATCAGACCTCAGTCATGATGGCCTAATCAAAGCAGCGCAGGAACAGCTCTATTAGTGCGGATGACAACCTGATGCGCTTCAGATAATAACTTTATTTGACTTTTTGAGTTTTGTTTTGCTCACAAAAGCCATGCATCGGACTTTTTTGTTTTGTTTTGTTTTATTGTTTTACGTTTTGTTTTGAGATTTGCTTTGGGTTTTTTTTTTATTTGTTTGCATTGTTTTAAATGAGCATTTTTAAAATTATTTTAAGTTTTGTTTTGAAATGTGTTTTGTTTGTTTGCATTGTTTTAGATGAGCATTTTTTAAAATTATTTTAAGTTTTGTTTTCTTTTTGTTCTGTTTGTTTGCATTGTTTTAGATTAGCATTTTTTAATTTTTTTTAAGTTTTGTTTTCTTTTTGTTTGTTTGCATTGTTTTAGATGAGCATTTTTTAATTATTTTAAGTTTTGTTTTGTTTTGAGATTTTTTTGTTTGTTTGCATTGTTTTAGATGAGCATTTTTTAAATTAGTTTACGTTTTTTTTTTTTTGAGATTTTTTGTTTGTTTGTATTATTTTAGATGAGCATTTCTAAAATTATTTTAAATTTTAATTTTGTTTTTGGCATTTTTTTGTTTGCATTGTTTTAGATGAGCATTTTTTAAATTATTTTAAGTTTTGTTTTGTTTTGAGATTTTTTTGTTTGTTTGCATTGTTTTAGATGAGCATTTTTTTATTATTTTAAGTTTTATTTTGAGATTTGTTTTGTTTGTTTGCATTTAGATGAGCATTTTTAAAATTATTTTAAGTTTTGTTTTGTTTTGAGATTTTTTTTTTGTTTACATTGTTTTAGATGAGCATCTGACAAAAATTTGGGATAATTGCACTTAAATCAAGAAAAAAAAAACTATTTGATCAACTTTTATTTAGCTTTTTTTAGCAATAAAAACTGTTTTATATTAAATTTTATTTTTTGTTGTTTTGTTTAGATTCTAGGCTTGCAATTGACAATTTTGTGACAATTGCGCATAAAGCAAGAGAATTGTTTTATCCAATTTAATTGTACGTTTTGTTTACATTTTAGGCTTGCATCGGACTACATTTTCTGACAATTGTGCCTATAGCAAGAACAACTATTTTCTAAAGGGACAAGACAAATAAAGCATCTGAAGGATTAAAAAGGCAGTATATTTATATTAATATATATATATAAATATTCCCCTCTTTGTCTCCAGGAGTCTCCGAGCAGCCCGACTGTGTCTCTGAACTCTCCACGAGATGAACATGAGCGGCGGATCTCTCAGTCGCTTTATCCCGGAGAGAGCCAGGGTGACCAGCACACCCCACGACACGCCATGATGGGGAGATTGATGGGTAAGCTGATAAAACTACATACAAAAATGGCCAGCGCTTTCTCGAACCGAAGAACAATCTGATCGGCTGACTTTAGGAATTATTATGGATTTTCATCAGTCCAGATGTCCTTGCTCACCTGCAATTTCTGCTTTCCACATAAAGTATATCCGGAATGTCATTAAAAGGAAATGGGTCAGTTTGCATGTCATTCGAAGATCTTTTGCTGTCGAAAGGGGCTTTCACACTGTGTAATTACAGGAACTCAGTTATAGGAACTATAGTCACCCGGGTGGAGTAATTAGAGTCATTCTCCTGGTTGCATTTGCACCACCTGTAGGAACTCTGAAGCGACATGATCCAGCATAGGCGATGTCATTTAGGTGCACCGTGATTGGTTGAGAAGTGCCTGGACTTTGGTCCATCTATCATTGTTTTGCATATCCTTTTTCAAAATGGCCTGTGCCAGTGTTTTGCACGGCATGCATTCAGACAATCAACTTAAACTTACGTCATTGGTAGTTTCTAACGTGCCGGGTTAGACACAAGCAGCAATCCAACACAACAATGACTTAAACTGCAATTCATCGACTGGCCTCTAGAGACAGGCTGCAAGAGAGAGTCAATCCCATAGACCCCCATGTTAACATACTCAATTTTGAAGCAGAAAATAATATGTTTACAGCCTGGTACAAAAAGTTTTTGTCTATATCACATGACAACTGTGAGGGAGGTGGATTTTTTTATAACTCACCCATTTAAATTATATTAAGGCTTGAAGTTGTGCATAATTAAGGGTGTGGCCACTTGAGTGACAGGTGGATTGCCGCTGATGTCACTACTCTAGCCGTATGTCTGCTGTGTGTTACTCACGAAGGTGAGTATTTCCGCCTTTAGATATAGGCACTATGAAAGCGTTCCTCTGGTGTGAAAGCCCCTGATGTGGATGGTTTTTATGCTGATAGTCATATTTTTGCTCTGCAAGACTATGTACAGTATGCACACACACACACACACATGCTCTTTATATTTGCTTGACCTTGTGTTTCCATTCCCACCTGTTTCCACCGGACATGTACGCTTTAAATACACAGATGCATCAACACCTGGACACACAGGCTCAGTCCCAGCATGCTCCTGTGGTTTCGTAAATGGAGGTTAATGTCATTTTCAAGCCTCCGTCTCATCCAGCATGACTCTTTCAAGTCAGTCCTGATTTTTCTCAGACTCCGCTCCATTTCTAGTCCTGCCAGACAATTGGAATCGACAGACCAATCCTTTCACCGTCATGCTTGTCATTTCACAATCGACTACTCAGTCTTGAACAATAAGCTCTTTAGTAGCCGACGCAAACCCTGATCTTTCTGCTCTTCCTCCCCTGCTCTTCTTCTTGTCCTGAGCTTCTCATTGCAGTGTGATGATGAGTCAGTCTGTGAC
The DNA here is from genome assembly GCF_988280905.1 of Pimephales promelas. Taxonomy (NCBI): domain Eukaryota; kingdom Metazoa; phylum Chordata; class Actinopteri; order Cypriniformes; family Leuciscidae; genus Pimephales; species Pimephales promelas. The sequence goes on along the minus strand of NC_142790.1, from coordinate 2,304,188 downwards.
GTCTCGTTCTCCTCATCAGAGTTACAGTGGCAGAAGTGTATGATGGCGATTGTACTGCCTCTTTTGTTGTAATTTTAATTGATAGTCGGGAGATATATATATATATATATATATATATATATATATATATATATATATATATATATAGATATATATAGATATATATATATATTCTAAATATATATATATATATATATATATATATATATTAGTGCAGGGCAACGATTAGATGCATATAAAATAAATGTTTGTGTTTACAAATATATGTGTACGTAAATACACACATATATATATATATATATATATATATATATTTAAGAAATATTTGCATGTACATATGAAGAGTTCAGATGCAAAAGCCTCTAAATGCCATTTGAAATTTTCTTCTTTAATGATGATTTTTATCAAACTTGTATATTTAAGTTCAGTAATTTCACTTAAATAACAATTAATAGGTAATTATCATTGCCATTTAAGTGAAATTACTGAACTTAAATATACAAGCTTGATAAAAATCATCATTAAAGAAGAAAATTTCAAATGGCATTTAGAGGCTTTTGCATCTGAACTCTTCATATATACTATATATTTATACATAATGTATGTTTATCTATATAAATATAAATACTTAATATATAAATAAAAATTTTTTATTATATGCATGCATATGTGTGTATTTATATATACAAAATAATTATACACAGTTCACACACATATATTAAATAAACACAAACTTTTATTTTGTATGCGATTAATCGCGATTAATCGTTGCCCAGCACTATATACTGTGTGTATATACAGTATATATATATATATTAGGGCCGTCAAACGATTAATCGCGATTAATCACATACAAAATAAAAGTTTGTGTTTACATAATATGTGTGTGAACAATATTTTTATACTAAAATATAAATGATATAAATATAAATAATAATTTATATTTTATAATATAAATATAAAATATAAATTATTTTAAATTAAAATATAAATTTATAAAATATAAATCATATATATATATACATGTATTATTTATACATGCATGTGTGTGTATTTATATATATATATAAATACACACACATGCATGTATAATTAAGAAAAAATATTAATTATATATAAAATATTTATATTTATATATAATATAAATTATATATAAATCTATATACAGTATGTACATGAAAATATTTCTTAAATATATACAAGCACGTGTGTGTATTTATATAAAATAATTATACACAGTGCACCCACGTATATTATGTAAACACAAACATTTATTTTGGATGCGATTAATCTCGATTAATCATTTGACGGCCCTATATATATATATATATATAAACAAAATCAGATCTCAGAATTGTCTTTCACGTTGTCTCTCAGTTTTCACTTCTCATTCTTTCCTAGCTGGTGTGCACAAATGTATGCATTGTCACTTTTTTTCTAAAAGCATGCGAGTGAATGTTCCCCATCTCCTGTGCGGAGAAACTCTCAAACTTCTCAAACGGCAGCACTTCAGAGAGATTATCTCTACATCTCCGGAGGAGGAAAGGAAAAAGGGAAAGTTTGAGAAAGTTTACCTCGGGGATGATGGCACCCTTCAGCTATTGTAGGCCTGACACGTTGTCATACATCTCGTAAACTTTAGTTTTCTCGCCACATGAAGCTGAGAATTGTTTCGCCACTTGTCAGTCACTTGCATGACATGTTATTTGTGTTTGTGAGAACATGAAAAATGCAACAATAACAGATGACACATTGGATGGCCCATTACTGACGCTCTGAACGACAGAATGTCTGTCCCGTAACTTTGGTGCTGTCGGACGAGAGGTCCAACACCTTGATGTGTGTGTTTGTCAGAGGTCATCTTCTAAAGGACCCGGGTGAAGCCTGCCTGACGCCGTGTGCTGCATCACTGTCAGGGAAATAGTCTTACGCCTTACACACATATGAGCTGTCACTCAGGAAGGAGCAGACGCGGGTTTGAGCTGCAAGGTTAGCGAGATAATGTCGTCTCGCGTGGCTGTTATGACAGGTCGGATGAGGAATGAAACTTTAAAGCTTGAAAATAGACTGAAACTCACAGGAATAAAGTGCAAAAGTACAAATTGATAGTTGACACATTTTAGGCTGACTGGATAAAGGAAAGTATCAATCTTAGGTTGAGTTACGGGTCTCCATCTTCGTTTGGTTAGTTTTTGTCTTTATTTAAACCTGTCACTATTTCTTTATTAACAGTCTTGCAACTAATAACACACACATAAATAAATACATAAACGGTGTCATAAATCTGAATTAATGTTTGTGAAAACAAAAATGTTGCAAAATGTTGTTTAACTCTTTACCTGCCAGCGCTGTCCGTTCGTCCGTCCATCCATCCATCTATCTATCTATCTATCTGTCTGTCTGTCTGTCTGTCTGTCTGTCTGTCTGTCTGTCTATATGTCTGTCTGTCTGTCTGTCTGTCTGTCTATATGTCTGTCTATCTATCTATCTATCTATCTATCTATCTATCTATCTATCTATCTATCTATCTATCTATCTATCTATCTATCTATCTATCTATCTATCTATCTATCTATCTGTCTGTCTGTCTGTCTGTCTGTCTGTCTGTCTGTCTGTCTGTCTGTCTGTCTGTCTATCTATCTATCTATCTATCTATCTATCTATCTATCTATCTATCTATCTATCTATCTATCTATCTATCTATCTATCTGTCTGTCTGTCTGTCTGTCTGTCTGTCTGTCTGTCTGTCTGTCTGTCTGTCTGTCTGTCTGTCTGTCTGTCTGTCTGTCTGTCTGTCTGTCTGTCTGTCTATCTATTTATCTATCTATTTCTCTATCTATCTATCTATCTATCTATCTATCTATCTATCTATCTATCTATCTATCTATCTATCTATCTATCTATCTATCTATCTGTCTGTCTGTCTGTCTGTCTGTCTGTCTGTCTGTCTGTCTGTCTGTCTGTCTGTCTGTCTGTCTGTCTGTCTATCTATTTATCTATCTATTTCTCTATCTATCTATCTATCTATCTATCTATCTATCTATCTATCTATCTATCTATCTATCTATCTATCTATCTATCTATCTATCTATCTGTCTGTCTGTCTGTCTGTCTGTCTGTCTGTCTGTCTGTCTGTCTGTCTGTCTATCTATTTATCTATCTATCTATCTATCTATCTATCTATCTATCTATCTATCTATCTATCTATCTATCTATCTATCTATCTATCTATCTATCTATCTATCTATCTATCTATCTATCTATCTATCTATCTATCTATCTATCTGTCTGTCTGTCTGTCTGTCTGTCTGTCTGTCTGTCTGTCTGTCTGTCTGTCTGTCTGTCTGTCTGTCTGTCTGTCTATCTATTTATCTATCTATTTCTCTATCTATCTATCTATCTATCTATCTATCTATCTATCTATCTATCTATCTATCTATCTATCTATCTATCTATCTATCTATCTATCTATCTATCTATCTATCTGTCTGTCTGTCTGTCTGTCTGTCTGTCTGTCTGTCTGTCTGTCTATCTATTTATCTATCTATTTCTCTATCTATCTATCTATCTATCTATCTATCTATCTATCTATCTATCTATCTATCTATCTATCTATCTATCTATCTATCTATCTATCTATCTATCTATCTATCTGTCTGTCTGTCTGTCTGTCTGTCTGTCTGTCTGTCTGTCTGTCTGTCTGTCTATCTATCTATCTATCTATACTTGCATACATAAATAAAGACAAGGAACATGATAATAATGATAAAAAAACAGTAAAAAGGAAATGTATAAAAGCAGTGTCCTGGAAATGTTGCATGTGTAAAGTCTAGTGTGAACTCGGCTGAAGTTACGTTTGGTGTCAGTGTAATTCACCACTGTAGTGCATGTGTTTGACATTCCAAACAGATCACGTCCTGAACGACAAAAAAAAAGAAAGAAAGAAAAGAAAGAAATAAATAAAAACGTTGAAATGGGATCTGACCTTTGAGACTGAAATGCATTTCCGGAAATCAGATTTGATTCGTTTTTCAACCCAAATACAAACGATTTTGCGTCTTTCTCTGCTGTTCAGGTTGTAAATAATTAAATTTGCCTCTTCTTTCCATCTCGTCTTGTCACATGTAACGTATTCCTTCTTCCTAGTGGTGAGGTGTGGAACTGCAGCCGTGCTGTAATGTGGGATTCTTGTAGTCTTTTATGTTCGAGTTGCACTTAGTGCTACTTTAACAAGTTAAACACAGTTAAAGTGACACACACAGGGACTTTTTGCCAGTCATTTAAGGGAATTCACTGTACCAATTTGAATTTGCCCTTCACAAGTGTTGATTTGGAGAGAATAATGCCTCTAAGTGTGTGACGGGAAAGGTTAGCCCCATTAAACAGTGGAAATAGGCGCTGTGGCTAATGCTCCAACCAAAAAACAGGGTCCATTAATAGTCCTGCGTGTAAACTGCTGCTCCCGAGACTCACTGTGTTCTTCCCGTACAGAGAGAGATTGAGTATATTCTGAATGAATCTACCTCTGAATGACAGTCATTACTGTTGCGGATGCACTTGAGGTAATCACAGTGGAAGAACATTTCAGTGTCGTCCTTTAGACGGAGTACCTGAACTCAGCGAACAGGTAGAAGAAGAGAAAGAAGATTGCCTGTAGGATAAGTTAATGTTGGATTAACAAATGTATATGAAAATATATAATAGTTAGGCCACATAATATAGGCTATTATCACATCAACATTACCACAAGTCATCATTTGTGACGTTCAGCGACTCTTCTGCGAAATCTGTTTGTGCTTCGGCTAACAATTTGGCTGGCGATTAAGCTTGCGATTTGATAAAAAGACTTGTGATTCAGATATCAATTTGACTAGTGATGAAGTAGCGTTTAGGCCTAACTCTTGTGAGCTAGCGATTTGACTTGTAATTTAGCTTTTTATTTTTTATTTTTTTTATTTTACATTTTGGTTTGCGATTAAGCTTTTGATTTGGCTGGTAATTAGCTAGCAGCTTGTGATTCAGTTACGATTTAACCAGTGGTATCAGTTTGTGATTGGCTAGCAATTGCAACTGTGTGTTTTGTAGCTGCTGAATTACTTATATGCACCGTACCTTTAATCATTATGCCCACACTTTTATCCAAGTATGCAGAAGACTACAACAAAATTGATTCATCTGGGAGATGCAGACATTGGGGAAATGCTTTGGAAACTCGTATATCAGAGCGCTAATTATCTTTAGACTTCTTTTATTCCTTAAACATAAAACTAATTAACAGGAAAGCTAATGGTGCTTGTCTTTGCAGCTGCATTAGCGATTAAACGTAACTTTTATTATTTTTTGCATGTGCTTCCTCTAATGTTTTGTCCTCCATCAAAACAGTAAGTTCCAAATTAAGGAATCCTGAAGCTTACTGTAAGCTTGTAATATTTTATCTCTGTAATATTTGTTCTCATATAAAGAGATAAAAGAGCCTTAACACTAAAGCTTGTGAGTCTGAGTGATGGGCGGGGCTTAAATCACATTGGCTGGCCACAGTGGCTGTCAGAGTGATGGGCGGGGCTTATATCACATTGATTGGCGACAGTAGTTGTCAGTCAGAGTGGTGAGCAGAGCTTATATCCCATTGACTGGCCATAGTGGCTGTCAGTCAGAGTGATGGGCGGGGCTTAAATGACATTGATTGGCCACAGTGGCTGTCAGAGTGATGGGTGGGGCTTAATCTGACAGTTCCATCACATTGATTGGCCACAGTGGCTGTCAGTCAGAGTGGTGGGCGGGGCTGAAATCACATTGATTGGCCACAGTGGTTGTCAGTCAGAGTGGTGGGCGGGGCTGAAATCACATTGATTGGCCACAGTGGCTGTCAGTCAGAGTGGTGGGCGGGGCTGAAATCACATTGATTGGCCACAGTGGTTGTCAGTCAGAGTGATGGGCGGGGCTTAATCTGGAAGTCCCATTACATTGATTGGCCACAGTGGCTGTCATTCAGAGTGATGGGCGGGGCTGAAATCACATTGATTGGCCACAGTGGCTGTCAGTCAGAGTGGTGAGCGGAGCTTATATCCCATTGATTGGCCACAGTGGCTGTCAGTCAGAGTGATGGGCGGGGCTTAAATCACATTGATTGGCCACAGTGGCTGTCAGTCAGAGTGGTGGGCGGGGCTGAAATCACATTGATTGGCCACAGTGGCTGTCAGTCAGAGTGGTGGGCGGGGCTTATATCACATTGATTGGCGACAGTCGTTGTCAGTCAGAGTGGTGAGCGGAGCTTATATCCCATTGATTGGCCACAGTGGCTGTCAGTCAGAGTGATGGGCGGGGCTTAAATCACATTGATTGGCCACAGTGGCTGTCAGAGTGATGGGTGGGGCTTAATCTGACAGTTCCATCACATTGATTGGCCACAGTGGCTGTCAGTCAGAGTGGTGGGCGGGGCTGAAATCACATTGATTGGCCACAGTGGTTGTCAGTCAGAGTGATGGGCGGGGCTTAATCTGGAAGTCCCATCACATTGATTGGCCACAGTGGCTGTCATTCAGAGTGATGGGCGGGGCTGAAATCACATTGATTGGCCACAGTGGCTGTCAGTCAGAGTGGTGGGCGGGGCTGAAATCACATTGATTGGCCACAGTGGCTGTCAGTTAGAGTGGTGGGCGGGGCTGAAATCACATTGATTGGTCACAGTGGTTGTCAGTCAGAGTGATGGGCGGGGCTGAAATCACATTGATTGGTCACAGTGGTTGTCAGTCAGAGTGATGGGCGGGGCTGAAATCACATTGATTGGCGACAGTGGCTGTCAGTCAGAGTGATGGGCGGGGCTGAAATCACATTGATTGGCGACAGTGGCTGTCAGTCAGAGTGGTGGGCGGGGCTGAAATCACATTGATTGGCCACAGTGGTTGTCAGTCAGAGTGGTGGGCGGGGCTGAAATCACATTGATTGGTCACAGTGGTTGTCAGTCAGAGTGATGGGCGGGGCTGAAATCACATTGATTGGTCACAGTGGTTGTCAGTCAGAGTGATGGGCGGGGCTGAAATCACATTGATTGGTCACAGTGGTTGTCAGTCAGAGTGATGGGCGGGGCTGAAATCACATTGATTGGCGACAGTGGCTGTCAGTCAGAGTGATGGGCGGGGCTGAAATCACATTGATTGGCCACAGTGGCTGTCAGTCAGAGTGGTGGGCGGGGCTGAAATCACATTGATTGGCCACAGTGGTTGTCAGTCAGAGTGGTGGGCGGGGCTGAAATCACATTGATTGGCCACAGTGGCTGTCAGTCAGAGTGGTGGGTGGGGCTGAAATCACATTGATTGGCCACAGTGGTTGTCAGTCAGAGTGATGGGCGGGGCTGAAATCACATTGATTGGCCACAGTGGCTGTCAGTCAGAGTGGTGGGCGGGGCTGAAATCACATTGATTGGCCACAGTGGTTGTCAGTCAGAGTGATGGGCGGGGCTTAATCTGACAGTTCCATCGCACTGATTGGCCACATGGCTGTCAGTCAGATTGATTGGCGGGGCTGTCAGTGGGATGAGCTGCTGGCTGTGAAACTGTGTGAAGATGTAGCGTGTACACTGAGCCTTACATCAATCTAACTGGCAGTGTGAATCCACCTCTCGCAAGTCTCACTACACAGGCGACTTGTCAGGGTATAATTCAGCAGGCGGCAGATACACATCTCGGGCTGAATCACATGTGTCCTTTCTCCATTTCTCTTTTCTCCTGTTGTGTCTTGGCCAGGACTTTGTAGGATATGTTGTTTAAAATAGTGGAAAAGTACAGAAATTATGCAAGATCTTGGCAGTAATCAAGGATTTTTGTTGATGTGGAGCGAATTATAGTCTTGCTCGCTGTGAGCACAACTTTGTCCAAATTGAAAAGTCAAACAGAAAATCACACTGTCTCGCAAATTGAGGACTCGTCACTTCTGGGCGTGCTGTTTCGGAGGATAATCTTTTCACCCCACATGAATGATGGGAATGTACTTCACCTGTTAATGGCTGGAGAATTGACAACATTTCAACCTGACGTTTTGTTATTGTGATTTTTGTTTTTTTGTATATATACCCTATTGTGTATTTTGTTAATTATTTAGTCTTGCGATAAGCATAAAAAGCTATTGAATTGCAGCAGCATTTTTAAAGTAAAAATCAGTCATTTTCTTTCAAACATTTTTATTTAGTTTGTTCAATGATTTTTTTTAAACCATCAACTCTTACTAACTAAGCTTATGATAGTAAAAACTCAGATTCAGATTAATCTGATTTACTCGCATTGATTTAAAGTAATGTATTAATAATCGAAAAAAAGAATATAAATAACAATACAAGTTTTTGAAAGAAGTCTCTTCTGTTCATTGAGACTGAATTTATGTAATAAAAAATAAAAAAAACCAGTTTGAAATATATTTTAATATATTTAAAAATGTAGCAGCATCATCACTCCAGTCTTCAGTGTCACATGATACTTTAGAAATAATTATAACATGATGATTTGCTGCTCAAGATACATTTCTGATTATTATCAATGTTGAAAACAATTTTTGCTGCTTCATATTTTTGTGATGCATATTTTCAAGATCCTTTGAATAGAAAGTTCCAAAGAACAGCATTTATTTGAAATATAAATATGTTTTAGCAGTGTAACAAAGTGTCATCCTTGTTGAATAAAAGTGTTAGTTTCTAGTTTGTCTACCAAATTGTATTTACTTGTCAAATTAAGGATAGAAATATAATCTATATATGAAGAGTTCAGATGCAAAAGCCTCTAAATGCCATTTGAAATTTTCTTCTTTAATGATGATTTTTATGAAACTTGTATATTTAAGTTCAGTAATTTCACTTAAATGGCAATGCTAATTACCTATTAATTGTTATTTAAGTGAAATTACTGAACTTAAATATACAAGTTTGCTAAAAATTATCAATAAAGAAGAAAATTTCAAATGGCATTTAGAGGCTTTTGCATCTGAACTCTTCATATATATACTGTAGATAGAGAGATACGAGAGAGGCTTTTCACTCTTTCATCAACTACATCGTGAATCGCGAGCTGTGACCTTCTTTTCCTCAAGGTATATTTGTCTCTGTGTCTCTGCTCTCTGGTGAATGGCACAGTAGCAGAACTAGAATGACAGAGATATGCTGGGAATTGCATCACACTCACACCGCCTCCTCAGACTCCCTCGGCTTCTCTTAAGTGGTTTGTCTGTGCCTGTCAGATTAGCGCACCCGCTGTATTAATCGGCTGATGAAGACTACGGGATAATGAGAGCTGTTATGCTAACAGGTGGAGGGTTGACGGGAGATAACAGACTCATAGTGACCGAGAGCCTGAAACACTCGCTCTTATTGTTGTTTCTGCCTGTGACCTTCCCCTGTGATATTACTGTGCCGCACACTGCTCAGGGACCTGACCTCTAGAGTGTTACACGCATGTGTACATATTAGGCCTGTCAGTTAACACATTAATTCCCTGCAATAAGTTATAAAACAAGGCAAAATACACACAATTAATGGATTCACCTCATGTAAATTCTGTAGGAGGATGATGATACTATTAAAGAGGAAATATTATGGCCTTTTAGCCTAGAACAGGTTTTTCTACTTGAATGTTGATTATTCTCCTCATATTCTCCATTGTTGCGGCTCCTCTCTTCCCAGTCTGTCAGTAACGCTTTGTTTACTTCCTGTCTCTATGAATCCCCGCCTTCTGAAAAGCACACTGTGCTCTGATTGGTCTGCTGGAGCAGTGTGCTGTGATTGGTCGAGTGTGTTTGGGAAATGTCCCGCCCCTTTCCATAACCGCCTAATTAATTAAGGAAAAGAAATTAAGGTTTTTGATGAAAACATTCCAGGATTTTCTCCATATAATGGACTTCAATGGGAACCAAACGGTTCAAAGTCCAAAAAGACAGTTTCAGTGCAAACTACAAACTGTTCAAAGGGCTTTAAACGATTCCAGACGATGAATAAGGGTCTTATCAAGCGAAACGATCGCTCATTTCAAAAATAAATAACAAAGTTTAAGTTTTACAAGCTCAATCGGTCGCCTTGCTCTGTTCTGTGTGACTCTTTTCCCGAGTCAATTTGTTCACTTCGTTCGTTGAATGAACCAAATGACACAAAAAAAAGATTTGTTCATGTTGATAAACGAGTTCGAACTGGAGATTCATGAACAGAACAGAGCAAGGCGAGCATTTGAGTTTATAAAACTTAAACTTTGTTATTTATTTATTAAATGAGCGATCGTTTCGTTTGATAAGACATCGTCTGGAATCGTTTAAAGCCCTTTGAACAGTTTGCACTGAAACTGTCTTTTGGACCTTGAACCGTTTGGTTCCCATTGAAGTCCATTATATGGAGAAAAATTCTGGAATGTTTTCATCAAAAACCTTAATTTCTTTTCCACTGAAAAATCTTGGATGACATGGGGGTGAGTAAATTATCAGCAAAAGTTATTTTATAAGCGAACTAGTCCTTTAATATGCACTTGAACCATTTGATTTTCATTTACATTTATGCATTTGCCAGGCGTGTGAGTATGACATGCATTGAGTGAGTTGCTTCCCTTGGATTCAAACTCATGGCCTTTAGCATATACATGCTTGTGAAGAAAAACAACTTATGGCTACAACTATTTGGCTAAGATGTTCAGTTTCTGAGTTGTCACAGTAAAGGTAATTAATGGATCATATTGTTGGTTTGAACCTACACTGTCTGGTTGCTGCCACAGTGGTTGGATTGATCTGTTTTGCTGGTTTTAAAGTTGTTTTGGGCACTTATCAGGTTGTCATACAGCTCTCTGACCAAAAATACCAGCAAACCACCATTAAACATATATATTTTGGCTGGGAGTAGATGCATTGCTTTGTTGTTTTAATGGCTGAGGCCATTTCACTATTTCCTGTGTTTACAGTATAAGCCCATTCTCATGTAACCGAACTCAAATCAAATGCGAGTCAATGTTGCCAACACATGTGATGCAATATAATGTCAAATGGTCACATTACTTTTGGAAGATGAAGACCCTCAGATCTGGATGATGACCTGCTGGATTTCCCCGACCACAGCGAGTCGCTGTGGATGGACATTCGTGGCAAACACTTGGCCTGCGCTCAATCCCCTGCTTCTGGGAAAATTTGATTGTTTACGACTTTGTTCCTGAATACATGGGAGTTTATGATTAATACCACATGTTGGCCTATTTCTTTCATTTAAAAACGATTTTGGATTACCGGATTACACAAAGTTGCATTATGTTTTTTTCAATGACTGGAGGAAACTGAGACCTCCTTGTTCCCGCAGGTCTGTTTCGGTGAAGCCCAGCTTGCCTTCTGAATTAAACTCAGTGCACCGACTCTTCTCAAAAGCTTTTGCTCTCTGTGAGCTAAATCAATGAGACTGAAAACTCACTTGAAAAATTAAAGTCTTATGGCATGACCTTTCGTTTTGAGCTGTTGAAGTCACATTTTGGACCTTATGAACACCTGAACCTTCTTAAAAACCAACCTTGTTACCAGCAAATATCATATACTGGATGGTGGCAGTCTGATTTGTTGCCACCAGGACGAGCTCAACTAGCTTAACCAACAAGACCAGCATGTTCAGCCAGCTTCGCCTTTCTGAACCAGTTTCATAGCTACATTTTACTTGTATTACAACGCATTCTCATCCTAGGGCGTCATATAGTGACACTTTTGAAATGTCGTCTAAATTCAACGCACATGCCACCCTTTACCCTCAATATAACACGCACAGAGCTTTGGGTAGGTTTAGGTCTGGGGTAGGGTTAGGGTTAGACCACTAGGAGGCCCATGTATATCTGCGTCTCATGTTGATGCTAAAGGGTGCCATGCGCGTTGGATGTAGACGAAATGTCAAAAGTGTCAGTATATGACGCCTTGGGATGAGAACGGGCTGTGTATTAGCTTCATTTTAAGATTTCTACCCTATATTTGATTTGACTTTGTACTACAGGGCTGTTGAATGCTTTAAGGCCAATTTATACTTCTACGTCGTAGTGTACGGCGTAGGCGACGCCGTCGTGAGCATTTATACTTCTGCGTTCAGGTCTTGGTTGCTCTGCAGTACTGCTCCGAAACACTAGTTGGCGGCGGAGGGTTTTAATGTTCCACTGTGTTTAGATTCCTCGCGGCTACGTTACTACAAGCAATGGCGACTGAAAGAGAGTGGATCATGAGTTGGAGCTTATTGAGGTGGAAAAACTTTTTTCATTTTCATTTTAGTGAAATTACTAAAACTAAAAGGCAGAAACGAGAGAAGACGTCGGAGGAGACGGTACGTGCGGAAATACGTAGGAGGAAATGCGATGCTACCAAGCCGACCAATCACAGATCTTGCGGTCCACGTCGTTGCGACGTGTAGTTACATTTTTGAGGAGTTGCACGTCAGGCTACGACGAAGGGTATTAGGGCTGGGTATTGACATAAATTTCACAATTCGATTCGATTTCGATTCACAAGCTTGCGATTCGATTCGATTTCGATTCAATATTGATTATTTTGAATATCAGTTACGATAAATGGCAAATTTTCTCAAGGACATCAAATTTCTTAACTAATGCTGTAAACTATGGGAGTCTAGTTGTAGCCTATAGGCTTCATTAGCCTAATATGAAGGTAATAATGAACTGTTTTGTAGCTATAAAAACCCTTAAATTACACTTTTATTTATTTTTATAATAAGAAGATTATATGAAATATAAACATTTAAATGCTGGCTGTCATAAAAACTTCCCAGATTTATTCAAATATGCATTAAAAATTGAAAAACATTAAGATTATAATGCATATGTAATATGGTGTATATATTTAGCAAAACGCTCCTCTCTAGAGTTATTTTTTCTAGCTGACTAACGAGTTTATGTGGGTTTTCTGAGGTAAATATGACGATGACATTGATTACAAGCTGTTTAACTGACGTCTTTCCACGGTTGAAACGCTGATTGAGTGAATCAATATGACATGATACGTATTTCGATAAGTTGTACTCTATCTTTTAACACACTTCATGTTTATTTAGCGCTGTGACTGGTATTATTAAGCCGGAAGAGAGATCAGCGCTGCTGCTTCTCCAGAGCGATCTCACGCCACAGCGCCAAAACGCTATTTATGTTTTTGAGTTTCTAAAGAAATTGGACGTAATTTGAAATTTAAGACTTTGTTTCATTTCAATAGTAACAAAGGACAAAGATTACTGCGATTTTTTTGTATGCGCGCAGCCGCGATACAATGTCCCATTCATTCAAATGAAACAGGATGACTAATCGATCCTTGAGATTTAAGAATCGATATCGGTTCGTAAAAATGAGAATCGATTAATATCGAGAAATCGATATTTATTACCCAGCCCTAAAGGGTATGCGGTATGGTACGCGTCTGTGTGTATGCTACGCCGTACCTACAGCGCACCCTACGCAGAAGTATAAATTGGCCTTTATTCTGATTGGTTGACAACCGTTTGCACTTATTTTTTTAGTTAATACGCAGCTAAAGTAGTTCCATGCATGTTTTGACCGCATTATAGTTCCATATTACATCGCCAATTTATTTTAAACATCAAAAGAACCAAAATTCAAGCTAATAAATATAACAAACAATAGGATAAATAGGCTGTCGTCCCTTCGCCTCATGGCCGCATTAACACCTCATTGATTTTCCAATAATTCAACATCAATTATTCCTTGCTTGAGTTTTCCCACTCTACGAGAAATACAAGTAGGAACAAGTGATTGTTCAAAGTTTTCCCTCCATCAACCATCCTGAAACCCCACTGCCCTCTTTCTTTCTGGACGCAGCATCAAGGAACCGTTTCATTCGAGTTTATTTGTTCGAGCCCCGGTTTGGGTGGCCAACGCTGCTGTCCACTCCAACAATGGCTTGATTCTAGGCCCAGCAAACAGGCAATAGGGAGACTATTTGTTATAGACCCTGCAAGGGATCGTCTGATCGCAGCGTGACAGAAAACAACAGCAGTCCACCACCATGCCATCAGCGCCCTGCAAGGAGAATATCGTGCAGATTAAACGAACACAAACAGCTCCTTCATGAGGACCTACAGTTTGGGAAAGACTGCACATGATTGCCTTGATGTTTATCCCCAAATGGCCTGAGTCAAATGTCCTCGGGATGCAAGCATGATGCGGAGGTTTGGAAATCTTCAACGATTAAACAAAAGCATGATGTGTTTGGGAAGGAAAGGTCTTTTGGGTAAAGCAACAGTCTTTTGTTTTAGGTTCAGTCATCCGGTTCGAGCCAAACTGCGTCCTGGGTAGCTCGCATCATGAAATATATTGTCGGATGAATATCGTCATGAATGGATCATGCTAAAAATGCAGAAAACAAGTTTATAGATGTTGTTTTTCGATGGGTAATAATCTTTTTGCACTATTGGGGTCGAATCCAAACTAAGGCTACGTCTACATTAAAGGAGTAGTTCACTTTTTTAAAAAAAAAAACTTTTGCTGATAATTTACTCGCCCCCATGTAATCCAAGATGTCCATGTCTTTCTTTCTTCAGTCGAAAAGAAATGAAGGTTTTTGATGAAAACATTCCAGGATTTTTCTCCATGTAATGGACTTCAATGGGAACCAAACGGTTCAAGGTTTCAGTGCAAACTGTTCAAAGGGCTTTAAACGATTCCAGATGATGAATAAGGGTCTTATCAAGTGAAACGCTCGCTCATTTAATATATAAATAACAAAGTTTAAGTTTTATAAGCACAAATGGTCGCCTTGCTCTGTTCTGTGATGCGCGTTTGTGACTCTCCTGTTCGAACTCGTTTATCAAAATGAACAAATCTTTTTTCTGAGTGAACCAAATGACTCAGAAAAAGATTTGTTTATTTGTTTATTAAACGAGCAATCGTCTTGCATGATAAGACCGTTATTCAATGTCTGGAATCGTTTAAAGCCCTTTGAACCTTTTGGTTCCCATTGAAGTCCATTAAATGGAGAAAAATCCTGGAATGTTTTCATCAAAAACCTTAATTTCTTTTCGACTGAAGAAAGAAAGAAATGGACATCTTGGATGACATGGGGGTGAGTAAACTATCAGCAAAAGTTTTTTTTTTTTTTTTTTTTCAAAAGTAGTTCAATTTTGGAAATAACTTTTGCTGATAATTTACTCACCCCCATGTCATCCAAGATGTCCATGTCTTTCTTTCTTCACTCCTTTAATGAAAACGCCGTCTCAGTGTGGACGGAAGGCCAAAACGGAGAGAAAAAGATGCGTTTTCAAACGAAAGCGTTTTAGTGTGGACAAGGCCTAAGATGACAACAGTTTTTCTAACTTTTTACCCACCCAACTCTTCGCATCATGCCGACTCTCATCCACATTGTGGTTAATGGATCTAGACAAGGTGCTGAGGAGATGTCAGCAGGATTTGTCAGTCGCTAACACCCTCCCACCAGGACAAAGCTCTCTGAAGAACATCCAGCAGAGCTTTTTTAGTACATCAGTCCCACAAGCATACTGAGCAGGTACATCATTGTGCCTTCACAAATCATTAGAAATGAGCTGTTTGAGATGCTGTACTCCTCTACTGTACAAGCCTGCTGGTTTCCCGTCCTCTTCTCAGAGCTTAATGTATAATAAGCCAAGTACGCCTTCGCTCTTTTCCTCGTCCTGCAATTAAGAGGTCCGTTTTTAAGCAGATTTTTTTATGATTCACCATGAAATCATGAGCGAGAGTGGGTGGACGGGGGATATAATCTTAATAAAACGGTAGGCCAATTAGTCGACCACAGCAGAATTGTGGTCTATGGGTTTTTATCTTCCATGTTAAAGACTTTCACCTTTTCACTGTGTCACAGTGGCTATTTCTATAGGTGTTCTCTACGCCATTTAGCAGAGTCAAGAGTAATGCCAGGAAACAGGAGGTCAGCACTTGTGTCAAGATATCTGTAGGAATAGCCTCATTTACTGCAGGAACATGACTGTGTTCAGCACTAAAGCCAATTAAAATCATGTTCTGCATAAGCAAAAAAAAAAATGACCTTGCATTGACAATCTGCCCCTTCAAGAGTGTGGATCCTTTCTTTTTTTGGCTCATGTGGATTACAGACAGTTTGTGGTCACAGACAGTTTCTTGAAATTGATCATGTTGTGGGATCATGACCCCAAATCTTTGAAACAATTAAAAAAAACATATTTTAACTAGGGCTGTCAAACGATTAATCGCGATTAATCACATCCAAAATAAAAGTTTGTGTTTACATAATATATGTGGGTGCATTGTGTATAATTATTTTGCATATATATAAATACACACACATGCTTGTATATATTTAAGAAATATTATCATGTATATACTGTAAATTTATATATAATTTAAATTATATATAAATATAAATATTTTATATATAAATAATATTTTTTCTTAAATATTCATGCATGTGTATATATATATATATACAAGATAATTATACACAGTGCACCCACATATAATATGTAAACACAAACTTTTATTTTGAATGCGATTAATCGCGATTAATCGTTTGACAGCCCAAATTTTAACCAATTCATCTCTTGAAATTAAAGTTTATTCACTTAATTTTGTATTATATATATATATATATATATAAAAAAAGGTTTTTAGAAGATTTTGTCTGCCAAATTAAAGTTCGGTGTTGAATTTTCAGGAAAATGCAGATAAAAAAAAAATCACAAGATAGGAAATGATATGACCCACTGAAGACCCTCATGAATATAAAATGTCATACTGTATAATTTGAACGCAAAGTTATGTCAGGTGAGGTGTGACTCTCTAAAAATGTAATGATATTTATGAATTAATTCATAGTATTTGTTTTAAAAAAACACAGTTTTCAAATAAAAACAGAAATACTTTGCAATCGTCCGTTCATGTACACGACAATGGCGTTTTGGGGGCCTGAAAACATAAGTTTTTTTGAAAACGATACAGTCATCGTCTCCGTGTAACAGAAACGCGACTGTGAAAACGGTGACGGCATGCACGTGTGTATTACGTGTGTAGGCACGTGTGTGTGTGGCGCGAGTGCTCTACAAGAATGTGTATGTGCGTTAGGGCTGTCAATCTTCCTCTATAATACTATTCGAATTCCAGTCCTCATTTTATTTAATATTCGAATAATATTCGAATATTAAATGCTAAAATTGATCCTATTATTAATATTTACGACATTACACATGCTTATGGATCGCCAATGCCACTATAGCATGTGGTTGTTGTTACACGTTCGGTCCACTAGAGGGACATCTAATACACGTTTTATTCGTGCTGAATATGGTTAAAGTGCGTCCGATGGTTTTCACCTTATATCTCCGCGAAAACACCACCAAAACTTTTTAAACATATATCGTTCTTTTCAATTCGACTAGACGGTTCCAACGAGGTCGATGCGCACCGAATCCGTCGAGATATTCGCGTTTTTCGCTTCACAGGTACTTTGGGAAGCGCTTTTTACATCGTTAAACATTTAGGCTACCATTTTTGACAGTTGTTATATGATGATACACCGTGGATAACGTGCACACTTGTGTTACGATTCAAAAACGTTATTGATCATCAGACGAAACAAAGGCAGTTCATTTTCACATATGTGTAAGCCAAGCCGGCGAAAAGGCAAGATTGCATATAAAAGAAAATTTTAAAAATTATATATATAAAAAAAGCAATATTCGAACAGTAACTTCAGCATTCGAATAGTATTGATTTTTTTTTTTTAATAATCGAATTTCGTAATTCGTTCCAACAGGCCTAATGTGCGTCTTTCTTTACAAAGTGACATCACCACCTACTGGCCTGGCATGTATAATACAGCGTGTTTAGTAGTTTCCGCGGATTCATGTGAATGTCAACACTGTCATCTATACAAAGAAAACACATTTCCATTTTTTGTACATCATTGTCATGTAAATGTACCCTAAGATGTGTACACTCACACACACATTCATTGGCCGACCCAGGATTATCATTCTAATGTTTTTCTCCTCCACTTGATGTATTCATCATTGCTGGGACTGTTTTTGCTGTTTCTGTTGAGCGTGGCGGCGCATATGTTTCTGTGAATATGTTGGTGTACACGCATGTATAAACGTCTTCTCACCTCCACAACTGTGAAATTCAAGTTCACGCTTATTGCACACACACATACTTTCATTTGTACTCGGGTATGTATCTGCACGCCAATGACAGAAGTGTTTCCATATCTCCTGACCCACTGCTCAGCGAGAGAGTGTCTTTGAGAAGCTGATGCATTATGGGTGATTGCTCCGAGAAGCTCTTGTGGATCTTCACCATCAAAGTCTCTTGTAGACATCCAGGCCAGAACCACCAATGCTTTACGTTTTCATTGACCTCAGTCTTGGGTCCAGCTGGCTGTTTCATATCTTACCGCAGCGATGCTGAAAACGGCTTTAAATATCTCGTCTCGAGTGAGAACGCCGCTCATCCTCAAGCTGGGCTTTGCAAATATTTGAATCTCAGCCTTAAATCCTCTGAATGTTTGGTTTGGTTTGTCTTGTGTTAATGATCTAACGATGAAAGTTTAGCACATCAGATTGTTCATTACTGGACTGCTCAAGTCTGTGTCGGATGGATTAGTCCAAGTTAAATCTGAGTCTCATGGGTCAGGGTTGTTAAGTATGGAAGCTTGTTTCTGCCACAGAATGAAAAATAAAAAAGGTAATTCTGACTTTATATTTCGCAATTCTGACTTTATATTTCGCAATTCTGACTTTATATTTCGCAATTCTGACTTTATATCTCACAATTCTGACTATATTTTGCAATTCTGACTTTATATCTCACAATTCTGACTTTATATCTCGCAATTCTGACTTTATATCTCGCAATTCTGACTTTATATCTCGCAATTCTGACTTTATATCTCACAATTCTGACTTTATATCTCACAATTCTGACTTTATATCTCACAATTCTGACTTTATATCTCGCAATTCTGACTTTATATCTCACAATTCTGACTTTATATCTCACAATTCTGACTTTATATCTCACAATTCTGACTTTATATCTCACAATTCTGACTTTATATCTCACAATTCTGACTTTATATCTCACAATTCTGACTTTATATCTCACAATTCTGACTTTATATCTCACAATTCTGACTTTATATCTCGCAATTCTGACTTTATATCTCACAATTCTGACTTTATATCTCACAATTCTGACTTTATATCTCGCAATTCTGACTTTATATCTCTCAATTCTGACTTTATATCTCGCAATTCTGACTTTATATCTCACAATTCTGACTTTATATCTCACAATTGTGACTTTATATCTCGCAATTCTGACTTTATATCTCACAATTCTGACTTTATATCTCACAATTCTGACTTTTTATCTCGCAATTCTGACTTTATATCTCACAATTCTGACTTTATATCTCACAATTCTGACTTTATATCTCACAATTCTGACTTTATATCTCGCAATTCTGACTTTATATCTCACAATTCTGACTTTATATCTCACAATTCTGACTTTATATCTCACAATTCTGACTTTATATCTCACAATTCTGACTTTATATCTCACAATTCTGACTTTATATCTCACAATTCTGACTTTATATCTCGCAATTCTGACTTTATATCTCTCAATTCTGACTTTATATCTCGCAATTCTGACTTTATATCTCACAATTCTGACTTTATATCTCACAATTGTGACTTTATATCTCGCAATTCTGACTTTATATCTCACAATTCTGACTTTATATCTCACAATTCTGACTTTTTATCTCGCAATTCTGACTTTATATCTCACAATTCTGACTTTATATCTCACAATTCTGACTTTATAACACGCAATTCTGACTTTATAACAAGCAATTCTGACTATATCTCACAATTCTGACTTTATATCTCACAATTCTGACTTTATATCTCACAATTCTGACTTTATATCTCGCAATTCTGACTTTATATCTCACAATTCTGACTTTATATCTCACAATTCTGACTTTATATCTCGCAATTCTGACTTTATATCTCACAATTCGGACTTTATATCTCACAATTCTGACTTTATATCTCACAATTCTGACTTTATATCTCACAATTCTGACTTTATATCTCGCAATTCTGACTTTATATCTCGCAATTCTGACATTATATCTCGCAATTCTGACTTTATAACACGCAATTGTGAGATAAAAAGTCACAATTATTTTTTTTCCTTTTTTTTATTCAGTTCACGCTACATGATTTTAAAACGTCGGGCTGAACTGTGTGGTTTACACTACATGACTTCAAGAGTGTTCAAGTTGTTAAGCTGTTCACACCACACAACACAACGTGATTGATCCGCAGCAGGAGGTAATGCACTATAACAGTTGACAACAACTCTAATACCCAACGATTCGATCTTGTCTACAAACCACGTTTTGTGCGTCAATACCCAGCAAACAAGACGAAGAACACAACACGCAAATATGGATGTCAGACAGAAACTAGTGCTGCAAACTGTTTGCGCCATGATTTGCTCTGAGAAAAAAAACGCAAAAAAAGAAAAAAATAAGATTTACCCGGTGACCTCAACCCATGCCTTGCTCTGATTGGCTGTAGCTCATGACATCACATGAGGTTGAGTTGCTCGACAGCTCTGGATATCTAGCATGCGAGATATTTTCCTTGGCTGAGCGACGCGTCTGCGAGCGTCTTTGATGTGTTTTTGGCGCTTTCAGATTGGCGAGCGTTCATCGCCTGCTAATCCCCCGCGATTTGCACACGATAACACCCTGACTTGTCCGCGAGCTCAACGATATGCAAATGGGGCTTAAAATCATGTAGTGTGAACTTTAGTGTGGGCTTTAGGCCGGACTCACATATAGCGCCTAAAAACGCGTGGAAAACGCTGGGCGCTTCCATTCCATTATGAGTGCGCATACCGCGTGCCTACATTTGAAATAACGATCTTGAGCGTGCAAAAGACACGATATGTGAACTCTGTTCACTGAAGATGAATGCTGTTCATTTACTGTTATAGGCATTTCAAGAGGCCTTTAACCATACGCTCTGGTGCTAGTGCACTAAATGGACATGACGACGCTTCTCTAATGAACTCTACTAATTATCCAAGATGATGTACACTTATTAACTCAGTTAAAACTAGGAGTGTTTTAGTTTGGGAGTAGCTTAAGCCTTGTCTGTGAAACTGGGGTTTGATCTTTAATGATTAGGCTTCAACCACCCGATGTCTAATTACAGTTTGTTATAAATTCATGAACCTAAGAGTAAGGGTTTCATCATATCATACGGCCAGAAGAACATGCAATGCATGCTGGTTTAGAGTGGAATCTCTTCAGAATAGAAATGTAAATGTAGAGTTTATTCGGTGGTGTTAAATTCTGAAACACACACGTTTACTTAGCTATCTAAATAGGGACATTGCATGGGGACAACTTTTGCTGATAAGTTCTTTAATTCTTTCTTCAGTCGAAAAGAAATTAAGGTTTCGACCATTTGAGCTTATAAAACTTTTTTTTTTTTTTAATAAGCATTTGTTTCGCTTGATAAGACCCTTATTCATCGTCTGGAATCGTTTAGAGCCCTTTGAACAGTTTGAGACTGTCTTTTGGACCTTGAACCGTTTGGTTCCCATTGAAGTCCATTATATGGAGAAAAATCCTGGAATTTTTTCATCAAAAACCTTAATTTCTTTTCGACTGAAGAAAGAAAGACATGGACATCTTGGATGACATGGGGGCGAGTAAATTATCAGCAAAAGTTTTTTTTTTTAAAAGTAAACTACTCCTTTAAGTAGGCACACACACTCATTTTCTGCACACACTCTTTTCCCCCGCACTCCACACACTTTTACCAGTTTTGAAGGTAAAATCCAGACGTGGCCCATGTTTAAGATAAAACCAATCCTGAAATCACGTGTTAAAGTCTCAGTCAGTGTGTGTGCTCGGCCGAACGATGCAAAACACATAAACACTCACTTATTTCTGTCAGAGCATTTTGTTGTCTGGAACTAAATATCAGTTTTATTTTTGCTGGGAGAACGCCTGGGTTATTTTTTTGTGTAGGAGTAATTACATTTGATTGCTTCTAAGCTGCTAAAGTTGCGTAATGACTTCTAGTTGAAATAAATACACTTGGAACGAGCCGTAGTGGAACTCCAGAAGTCCATGTTTGGATGGAAATCCCTCATTTTAATTGTGAACATGTGCGCCGTTGTTGCGCTGACTGATTTGTCTATGTTTCAGAGCTTGTTGACTTACAGTAAGCGACTCTTTCTTCTACCTGTGTTTCGTTTAGTAAACTCTCTGTTCAAACAGTTGCATTTACAGTATAAAACTGTTGTTGTACGGTGCATAAATGTTTCTTTTGCTCACATGTACAGTTTTAGACAGATTTAGAAGTGGTGTGCCGTCAGTGTCAGCAAGGCCAGAATCATAAACACTGACTATGTATTTTTTTTTTCATTAATGTGTATTAAATTATTCCCAATAGTAGCTTTTCTCTTGGTTGCGCTGCTTTAGTAGTGCATGTTTATGTTAGAGCTTTAGGTAACACTTTGCATAAGACTGATATGACACCTTCATAACCATGACATGACATATGTCTTGAATATGAAATATATTTCAGCCGTCATGTGTTGCCAGGGTCAAATAAATCTGCCTTGAGGCCTCCAGAATCAATAGTGCGCGCCGCGTCTGAAGAACGACAGACTGTTTCTGAACTTTTTAATCGGAACGCAAAACAACATGAACACACTCGATGCTCGTTTCTCTCTACCCGACCTTTTCCGAACTCACCGCTTTAACCCTTTAACCGCCAGTGCAACATAAAACAGAAATTACAGCAGTTATAAAGAATCTGTGCGCTATTACATGCATATTAAAGGAGTGGTTTACTTTTAAGAAAACTTGATTATTTACTCACCCCCATGTCATCCAAGATGTCCATGTCTTTCTTTCTTCAGTCGAAAAGAAATTAAGGTTTTTGATGAAAACATTCCAGGATTTTTCTCCATATAATGGACTTCAATGGGAACCAAACGGTTCAAGCTCCAAAAGACAGATTCAGTGAAAACTGTTCAAAGGGCTTTAAACGATTCCAGACGTTGAATAAGGGTCTTATCAAGTGAAACGATCACTCATTTTAAAAATAAATAAAAAAGTTTAAGTTTTATAAGCTCAAATGCTCGCCTTGCTCTGTTCTGTGATGCGCGTTCGTGACTCTCATCAAACAGTCATCAAAACGAACAAATCTTTTGCCGAGTCAACTTGTTCATTTCGTTCGTTGAATGAACCAAATTACTCGAAAAAAGATTCGTTCATTTTGATGAACTAGTTCGAACAGGAGAGTCATGAAAGCGCGTCACGGAACAGAGCGAGACATGCATTTGAGCTTATAAAACTTAAACTTTGTTATTTATTTATTAAATGTGCGATCGTTTCGCTTGATAAGACCCTTATTCATCGTCTGATGTCATTTAAAGCCCTTTGAACAGTTTGAGACTGTCTTTTGGACCTTGAACCGTTTGGTTCCCATTGAAGTCCATTATATGGAGAAAAATCCTGGAATGTTTTCATCAAAAACCTTAATTTCTTTTCGACTGAAGAAAGAAAGACATGGACATCTTGGATGACATGGGGGTGAGTAAATTATCAGCAAAAGTTTTTTGGAAAGTGAACTACTCCTTTAAGAGGTGGATTCATTCGGGTACGACACCACTGAAGGCCTCGGGGTGAAGTGCGCTTGCCCGCCACTGGGTTTTAGTGACTTCTTTTATGGACAGTACAGTTTTCTCAAAGGCAGATTGTCCTGTAGATTATTGAAGCCCATCTCAAAAATAAACACACTTTTATTATTTTTTTCAGTGAGATGTTGACCTGTTCTCTCTCTCTCTCAGGTAACTTCCAGCTGTCCCCCACTGTGAATATGCCCCAGGATGACACCGTCATCATTGAAGATGATAGGCCACCTCTTCTTCCTGCCCACTTGTCTGACCAATCATCATCGAGCTCCCACGAAGACATGGGGTTTGTGACAGAAATGCCAGAATCCTGGCCCAAAGATGTCCAGATACAGGATGAAAGGTAATAATATCCCCTAACACACCATCATCCTGCCAATAATCGGTTTAAGTAAGCAAGCTGTGTATTTAAAAGGTGCACTCAGCAAATATATACACAGATACAAATATAATGGACGAATAAACATGAAATGGGTCATATCTCTTGTTTCCGCCACAGAATAAAACATTTTGAAAGATAATTGAGAGTTTATATCTTTATTTCTGAGAATTGTGAGATAAAAACTAGCAATTGTGAGTTTATAGTCCAATACTGTGTAAAAAAAGAATGACTTTTTTTATATCTCACAATTCTGACTTTATAACACACAATATGATAAAAAAAAGTTGCAATTACAAGCTCCCATACAGGTATATCAATTTCCTATTAAAAGTGGTTTTATTTTACATGCTACGTTGAGATCACATTTATTAAAATCCATAACCTTTGTTTTTGGATATTTATGCACGAATAATCAACCGAAATAACCATATTTTTATTATATATATAAATTCAATTTTTAATAGTAGAGTACTAAATTAAATGGAAAAAATACATTATAAAATCACCAATGTGAAATACAAAATAAACAAACTAATAAATAAATACATAAATAAATAAAGGCTGCAATTTCTATATATTTCTATATTTCTATATATTTTCTAGCACTAGAAAATGTAGTAATAGTTATGGGTTATAACTAGTCAAACGATTAATCGCATCCAAAATAAAAGTTTGTGTTTACATACTATATGTGGGTGCACTGTGTATAATTATTTTGTATATATATAAATACTCACACATGCATGTATATTTAAGAAAAAAAAAATATTTATATATAAAATATTTATTTATATAAATTATATATAAATCTATATACATGAAAATATTTCTTAAATATATACAAGCATGTGTGTGTATATATTATATTATATATTTATATATATATATATATATATATATATATATATATATACTGCCACTTCACTCCATGGGTGTGTGTGTGTGTGTGTGTGTGTGTGTGTGTGTGTGTAGTCTGCCACTTTACCGTATCGGTGTGTGAATGTGTTTTTGGCCATCATGAGAACCACTTCACTGTTTGGTACAAACCAGTACATTTAGCCCTGAATCCAGTTGTTTAATTCTTAAGCAAGTCCAGTGTGTGTGTGTGTGTGTGTGTTTGTGTGTGTGTGTGTGCACGTTAGGCCCAGTTCACGCTCCTCGGGCTAAAAGAGGTTCCTAAAGCAAGTGACTTGAGCAATTCATTTCTGTCCACTTTCAATCTCTCGCTCTCAGTCCCACGAGAAACCCTTTCCCACAAACCCTTTCAGTCTCTCTCTCTCTCTCTCTCTCTCTCTCTCTCTCTCTCTCTCTCTCTCAATGAATTATTTGACTCACTGTATGTTGCGTGTGTGTTATGTTTGTGAAAGTTGTGTAATTTTGTCATCATGGATTAAGGCCATGGCAGTGCTGTCATACTCTCTCTCTCACACACGCACACACGTACACACACGCATACACACTCTTCTAACCCCCCCCCCTCACACACACACACACACACACACTCAAACACTCAGCAGTAGTGTGTAGTGCAGCACTGCCTCGGGTTAGTCTGAATTATTCATGTCTGAGGGTCTTATAAGAACACAACTCTCTCTCTCTCTCTCTCTCTCTCTCTCTCTCTCTCTCTCTCTCTCTCTCTCTCTCTCTCTCTGTTACTCTCATGCAGATTTATGACTAAATTAATTTAGCAGAAGACACATATGTGTATCTCTCACTGATTAATGTCCTCGGCCGTACATTCATACAGCACACGTGTGTGTCCAAACATTGTGTCAGTTACTCGTCCACTGGAGGGAGCTACCACAGCAACCTCACATTATTAGACACACACACACACACGCACACACACAGAGAGTACAGGAGAGCATACTAACATACTACACCCACACAATAATAAAGGTTCCAAAAGGGGATTTTCAGAAACGCTTTGGTTTCCCCAAAGGACTTTTCAGTGAGTGGTTCTTAAAGGAGTAGTTCACTTAAAAAAACCTTTTGCTGATAATTTACTCACCCCCATGTCATCCAAGATGTCCATGTCTTTCTTTCTTCAGTCGAAAAGAAATTAAGGTTTTTGATGAAAACATTCCAGGATTTTCTCCATATAATGGACTTCAATGGGAACCAAACGGTTCAAGGTCCAAAAGACAGTTTCAGTGCAAACTGTTCAAAGGGGTGAGTAAATTAACAGCAAAAGTTTTTTTTTTTTAAGTGAACTACTCCTTTAAAAGATGAAAAATGCGAAGAACATTTCATTAATCTAAAGAACCTTCACTTCCTTTTGTGCAATGGAAAGCTTCTTCACGTTTTTATACAGCATACATATACTTTCGGCTTTAAAGGTTCTATATGAAGCGTCTGATAAACCCTTGAATGTTATATATATATATATATCGTTCGTGTGGTGAAGGATGTCCTCTCGCAGGAGTTTGCACGCGCACAGAAGCGTATCTCTCTGAAACACATTAGTAGGGCTACTCTCAAGACAAATGGCTCTTTAGCCCGGGCCAACCCATAAACATTAATAAACTGACCCAGTTATTGCAAAACCAGAAGCAGCCATTCGAGTGAGCGTGCATGTGTGTATCCAGTGCCTCAGTGTGATAATGATCTTTAAATAAAGTATAATGCTTGCTCGAGTTGTGTTAGTGAATGCATGTTTAGAGCGATCAGTCCACTACAGTCCGGTCACCCATGGTGGGGAATCTCACCAATATGATGAAGCACATATCTGACTCGTTGGTTCTTCAAACGTCTGTTGTTCTGGTGATGTGTGTTTAAAGGCAGCTGGTCGTGGTCATTAGTCCTGTCGGGCCAGGGTTAATTGGACGCTGCTCTAATGGTTATTTGAGTGTGTGTGTGTGTGGATAGTGTGCTTGTGTTCAGTAGCCTGGTGCACATCAAAGTTTTTCTGATTTAACTTGTGTTAAGAACTTGATTTGCACGCATTATGAGTGTGTGTGGCACAAGAACAAGAACTGCTTGTGTTGAGATCCTCGTAAAGCCTTTTGTCTCATGTGTGGGTTTTGTGTTGATATGTTGCCGTGTGCTCGACTCTTTTAATTACACATTCTCCCCAAATGCTAATGGATCCCTGTTGGATATGAATATTAAGATTGCACAGCGGTGCGCTGTTGTTCCAGCATGTTCAGCATATTGCTCAACCGTAGTGTGTGTGTGTCTGTACTGTACACCTCCCAGATGTGTTTCACACTCAGCCCTCCAGAGTTTTCACCACACTGAGGGTCATATTCATCTCAGAAGTCTTTATGCTTGTAACATCTACACACACACACACACACACACACACAAACACACATACCCGTGACTTTAATAGACATAATGATTTTTTTATATTGTACAAACTGTATAGTCTCTCCCCAACCCGTTACACAAAACTTTCTGCATTTTCACACACACACTAAGTAATAAATTAACATTATCTCATTGTTTACCAACCCTCATGTCGTTCCAAACTGTTTGACTTGCTGTCTATCAAAAAAAAAAAAACATATATATATATATATATATACACATTCTATATAGATATAGATATAGATATAGTCAAACGATTAATCGCATCCAAAATAAAAGTTTGTGTTTACAAAAAATATGTGGGTGAACTGTGTATAATTATTTTGTGTGTGTGTGTGTATATATATATATATATATATATATATATATATATATACACACATGCATGTATATTTAAGAAAAAAATATTATTTACATATAAAATATTTATATTTATATATATTATAAATTATATATAAATCTATATACAGTATATACATGAAAATATTTCTTAAATATATACAAGCATGTGTGTCTGTGTATAAATATATATATATATATATATATATATATATATATATATATATATATATATATATATATAAAATAATTATACACAGTGCACCCACACATTTTATGTAAACACAAACTTTTATTTTGGATGTGATTAATATTTTGATATATATATATATATATATGACCAAAACCCTCCATAAATTTATCATTAAAATGAACTAAAAAGAAATACAACACCTGAAGATTTGCAATGTTATGCACAAGTTTTATGAACTACAATTATGCCAATTCTGTAGTTTTTCTGTTCTCAAAAAAAAAAAAATGAATATCCTCGTTGGTTGTACGTACATTAGTGTTGTGTTTCACTGAATAACGGTGGAATTAAGCAACATTGAAATAAAATAATAATAATAAAACATAAAAAAAATATTAAATGAACAATTTGACCTGAATAAGCTGTAAGCAAACACATCTCTGTGAGACTAGTGTGTGTGAGTCAGCCAGTAGTTGTAGTGTTTAATATGCTAGAAGACAGAACAAACATAATTAAACAGGGTTTGAGCGAGTCTGTGGAGAATACATTGACCTTATCTTCAGGATAGGGTCCTCTCTCGTTCATCCAGTCGATATGTGCTGGACAGCATCTCATAAACATCATAACACCACAATCAATACCAGCAACACACACATCCAGCCTCTAATCAAACACGACCGACACACGTCTACATGTCAGAGAGCTTCCGCTGGCCGTCTCATCACAGGTCGTTATTATTTTGTACGGGATTATTGGACGGTCTCCATCCTCTGAACTCTCTCTGTTAGCGTGCGTTAAGTTGTTTGGATTCTTTAAACCTCATTCAGTTCTCAAAGTGAATAACGAACAGCAAGAAACTCTCTCCCAGTAAAAGGATTCGTGACTTAAAACAGTAAAGAGGAAAGTGAGCGGGATGCTGTGAAGGAGGAGGTTCACAGGAGTGTGTTTTGACACATCTGAATCCCACTGAAGGTTGAGATGCCTCCGCTTCTGTTCGTGTACGGCGAGGGCATGTTCGTGAGAACGCTGCGTTTTAAACTTTTGTGAAGTGAAGATATTGTGAAGTTACACAAACTGATTTGCATTATTATTTGACAATTTAAGACGAATAAATGGATCAAAAATGTGTTTCTACAGTGGCATCAGTAACCAAACGCTTTGCTTTTGCATCCATTCCACGCCTTTAAAGGGTTAATTTTTGGTATGTTTTATCTTACCTCAAGGGCATCCAAGATAGGGGTCTTTGTCACAGTATTTTCAATTTTGACATTTTTAGGTCAAACCGTTGTTGTCAATCAGTCATACACTGGAGGCTAAGGGGTCCACCAAAGAGCATGCACAGAGAAGTGCAAATTAAACATGATTCAGTGACTCGTAAATGTAAGTACACATTGATGGCCTAAGACACGAAACGAGCGGTTTGTGTGAGAAAACGAATATTATTTATATCGTTTTACCTCTTGTAACCACAGCCGGAAGTGATCTCTCGCGCGGTTGGAAAGAAAATCAACGTTGTTTGTTGATATGTATCGAAATTGTCTTCCATTGTGATTTCCTGTATATCTAAATATGTTTAGATCTTCACAGTAAAGGATAACACTTCTGAAATCTCTGTGTAAACAATGAGTGACGTACACACGCGAGAGATCACTTCCGGTGCTTGCACAGACCGAAGCGCCCGCGGCCTCAGATCAGTTGGACGTGGCTGTGGTTAGAAGAGGTAAAAACGATATAAATACTGTTCGTTTTCTCACACAAACCGCTCGTTTCGTGTCTTAGGCCATCAATGTGTACTTACATTTACGAGTCATTAAATCATGTTTAATTTGGACTTCTCTGTGCATGCTCTTTGAGGTGGTGACCATAGACCTCCATTATATGACTGACAGACTCAAACGGTTTGACCTAAAAATATCAAAATTGAAAATACTGCGGAAACAAACACACCTACATCTTGGATGCCCTTGAGGTAAGATAAAACATTTCAAAAATTAATTTCAAAGTGAACTATCCCTTTAATAACTACTAGAATATTTCAGCTTTAAGTGTTTCATTTGTGTAGTCGCTCTCTGGTGTCCTTGTTGGACACACTCTCACTCAGTTTCAGACTATGTTCAGTTTGGAAACACTTGATTTCGCTGTCCAGATCTGCGATGTGTCCTCATTTCCTCTCAGGGACACAGTGTGCGCATGTTTGTTATGAAGTAAGAAGGAATAGGGGATGAATAATGCATCATTGGTGTGTTTGTCCTCGTGTCAGTGATTCGGGAGCGAGTGAGTGTGTGTTGTTACTGTAGTGAGTCATGGAGGTCTAATCCAAGGTCTTGTTCATTGTTTAGACTGGAGACTCGAGGATGGAGGATAAGTGTGTCTCACTCACACACACTGAACTGAGTTTAGTGGAGGAGATCCGGGTCTATCTATCTATCTATCTATCTATCTATCTATCTATCTATCTATCTATCTATCTATCTATCTATCTATCTATCTATCTATCTATCTATCTATCTATCTATCTATCTATCTATCTATCTATCTATCTATCTATCTATCTATCCATCTATCTATCTATCTATCTATCTATCTATCCATCTATCCATCTATCCATCCATCTATCCATCTATCCATCCATCTATCCATCTATCCATCTATCCATCCATCTATCCATCTATCCATCTATCCATCTATCCATCTATCCATCCATCTATCCATCTATCCATCTATCTATCTATCTATCCATCCATCCATCCATCCATCCATCCATCCATCCATCCATCCATCCATCCATCCATCCATCCATCTATCTATCTATCTATCTATCTATCTATCTATCTATCTATCTATCTATCTATCTATCTATCTATCTATCTATCTATCTGTCTATCTGTCTGTCTGTCTGTCTCTGTCTGTCTCTATATCTATCTATCTATCTATCTATCTATCTATCTATCTATCTATCTATCTATCTATCTATCTATCTGTCTGTCTGTCTGTCTGTCTGTCTCTATCTATCTATCTATCTATCTATCTATCTATCTATCTATCTATCTATCTATCTATCTATCTATCTATCTATCTATCTATCTATCTATCTATCTATCTATCTATCTATCTATCTATCTATCTATCTATCTGTCTGTCTGTCTGTCTGTCTGTCTGTCTGTCTGTCTATCTATCTAAATTTTAAATTAACAATTTTAGGCACTTCATTCATTCATTCATTTTGGTTTTAGTAACCCATTAAAAAGATCATGTTATTTATCTATTTATAAAAGTAAAAAAACAAAACAATGTGAGGTGATATTTTTATATGTATTTATACTTGTTTTCCATTGTTTCCTGATACATTTTATATAAATCATTTATATAATAATATTTTAGAAGTATCGTTCATATTGTATAATAAATAATCCCAATAAAATGAATAAGCGTTCTCCCTGTCCCCGTCCCTCAGCTCTCTCAGTCCCGACGCAGACGTGGATGTCCAGTTCCAGAGGGAAGGCTTCGCCCGGCAGAGCATGTCGGAGAAGAGGACCAAACAGTTCGACGATGCTTCTCAACTGGACATGATCAAGAGCCGCAAGTCCAAGAGTATGGACCTAGGTAACACACACACTCAATCCCACACCAGTCCCTTGCCTTGCTCCTGTTCCTTCGCTATCGAGCCGTGCGGTTTTCCAGCTGGGGTGCGAATGCAAGCGCGTCGAGTACAGAGAGTCGTAGGCTAAAACATAAAACATGCATTCATGATGACATGAAGTTCAAAACTGACTGCTGTGTCCTAACTAATATATGTGTCCGAGGACCTGTTTGCTCTGAGGTTTGTCGGGACTCAAGGACAGGTCAGGGTTGTTGAGAGCGTGGAGTCGATCTCAGGAGACACACAGTCTCTGCCGCACGAACGCACGGCTAATCGAAGGAGATAAAACATCTCTTTCATCGTCCACCTCCTCTCCTTTATCCTTACTCAACATCAAGACCACAGCCTCCTGAGACCAACGCCGCGCTCAGGCCAAAAACACCAGACACCCGAGACCTCACACACTCCCTCTTTGCACTTCAGTAGCACAAGTGAAATGGCTGGAAGAAGATAAAGCACTTAGAAAATGAGCGAGTGAGGAAAAGGAAAGAAGCAGCAGATTTTAGACCTATTTCAGTGCCTCGTCAAGGGTTAACCGAGTTACACAAGGGATATGCATCAAAATTAAATGATTTGAGTTGGGGTGAATTAAACATATCTGTTTTGGGTCTTCAAATGTTGACACTCAGAACCACTAATATACCAGTGATAACCACTAATATAATGCCTGGACACCTGTGAGATCTACTGTATTTACATTTGATTAAAAGTAATAATAAAAAAGAGTCGATATATTTGTATATTATACATTTATAAATGATAATATAATACATCATGATTATGAATAAGTTATTCGAAAGTGTTGTGTCAAAAAAATCTGTAAAAAGTCTTGTCAAAATTGTGTCAGTATATATATACATATATGAAAAGTGACAGTAAAAAGTTAACATTTATAATGTTACAAAATATTTCTATTTCAAATAAATATAGTTTTTTTTTAAGAACTTTCTATTCATCAAAGAATCCTGAAAATTAAAATGTATGACGGTTTCCACTAAAAATATGAATCTGTTTTTAACACTGATGATAATCATAACTGTTTGTTGAGCATCAGATCATCATATTAGAGTGATTACTGAAGGATCATGTGACACTGAAATTACACTTTACTATATATTCACATTGAAAATAGTTATTTTAAATTAATAATAATATTATTAATTTGTTAGTGCTTTTCTAGGTACTCAAATTGCAATCATAGTAATAATATTTTACTGATCCGAATGGCTTTAACAAGATCATTAAATGTTCTGTGAAAGTAGCGCGTTTATTTCCCAGTTTAAAGGCAGTTTCATCTTTTTATGAAATCCATTTGGACCAGAACAGATGTGTCCTGATGTTACTGGCCATTTCAAAGCACGTTTCAATTCCACCAAATCTCCTGTGCTTCGTTCTTATGAGCCATTTTCTTCAAATGGCATCTCTGCCTTCAGGTTGAGTAGATATGTTTGGCCGGCGCCGGCTTCTAGAAGAATACAATCTGTGGCAACGGTATAAAAGCTGATGTTTGAGAGCCATCATTAGGAAAATTACAGAAAAAAATACTAATAATTCAGACTTCATGGTTTGATTTTCGACCGTATGCATGGTAAGACAAAAAGGAATTGGTTAGGCCTGGTTCATCGAGCTAAAATCCCCTAACACAGTATCACTGGCCAACGCTTTTGAATGTTAGACATCACATATTGCATGCTAATGCACTCAGTTCTCTCTCTCTCTTTCTCGCCTCATGGGTTATCCCACTTTGACTGTCTCACTTTCACCTGATGATTTGCATGCCTCTCGGCTTGGCCTTTGCAAATGTCAAGTAACATCCGTACTGGAATGGATTGGTGCATGGGTCTGGGAATGGTGAATGTCTTGAATTAACCAATCACAATTCTTTATGCCTCCCTAACAGTAGCCGACGAGTTTAACCCCACTCCCCGCAAAGAGAGGACCGAAGGTAAGGCAACCAATCAGGGACACTCTCCACACTAACCTCATAAGCAGACTGCACCTCTGTGTGTTTGGGCATGCTCATTTACGGACATTTGGTGGATTTTTTAAAAGATTTTTAGACAAATCTATGCTCTGTTGGAAAACCTAGTGAGCTTCCAGACGCAGAATTATGTTGCCGCCATTAAACTAGCATAATGTGTATCCTTTGTGCAGAAAATACTCCCAGAATGCATCGCGAGTATAAGATTGAAAATTGTTGGCTATAATTATAATAATTCAAGATTCCCAAACAGTCTTACCCCGAAATTGTGTTAGCTTAGCAACATGCTAACATCAAACTCTATTATAATATGTCTACTAGTTATATTTATATTAGATACTGAATGGTATAGAAACATTTGTAATCACATTTTACGTTTTAATCTAAAAAAGGAAAACTTTAACATATCTACTGTGTCTACTTAGCTTAGCAACATGCTAATGTCAAACTCTTAGAATCAAGTACGAAAAATGTAGATAACGAATAGGCTATAAATAGTTCATCACATACTGAAAATATTATAAAAAAATTGTTTTAAGTTTCAGCCTAATTAAACAGTTAACAGAACTTATGCATTTAGCTTAGCAACTTGCTAACTTGTATAATAGTGTATTACAATAGTTTATATGATATTTTATTACAATCAAATGAGCGAAATGTAGACAACAGTTATACGTTTTAATTGTATACGCAATAGTATAGGAAAAAACATCACAGTTCAGTCCAAGATGGAAACATTTGTTCACTGTTGTGCCTTTAGCTTAGCAATATGCTAATGTCAAACTTATTACAACAAGTTTAGAGATATGTAGACAACAGGTTTAATTTTATGTCTAATTAAAAAGTCAATTTTTCACAATATTTATTTCCCTGCTGGAAAAACAAAACAAAAAACAGATAAAACCCAATTCAGCTGTTTGGCTAGTCTTAGCTGGTTTAAGCTGGTCTTCCAGCTGGGTTTGGCTGGTCTTTAAGCTGGTGTAAGTCCAGAAAATACTCCTAGAATGCATTGCGAGTATAATATAGAAAATTGTTGGCTGTAATTATAATAATTCAGTCAATCATCTTTTTTTTTAAAGATTCCCAAGCAGTCTTACCCTGAAATTGTGTTAGCTTAGCTTAGCAACATGCTAACATCAAACTCTATTATAATATGTCCAGGAAAATGTGTACTAGTTATATTTACATTAGATACTGAATGGTATAGAAACATTTGTAATCACATTTTATGTTTTAATCTAAAAAAGAACAACTTTACCTTATCTACTGTGTCTACTTAGCCTAGCAACATGCTAATGTCAAACTCTTAGAATCAAGTATACGAAAAATGTAGATAACAAATAGACTGTAAATAGTTAATTACATGGCGAATATTATTAAAAAAAACATTGTTTTAAGTTCCAGCCTAATTAAACAGTTAACGTAACTTATGCCTTTAGCTTAGCAACATGCTAACTTTTATAACAATAGTTTATATAATAGTTTATTACAATCAATTGAGCGAAATGTAGACAACAGTTATAATTTGTAATTGTATACTCAATAGGATAGAAAAATCATCACAGTTCAGTCCAAGATGGAAACATTTGTTCACAGTTGTGGGTTTAGCTTAGCAATATGCTAATTTAAAACGTATTACAAGTAATATACAAGAACATATACAAGAAATGTAGACAACAGTTTTAATTGTTTGTCTAATTAAAAAGTCAATTTTTCCCAATATTTATTTCCTTGCTGGAAAAAAACAAAACAACAAACAGATAAAACCAGCTTCGGCTGGTCTTAGCTGGCTTAAGCTGGTCTCCCAGCCTGGTTAAGCTGGGTTTAGCTGGTCTTTAAGCTGGTCTAAGTCCATCCTGGTCAGCTAAAAGTGTCCAAAACCCCTTTGAAACCAGCCTGTGAGACCAGCTTAAACCAGCCAGATGGAGTTATAATATTTAATTAGATTGCATAGTATATATATATATATATATATATATATATATATAAAATACATTTAGACATCAAACCAATGTGTGTTTTGTATGGTTAGCATTATTTTCTGCGGTGTGGAGATGAGATGTCTGTTTAGGCAGTAGACAGCAAGGCGGCTCAATAGGTTTTGGAACAAAGCCAAAGTACCCTTTCACATGAGAAATGAACACTGCAAGACCACCAGTCATGGTGGAAATGAGTCCAGCAACAAGTTTAATCTGTGTTTGGAAAAATCCTTCAAAACCGCCCGCCTTTGACTTCACGACTCTCCTATCTGGTGTTAACTGTTAGGAATCAATCTAACTAAACGACCGTGTGCGTTGTGCTCGTTAAGGAAGTCATTTGAAGTAATTGCTATCAAATCAGAGAGGGTGTTGCTTTCTTCTTTCCCATTGAAATGAAGTGCCCTGGTGTTAAATAAACGTTTTGGCAACTACTTTTTTTGGAAAACGAAGCGGACTGCCTGTTCTCGAGGGAGTAGATGGAAGAAAACATTAATTATGCCGAGAAGCTCTCGAATGGGAAAAGAAACGGAGGTGTGTGTGTGTGTGAATGCGTGAGTGTGTGCTGGAATTCTGTTTGAAAGAAAGAGCCTCAATGTCAGATGGGCCTGTTTGGCTTACTGCAATTAATCCATCAATGTCAAGCGTCTGGAGAAGCGAGCTGTAGTTCAGCGAACGTATGCGTGCCGTGTGGAGAACTAGAGATGCATGGAGACCGGAGGTTCTGTGTTCAGAGTCATGTTATGTCGAGAATTCATCCTGTCAAAGAGTCAAAGCTTTTCTGTGGTAATGTCAACATGAAATGTCCGCAACCCGATTTATTTCCAAGAAATAACATGTCAGAAATTGAAGGAGGGAATTGAATGGATAGTGAAAAATTTGGAGTTGCATAACGTTACTAGTCATGTGTCCACTTATTTTTTTCCATTCCACTGTGCTAATTTTCATTTTTTTTCAATGTAAACATGCAAAGGACTTGCATGGCCGTTGCGCTCGCGTCTTTTGGGCTAGTTTACTCCTTCAATGTGTGTCCTTTCAAGCTGATGTAAAGAAAACGTTGATAATATATATTAACATGTTTATTTAATTACATTTAGTTTACTTGCGGCAGTAAATTTCTCCCGAATTTACCAAGGAGTTAGCATTCCAGCGCGTCATGCCACGCTCCGTCTGTTTACCGTCTGTCTGAGAGCCTAAGTCCCTCCCCTTCCGGTCGACCACCATGGGACCTTATTTTGTAAAAATATTGTAATGGCGAGAGACAACTAATATTTTGATCTCGTTTGAATTGTGCCCTGAATTACACATATGATGTTTGTCAATTTAAAAGATACATTTTAAAGTAAAGAAAGTCACAGTTTGATGTGAAACCGCTGAGGTATGAGACTGTGAAAATACGTAATTACAAAGACTACAAATCCCAAAAGCACACATTTTCTCTCAATGAATGAGGTTAACTGAACTGATGCTAATGTCTGTCATTGTTTATAGACTTACGTCACGTTCGTAACGTTACGCCGTCATGCCTGGGTGTTTTGTACCAGACTGTACACACATGAGCAGCGGATCTTGCTAGTTGTTTCGCTTCTCGGGAAATGTAGTTCATTGAGCGATTTTCACATAAAACTAAATGTTACTCTTCTCTTTTATGACAAACTGTGACGTTTTTGACTTTCAGAATTATCTTTTAAATTGACAAACATCATATGTGTAATTCAGGGCACAGTTCAGACGGAATAAAAAGATAAGTTGTCTCTCGCCATTGACTACCATACATATTTTTTTCCGAAATAAGGTCCCATGATCCGGAAGCGGAGGGGCGGGACTTAGGCTCTCTATCGATGGAAAGCTCTGAATCTCGTGTACAACGCTGTGTAACCCAAATATGGGCAGTAACCAATCGTGAATGTCCAAAGGGCGATCTAAAACTAATGACGAAATCTCATTGGCTACTGCTGGTTTCTGCGAACGTGATTCGCTCAGTCGTATCACGTGGTGCACTCTGCCAATGTTAATTCATTGATTTACTGCAGTTGTAGGCCTTATATGCCTGCCATGTTATTAAATAATCAGTTTCATGAGCTTGAAATATTATATATTATTATTACTAAGGGCCTGCGGATTTTATTCCGTTTTTGAGCAATTTTTTTCCAATAGAAATGTATTAAATTCCCTACTTAAATCTTTGAATGCCTTTTTCTCAAAATTATAATTTTTTTTTTGTCATTCTCCAGTAGAAACATCTCAGCCTATGTAGCACATATGTACATCAAACTCTCCAGTTATACACTTAGCAGTTTTCTGAAGATATTTTCAGAGGGATTTGTTTATAAATTATTCCTGGCATGATTTATGTGACATTTTATGGCGAAAATCAATTTTTTAAAGGCTATGGACAGTATATTTTGATTTCCCAGGTAATGAAAGCATATATCCTGAAATCCCTCTGAACTTTTGTGTGTAAACAAAATGAAAAAAGAATTTTGCACCTGGCTTTATCATATGTTCAGATCTATCTACCGGAAATATATGCAAAATTGTGCATATTTAATGAGATCATGCCTAATTTGCATAATTAAACATACAAATTTCAAAAACTTATTATATATTTTTATGTATATATACGTGTGTAAGTAATCGACTGAGGAAGTTTCATGGTGATAACTATTATTTAATAATTTTACTCTATTCACCTGTAGTGTCTCGCCTTAAGTGCTCAGTTCTTAAAAAAATAAAAATAAAACCTTAGTGTGAAGAACATTTTAACTATCCAAATAACCTTTTTTCCATTATAAAGGAGTGTTGCAATGTTTAAAGTTCAGGGAAGAAGGATTTGGGAACCAGCAAACATTCAATCCAAAAATAAACTAACAACAAAACCGAAGTACAGTGGCGGCCCTTCATAGACGACCGCCGCATATAAACATGACACTAACTCACTCAACCAGGCCCCGCCCCTTTATTCTGCGTATGAATTATTCAAATGAGGAATATTGTGGCGTGTTCGTTCCCGAAAGAAACTTAAATCTACAACGGAGGCGTTTCAGGAGTTGAGAAACACTGACACTGATGTAGAGGATACGTTTTTTCATCCTCAAACTGCCCCATTACACACTAAAGAAAGATGAACATGAGATAAAGCAGTTTCAAAGTCACCACATTCTCCACACGCGTCGTGTCTGGAAGTGACAGTGAAGGATGTTTCATGACTCAGCAGAAATATGAATGTGACTCAGCAGATTCTGAGCATCGCTGATGTCATTAATGAAAATGTAATGACTGACCGGCTTGTGGCATTAGAAGTTAATTAGGACAGATGTAAAGGAGCAAGGGACAAACCCGGACATCTCTGGTCCACTAATGATCCCGGACACGCGGGAATGGAGGGTCTGTAACCCCAAGACTCCCTCAATCTTCACGGACACACCGGGACAAAGCCTCCTCGCCGCTGCTGAGCTATTTCAAGCCTAATAACCCTTTTAACGTAATGCATAAAACTGCAGATAGCTGAATAAATTACATGCGATGGATCGTGCTTTCATACGCAAATGCTGGCCTGTGTTACCTTGAGTATCATTAATGAGAATATTGCCGGTCATCTGAACAATGTCACGACCACAGCACTCGTACCAATCCACCGCAGGTTATTTAAAGCTTAAATGATGCTTTCTTTTAGCATTTAATGGTAATCCCTCTCAACCGCTCGAGTGCTGGAGGTGCCTTTGCTAATTAAGGTGCTTTATGATATAGATATATCTTCACTGGGGTTGTGTCTCTGTGTTCATTTAAAGTACCATGGAATATTTATTTATTTATTCAGTGTATACACTCTAAAAAATGCTGGGTTGTTTCAACCCAAATTTGGGTAAAATATGGACAAACCTAAGTGTTGGGTTAAAAATGCAATTAAAAAAATACATTTGAAAGTGAAAGTTGAAGTTGGGTCAGTTTTACATTACATTTTTTAATCCAACATTTGGGTTTGTCCATATTTGACCCAAATTTGGGTTGAAACAACCCAACATTTTTTTTTTAGAGTGTAATACAGTAGTAATATTTGATCAAATTTGAGTGTTTTATTTAAAAGTTTGGGGTCGGAATGATTTTTAAAAAAAAATGTTCTCTCCAAGGCTGTGTTTATTTGATCAAAAATACTAAACACTAATATTGTAAAATATTATTTTAATGGAAATAGAGGCAGATTTAGAGGCAAAATCTAATCTAGTAGAGGCAAACTGCCATTGCTATTGTACATTTCAGCTTACAAGAGTACAATTCATCTTATACTATGGTAAAACCACAGCATTTTTAAATGTTTCCTTTAGTTATACAGTTATATTTATGTATTATGTTATACTATGACACTGACATTAATATACTTTGGTATTAACATTGTACAAAAATACCATGACTTTAAAAATGCTGGGTTGTTTTAACCCAACTTTGGGTAAAATATGAAGGAACCCAAACGTTGGGTTAAAAATTGAATTAAAAAAAAAAAATGCAGTTGAAAGTGAAAGTTGAAGTTGGGTCAATTTTACATTACATTTGTTAACCCAACATTTAGGTTTGTCCATATTTGACCCAAATTTGGTTTGAAAAACCCCAGCATGTTTTAGAGTGTAATACAATGGTAATATTTGGTCAAATTTAAGTGTTTTATGTAAAAGTTTTGCGGTCGGAATGATTTTTTTAAATGTTATCTCCAAGGCTGCTTTTATTTGATCATAAATACTGTACAAACACTAACATTGTAAAATGTTATTACAATGGTAATACAGGCAAATTGCCAGTGCTATTGTACATTTCAGCTTACAAGAGTACAATTCATCTTATACCTTGGTGAAACCACAGCATTTTTAAATTTTTCCTTTAGTTATATAGATATATTATGTAGTGTGTTATATGCTATGACACTGACATTAATTTACTTTGGTATTAACATTGTACAATAATACCATGACTCTAAAAGTGCTGGGTTGTTTGTTGAAAGTGAAAGTTGAAGTTGGGATAAAATTTTAAATGACATTTTTAACTCAAATTTGGGTTGAAACAACCCAGCATTTGGTAATATTTGGTCAAATTTAAGTGTTTTATTGTGAGTATTTAAGTGTTGGGTTAAAAATGTAACTAAAAAATGTCACCCAATGGCTGGGTTTGTCCATATTTCACCCAAAGTTGGGTTAAAACAACCCCACATCCAGATAAGAAGATAGAAAGCATTCAGCAAGAGGATGCCAATAAAAACATGTGGTGTGTGTCGAGAGTCGGAGGTTTGATCCGTTGGGGTTGCATGTCAAACTCTGCCTGGTAAAAAAAACCAAAAAGCGTAATTATGAGCTTTCCGTCTCTTGCCGTGTTTTGCACGGAGGCGACACAATGCCACGCCACACAAACCCAGTTTGATTATTCCAAGATTCTGTGGGATGCAGATGTCGTTTGTGTTTCCCCGAAGCGGGCTTTATCTGCTCAATCCCTTTGTGTTCGCCGTGCGTTCGGCTTCTGCTCTTCGGTGTCGCAGATTTGTG
Source organism: Pimephales promelas (assembly GCF_988280905.1). NCBI lineage: Eukaryota > Metazoa > Chordata > Actinopteri > Cypriniformes > Leuciscidae > Pimephales > Pimephales promelas. Next base: position 2,263,093 of record NC_142790.1, on the reverse strand, counting down.
TGTAAGCTCTGAAAGCCGCATGTTCACATGCTATTTGAAGCATGTTGATTAAAGAGGCTTCTCCAGCATATGGGACGCGATATTAGTTTATATGCGTGCCAGGCGGATTGGATTCTTTCCTTTTTCGTTTCTATTAATAACAAACCGTGACAGACACTGTGCTTCATCAGAGAGGAGAGATGGTACCTGTGGACACACACCAGAGCTTGGTGGTCCAAGTCATTTATTAAAGGAGTAGTTCACTTAAAAAAAAAAAAAAAAAACTTTTGCTGATAATTTACTCGCCCCCATGTCATCCAAGATGTCCATGTCTTTCTTTCTTCAGTCGAAAAGAAATGAAGGTTTTCGATGAAAACATTCCAGGATTTTCTCCATATAATGGACTTCAATGGGAACCAAACGGTTCAAGGTCCAAAAGACAGTTTCTGTGCAGCTTCAAAGGGCTTTAAACGATTCCAGAAGATAAATAACGAAACGATCGGTCAATTCATTCAACGAATAAAATGAACGCAATGACTCGTTCATTTTGATGAAAAGGAGTCACGAACGCGCATCACAGACCAAGACAAGCATTTGAGCTTATAAAACTTAAACTTTGTTATTTATTTATTAAATGAGTGATCGTTTCGCTTGATAAGACCCTTATTCATAGTCTGAAATCGTTTAAAGCCCTTTGAACAGTTTGCACTGAAACTGTCTTTTGGACTTTGAACCGTTTGGTTCCCATTGAAGTCCATTATATGGAGAAAATCCTGGAATGTTTTCATCAAAAACCTTAATTTCTTTTCGACTGAAGAAAGAAAGACATGGACATCTTGGATGACATGGGGGGTGAGTAAATTATCAGCAAAAGTTTTTTTTTACAGGAACAGTTCTGCCCCTAATCTGTCTAATCCAGTCTAATCTGTTTCCTGTTCAAAACTAATGTAAATAAGTGATTCAAGAAAACTTTGTGCAAAAGTCATGGATCACTTTTATTATGCTCTTTTTGCTGTCATTCATTCTCACTAAATTATTCGTATATTAATATTGTACAGTACTTTTACAATAATTATATCACATTATTTTACTTACATTACTTACAGTACTTATATCACATTATTTTAACTATTCCTATGGTTCTTTTATTGTACATGTCCTCATTTATTGCCTATTATTTTATATTTATATTATACTTATTCTTTTACTAATATTATTTTTATGTTTAGTTATTTTAACTTTTTTATGGTGCTTTCATGTTGTTGTTTTTTTAAATACCCATTCCTAATTAATTTTAACTTATTTATTTTTATATTATTGTTATATTAGAGTTATACTGCTCTTAAAGCCTACTAATTTAATTTTTATATTCTTTTTTTTAAGCTTAACAGGCCCTTTACTAATTAATTTCCTTTATTTTTATATTTTTAAAAACTGAAGCTAAAAACATAGTACTACAATTATATTGATATATTTTATTCTTTTATATATATATATATATATATATAAACTATTCATTGTCTTACTTATTTATTGTTCTTAGTTATTTAAAATTAATATTAATATATTTGCATTATATTATTATACAATATTAATATATTAGCATATATAAGTTATTTAAACTTTTTAGTAGTAATCATTGGTGCTTTGTTGTAATTTTTTGAGTCCTTAATTTGAAAAATATTTGTGCTCCACAAATCACTCAGTTTTGAGGCAACGATAAATTATGGCAGAATTAACATTTTTGGATGAGCTTAGAGGTCTCACACTGACAAACACAGGCCGGATCTGCTCATTTCCAAGCGTTCGAACAGAAAATCTCCTGCAAACGGTCTAAAAAGCCTTAAAATCATCCGTCACGTTCCTAACAAGCAAACCACCTGCGTTTGCAGCGGCTTACTGTTCCTGCTAATGAAAGATCCCGTGAATATCCAGAACCCGAGTCTGTCGCCAGTTCAGTTCTTTGTCCTAATTGGCCAGTATTTGCACTAGCTAGTTTGCTCAGTCTTTTGGTTTGCTTGGTTAAAGGATCAAGAGGGTTTTAAAGGAGCCGTGGCTTCAGAAGCTGCTGCCAGTTGTGAAGGAATGATAACAGTGGATTGCATTACGCCACAGGCCTGGTGCTCTCCCACACCATCCCCGCACCTCAAACACCCGTAATCGTCCCCGAGCCGGGCTCCTCGTACGCTCACTGATGCTTCAAACGTCCGTCTTTCAAGAGGAGGTTCTGTAATAGATTTCTAATTGTTTTCTTACTGTGTCGGGGGTTTATTTTGCTTAGCTAATCTGTGTTTTGCCTCATGTCTTTCCTCCCAGCGACCGGCGGATACACTCCATTTAGCTCTGAGAGCGAGTCAGGAATCTCAGTGTAGATGGAGGGAGGATGTGTTTAGGAGACGGACCAAACCATCGGGTCCACCTTAATGCATCGACTGACAGGAATGAGAGAGAGTGAAGGCAGCCATGTTTACACAGAGTGCCACCACATGCCGTCTGCATGTATATATAGAGCGCCGGTGTTCAAGGTCTGATGAGAAGGCCAGCGTCAGTTCCAAGAAGTGCTCGAGATCTAAATGTGCCTGATCGCAGCTCCACAGAAAGAGTGTGCAGTTCTGTTTGCGTTTTGAATCTCCATATGGGTTCACTGTTGGGTCAAAAACGTTGGGCTATTAGTTTAACCAAATGGTTTGGTTACACATATTGGGTCAAATTTTCAAAAAAATATTGGGTCTTTTTTTTTTTTTAATCAGGTTATTTCTAGAAATAACCTGACTGTTGCATGGGTTAAATAGCCTATTTAAATATTTATCTCAACAGTTGGGTTATTTAACCCAACTAGAGTTTAACCCACAGTTGGGAAGGTGCTATACCACCCCATAGTTAGGTTATTCGTTGGGTGATTTTTAACCCAATCATTTTAAGTGAGTATATTTATCTATATATTTAAAAAATTGCTGGGTTGTTTTAACCCAAATTTGTGTCAAATATGGACTAACCCAGCCATTTAGTTAATTTTTTTCTAATTATATTTTGACCCAACATTTGGATTTGTCCATATTTGACCCAAAGTTGGGTTAAAACAACCCAGCAATTTGTAGAGTGTAGAACTTCAAACTCCAAGTTTCCCCCTAGAATGTGACTATATCGTTTATATCGATATTAGTGCTGCCAATCGGTTAATAAAATATAAATATTAACAATATAAAATATGTTAAAAACATTATGTGCGATTAATCGTGATAAATTACAGAAAAATGTGTGAATAACTACACTGTAAAAAATGCTGGGTTGTTTCAAACCCAAACTTTGGATTAAAAATGCAATTTAAAAATGAACCCAATGGCTGGGTTTGTCCATATTTCACCCACAATTGAGTTGAAACAACCCGGCATTTTTTAAGAGTGTACACTGTAAAAAAAAATATTTTCCTGATTTTTAATCACATTTTTACTTTTGTCAAATCAACTTAAATAATTTATGTAGTTCTGATAACATAATATTTTGTTGCTGGTGATTAAATCAATCTCCTTCATTGTACTCAATTTTTCCATTTTAATAAACTTAAAATTTTAAGGCAACCAGGTTACTTCATTTTTTAACCAACAGTGTAGTTAATCACACATTAATCACGATTAATTACATATAATATTTTTATATTGTAATAATTTCATAATTAATTTCCAAAATTAATGTAGAAACAACATAAAGAGAGTCACCTATATTTTAAATATTTGTTTAATGGCATCTTTTTTTAATGAAAGAAGGCCGGAATTACCGGTACCAAAACTGATGTCTCTATAAAAAATTATAGCCATACATTATAGCCATTCAGCAGTTTTACAGTCCATTGAAATCTATCCATTTTAACATTTATTGGGCTTTTAAAAATATAAAAGAAATAATTTAAGTGAACTTAAAACAATCTTCGCATGAACCCACTGTCATACAGTAAATATCACATTTACCTGCGCTTCAATAAATCAGGGCTGATTGGGTCAGATTTCAGGTTCAGTTCGCAATATTTGACAACATTACTGTTTTTTTGTTTGTATTTTTAATGAAATAAATGCAGCATTGGTGAGCATAAGGGACTGTTTAAAAACATTAAATATCATACCCATTCCTAACTTTTGAACAGCAGTGTATATCAAACGCTCTTTGAAAAATTGCAGTCAAGTAATGTAAAGACTTTTTAAAAGTCATTAACTTTTCTCGAACCATGTGAAACCAACATGAAGTGCATTTCTAAGAACTTGGCATGTGTTGTATTTACAAGGTTTTTCAAATTTTGTTATTTCTTTTCTGTATTGCGGGCAGTCTCTTGTGTGTCATGCGTGCGCTGACAGTACGATCAGCAAAATCTAAACACACAACAGCAGCTATCGGACAAAATAATCCTAGCTGTGCAAACGGAGGAAGGTAAACCAAACTTCACTCCAAGCTTCATAGCCAAGACGTGAGAAACGACACAGCAAACAGAACTGGCAATCTCGGCTACGCTCACGAGAACAGTAACGGCGCTGTCGGTTAATGTGTGTTTATTTATCATTTGCATGCTAATTGTGTTTAAACGTACACACACACTGCTCTGCTGCGCTATACATTTCAATGAGATGCATCATTTTAGGAATCATCATACATCACGGAGACGATTGCGCATGTGTGTAGAAGCAGTCGTACACACTGGCAGTTATCAAGGTGTATTGTTTGAGCTACACACACTGTTTTATCCAGTCATGCAGGTGGCTTAGATCATTTTTAGGACTTGGCAACTGTTCCAGAGTCTGTCCCATAGGGTTTGCACAGTTACACAAACACAGCTCTGTGCGTATTGGATGTTTACAGACTGCAAGTATTTAATTACTTTAAGACATACTCCACCCAAAAATGAAAATTCGGTCATCATTTACTCACCCTCAAGTTGTCGCAAACCTGTATGAGTTTCTTTCTTCTGCTGAACACAAAGGAAGATATTTTGAAGAATGATTGCCACTAATTGACTTCCATGGTATTTATTTTTTCTACTATGGAAGTCAATGGTGCCAAACAACTCTTTGTTTCCAGTCATTGCTGGGTTGTTTGAACCCAAGTTTGGGTAAAATATGGACAAATGTAATTTAAATTTTCAACTGTACATTTTTTTAATTGCATTTTTAACCCAACATTTGGGTTTGTCCATATTTGACCCAAATTTGGGTTGAAACAACCCATCCTTTTTTAGAGTGTAGTGTCAATTGTTCAACACACGCAAATCCCTGACCCGAGCAGCCAAGCCCGTTTGCTTTCATTGAGTTATTTTCCAGAATTCCTCCTCTACAGGATTTCATAAGCAGGATTAATGTTGTCTGTTTGAAGTGTGGGTCTTTGTGAGGGACCCTTAACGAGGAACAAGTGGATTAAATGCATCAAAAGGTCATTAAGCGGGCGAGTTGAGGGAGTTTGGGCTCTTCGAATCTCGCGTGTTTAGTCTACAAGCTTTTGCTCTTCCTCCCTCTTGTTCTCCTCCTCCTCCCACGACCACACAGCGAAGATAATGGGCCTCATATTTGGCCCATCCATCAGTGCCTTAAACTACGGGAAGGAGTTATGTGCTCTTTCCCTTTCTCTCGTATCGTCTTGCATTGGGGAAAAGAAGCAAAAATGACATCAGGAGTTAAAAATGTGACGTTTTTCTGCCTCGCGAGACGGATAATCTTTCTGACACCTCACTTCGCATCCAGTGGATTCATTTATATTCCGTATTATTTTAGCACACTTTTTTCTCCCTCCATCTGCAGATAAACGCGCCCCCAGTATGCACATTCGTCTCTAGCAAGGGATGTAAATGATAGGAATGAATTAGGAGAGAAGGATATATTGAGGGAAAAAGTGAGTGTTTTCTCTTCTCTTTCTGGCATGTTTCTATTCTTTCTCCCCCCGAAGGCAACTCCACGCGAGACGTGGGACCGTCGTTGGGTTTGAAGAAGTCCAGTTCCTTGGAGAGCCTCCAGACAGCTGTTGCGGAGGTGACGCTCAACGGGGACGTCCCGTTCCACAGGCCTCGTCCCAGGATCATCAGGGGAAGGGGTTGCAACGAGAGCTTCAGGGCGGCCATCGACAAATCGTACGACAAGCCAGGTGTGGCCATAGTCAACCCCGACGAAGATGACGAAGGTATGGAGACGTGTAAGTATGGGTGCCGTGCAGCTGCAGGCCTCTTTTAATGGTGAATCATTTAAAACAAATGTTAAAAAAAGGATATATCTACGTAGAGACTAGAATATCACGGTCAATATTCAATAACCACCCAGATCACCCTAGCAACCACCTAAATACCCTAGCAACACCCTAGCAACAAACAACTTTTAGCAGAGTATCTATTTACATCAAATGGAAAAACCCTGCCTTGTTGGGAGAAGCTATTTAACTAACTCCGCCCACCATTGCCTGATTGGGCCAGACAAAAATAGGAAACCTGTCTGATAACAGGAGTAGCCAGCGATTAGCATGAGCCATGATTCATGATTCATGAACAAATGATTTTTATTAATGTTGTGACACAACATTGTTTGAAATTATATCAAATTATATACGACATACTCTGAGAGAAGTCAGAGCTCAATGCATTATGTTGATTTAAAAAAAAAACATGTTTTAAACCACGCATTAAATTGTATTGTGTTTTACTTTAGTTTAGTTTACCATAGCAACCACCTAAAACACCCTAGCAACCACCCAGAATACCCAAGCAACCACCCCGAACACCCTAGCAACTGCCTAGCAACACCATAGCAACCACCCAGAACACCCTAGCAAAACCTGAGGAGCGGAGTAGAGTCTTAGCATTGCATTCATCATGATACTGATTGAAAAAATCAGTCAGTGAATCATTCGAGTGAATCAATCATTCAACTTGAAATGAACTAGGAATCTTTACTATGATGAGACTGGTTGTCAATGTATAGTTAAAGATACATATTCACAAGTTATATGCTAATATATAATATTGGTTGGTTATGTAATGCATAAATTGGTAATTATCTATGCAGTTCGCTCCAATTATAAGGTTGATTTGACTAAGTAAAACTGACATGTTGTGGCCAACGAAAATCCTTTCAAAACCGTTTTTTAGATACAACTGGGATCATAAAATAATAATAAAGTTGTGTATGTAAATTGAACAGTCTAGTTTGATCATCATGATGTAGCCCAGCCAGTGGATCATCTTCTACTTTCTTAACCTCTTTTCTCTTTATATTGAAAATGGCAAGTGGCGTAATCACAGCTATTACCATAATTGCACAGACACAGTGAAGGCGATCTGACACAATATCAATGCCAATTTCATCAGTTGTCTCACACAATGACTGGCCCAGAATATTACGAGTCACCCACCGATTGCGTTTGCCTTTATAGACGGCACGCAGTGGAGAGACAAGGCAGCGGGTCTCGCGGGGACGTCTTGTGCTATTCTGAAGATTAGACTAGCAGAAGAGATCCCTCCTCTCTGTAAGTAGGTCAGGCCTTCTCTCAAAGACTCGGAGGGAAATAAACAGCCAATAAGCATGTGTACAAGCTTCACTATTCATCTCAGCCATGACCAAATGAGTTTCCAGACATCCACGCAGGGCATTTTTCTGGGTTTTGAAGCCACATTGCTAAATGCTCGCAGACTCGATGATTTGCTAAATGCGTTTGGGTTCATTTTTGCTTTGTGTTCTTTTCATATTTTAGATTGTTTAATTTATTCATGTTTTTATAAAGGAGACTTTCAAGGAGTAGTTCACTTTTGCTGATAATTTACTCACCCCCATGTCATCCAAGATGTCCATGTCTTTCTTTCCTCAGACGAAAAGAAATTAAGGTTTTTGATGAAAACATTCCAGGATTTTCTCCTTATAATGGACTTCAATGGGAACCAAACGGTTCAAGATCCAAAAGACACTTTCAGTGCAAACTGTTCAAAGGGATTTAAACGATTCCAGACGATGAATAAGGGTCTTATCAAGCTCATTTAATAAATAAATGACAAAGTTTACGTTTTTTAAGCTCAAATGCTCGCCTTGCTCTGTTCTGTGTGACTCTCCTGTTCGAACTCGTTCATCAAAATGAACAAATCTTTTTCCGAGTCAATTCGTTTGTTTCGTTCGTTGAATGAAAAAGATTTGTTCATTCTGATGGACGAGTTCGAACAGGAGAGTCACGAACGTGCGTCACAGAACAGAGCAAGGCGAGCATTTGTGCTTATAAAACTTAAACGTTGTCATTTATTTATTAAATGAGCGATCGTTTCGCTTGATAAGACCCTTATTCGTCGCCTGGAATCGTTTAAAGCCCTTTGAACAGTTTGCAACCGTTTGGACCCCATTGAAGTCCATTATATGGAGAAAAATCCTGGAATGTTTTCATCAAAAAACCTTAATTTCTTTTCGACTGAAGAAAGAAAGACGTGGACATCTTGGATGACATGGGGGCGAGTAAACTATCAGCAAGTGAACTACTCCTTTAAGTAATAAAACACGGATACTTTCACATCTGAGATCCGAGTTAAATAATACATAGCGTTAGTCCCTGGGGTTCGTATGATTTTATGAATTCTGTCCAACACTTCTGTTTAGTTAATAACACCTGCCAGGGGGAAACATCACGCCATCCCTTTGTTCTCCATTAAAACGATTCCATTAAAAGCAAGCAGATTTATTTTTTTATTTTTCCAAATGATTTGCCTCAGTCACTTTGTTCTTGTAAGCTGTGTCCACATTGGGCTAAATACTGTCTTATCTCTTCCGTGGAGCAATAGAGGGCAAACGCGTGAGATTCCACGGTAGAAGCATATTGCATTTCTCCCTTTCCGATATTCAAATAACTCTGTTTTCCAATTTAGATAAGAGGAACCTGCCTGTGCCTGTCACCGAGGTTAATAGTCAAAAGTTGACAGATAAGGGCAGGCTTTTTCTTTCCACACAGACACTTTTATTTACATAAAATGTGAATTTGGCATCACCCGAGGAAAAATGTGTCACTGGGAGATATCCAGCCGAGAAAATGAGTTGGGCTGTGTTTCCTGGTGTTTTATGTATTTTTTTTTTGTATCAGACTTAAATGTGCTCGGCTCTTTTTCCCAGCCGGAGTGGTAATTTCAAGACTCCATTAGAAGTGATCGTCGCTCTAAAGAAGAAATGAATACCGTGGCACGTCAAAAGGAGACGACTAATGACGCCTTTTGATTGCGGTGTCAAAACATTTACCACTCAGTCCTGTGCCGCTGAAATGTGCCGTTAATTACCCTAATTCGTTTCTTTTTACATTTCAGTCAACAATTAGCAGAAGCGTAACTTACTGTGATAACTGTTTTAATGAAAACGCTATTGATCTGTGAAGACGCTGCTGTATTGACTGTGTGTGAATCCTCTTTTTCAAGTTAATGAGGATGTTTAGAAATGCTGTCCTGTCCAATTCATACTTTCCTGCATTCTTTCCCATTCTGTCTTTCTGAGGGCCAGAAACTTTATTTTTAGCCATCCTATGGAATCTCGTTTCCGCCGCAGAATAACAAATAAAAAAGTCACAATTTGTCTCACAATTGCGAGTTTACTGTACATCATGCAATTCTTGAGAGATATAAACTCGCAATAGCAAGAAAAAAGTCACAATTGTGTGTTATAAAGTCAGAATTATGAGTTATATAAAGTCCACTTCTACAGAAAACTATACCCTTTTTTTCCTTGGACTTGGACTTTTATATATATAACTCACAGTTGCAAGTTTATATCTCACAATTCTGACATCTTTTCTCCGAATTGTGAGATATATTAAGTTTATATCTCGCACTTCTTACTTTATAACATGCGATTCTGAGTTTATATCTCGCAATTCTGAGTTAAAAAAGTCACAATTATCTTTTAAAATGTTTTATTCTGTGGTGGAAACAAGCTTCGATACCATCTGATAAGCAGCCGATGAGAAAAAAAAAAGATAAATAATATCCAATCAAACCTTATGTTATTATTATCGCCTTGCTATTAAAATATATATATATATATATATATATATATATATATATATATATATATATATATACAGTATATATATATATATATACAGTATATATATATATATATATATATATATATATATATGAAGAGTTCAGATGCAAAAGCCTCTAAATGCCATTTGAAATTTTCTTCTTTAATGATGATTTTTATCAAACTTATATATTTAAGTTCAGTAATTTCACTTAAATAACAATTAATAGGTAATTATCATTGCTATTTAAGTGAAATTACTGAACTTAAATATACAAGTTTGATAAAAATCATCATTAAAGAAGAAAATTTCAAATGGCATTTAGAGGCTTTTGCATCTGAACTCTTCATATATATATATATATATATATATGTAGAACCTGGTTCTGTCAGATGCTTCATGTATTAGGGTTCCCATCATGTGATTATTTTATGGATTTAGTTTTAGGTAACACTATATTTCAATAGTCCATTTTAGACATTCAACTAACTATAAGTAACTTTGCAACTAACTCTCATTCGAGTATTAGTAGACTTTCTGATTAATATCTGCTAACACTTTATTCTGATGCTCCTCAACAGACATTATACTGACTATAAATAACTTTACAAGTAAATGTCAACTTCATCTACTAACCCGAACCCTAACCTAACAGTCCACTAATACTCTAACGAGACTTAGTTGAGTAGTTGCAAAGTTAGTCGGTTAGTAATGTCTGACCTAGTTATTATTTAATTATATTTTTCAATTTTATAAATTACAAAGCTCATCAACATACTTTATTTTTTTTAAATTATTTTTATAAAATAAAAATAACCTGTTAAAGTAACACCAGGTAACTTTTGCTCTCGGGGTCCGAACTTTTGCTCTTAAAATTGAATCAAGAACCCTAGCGCTCCCACTGAACCTCAATGAAGAGAATAACTCACACTAACCACACTACCCTCGTCTTGCGCTAATACTTTTGGATATAATTTCAGTAGATGGCAGAATGACAGAAACACAAGGAACGAGTGCCCACCATCCTCCCCTCACGGGCATGCACAAATATCCATGATGGTCTCTCGCTTTCTCGAGGGCCTTTCTCCCAGCCATCAAAGTTCTCACTCACGTCAGAGATTTGTTGGGTATTAATAAGCTCTAATCACACAGGCATCTGTCTCCGCCATTACGGCGCTCTATTCAAAAGCACTTTGCTTTTAGTGCCCCCTAATTTTTTTCCTGCTTTTCCGAGCGTTTTTAAACTCACAATTAGTGACAAATTAATCACATCCAGACCATCAGGAATGGAGACAGTAGCTGTAATCAGACGGCTGTTGAAATGAGCAATGTCAGCCAGCTGCGGCCCCTTATGATTACACTGATGTGCGACGTATCGCCGAGATAGGTGGTAGGAAATGAATTAGCATTGCACACGATGCTTCAAAATAAAATGTCCACACAGAGATTTTCCAAAACTACTTGCATTACTATATGATCAATGAAATGCATCGTCCCTTTGACTGGAATCCATAAAATTTGTGTTACAAAATGCATGGGCTATCAAATGTTAAGAGTGCTGTGAGAATAGCACCCATTAGAACTCTTTGTAAACATCTTAATAGTGTGGTGACGTGATGAAAGAGAAATCTGTTAGCAAAGCAATTCTTTCTGTAATGATCAGCAAACCTCTGACTTAGAACAAAAGCAACTGCATCTCTTGTGTTGTTTTATATTCTACTTCGACTTCAGCAGTAGAAACTTATTCAGAAACCGTTGGTGGAAAAAAAGTAGTTGAAAGTGACTATGTGGTCCTCAAATACCGTGACCAGATGGACCTCTTCTGAGTTCACTTTCTCTGGTTTTATTGGCTCAGTGAGGAATAACGCTGCGCTGCTCCTGGATAACCACTATTATAAAATGGTTAGTTCCAGTCCTGGATTCTGATTGGTCAATAGCTGTGCTTTATTCATGATTCATGACCGCTTCACCCGACGGTTCGATATATCACTGCGCAACACTGCAGTTGTGTTTATTTGCAGCTTTCATGCATATTACACATTGGAGGGTTGTTGCTGCTCACGGTCAGGGACTATTTTTTTTTAGCGGAAGGAAAGCTTTTAGTGATTTTACTTCATGAAAGTTGCACTAATACATTTTTTTTTTACTTTAATATTTTTATTGTGTGGTAACCGTTTTATAAAAGCAATAAGGTACAAGAGGCAAGTGCTGTATCGTGAATGAGGGGTTACTGAGCCTAACAACGCCCTTCAGCCGTGACTCATTCACGATACAGCACGGCCTCTCGTCCCTATTGCTTACTTAAGATGTCCAAACTGTGGTGGGAAGAAAAGATAATGGGGTTCCTTTAGATTGAGAAGGTAAAACTCAGCTAAGGAATAAAATGAAAAGACATTCAGGAGGGGTGAAATGCTCATGAGTCTCTGTTATGGTTGCAGGCGAGATCTCATTAAAAGGTTTCATTAACCCAATGTTTAAAGGGGTCATGAACTGGCTTTTTAAATTTCATTATATTGTTGTCTGAGGTCAACTTATGACGTTCGCTTGGTTTTTGCATTCAAAAACATCAACATTAATAAGTAATAGGCTATTTTGTAGGCTACCCTAGTTTTGAGACTGAAAAACGCTGGGTTTTTATGGGCGTCGTGCACTGAAGACTTGGAAGTAAACGCCCACTTCTGTAAGTGGATAACAGTTTTGCATATTATAATGAGTTTCAACTCACCCGTCGATGCACTTGGGGGAAATTGTTTTGAAAACGTCCAATGTTGTAAAATGGCGACTGGAATGATTGGCCCATACATGTTGGACCCAGAGTCCGTGTGTTGCACCATTCCTGTCAGATCCAATATAGACGGCACAGCACCGTTCTTTACTCTTAATCGGTCTGCAAATCCAGTCTTGTTAGGACAATCCTCAGTGTAATGCGCGAATCGGTGGGCGGGGCTAAACCGGCCGTGTTGAAGTAGGCGTTGATCTTCTGTTTTATCGTCTTTGACGTCATAGTTCCCCACTTTGAAAAGCGAGTCGTTTGCTGAGCCTGGTGTCAATAAAAGCTTTTTTTTGGACTAACAAGGATGTTTTCAGTTCTGAAACTTTACAGGATCTTCTTATAATATGATGACCTCTTAGATGTCCAAAGCTCAAGGAAAATTTGATTTCTCAGTTCATCACCCCTTTTAAAGAAGTTGGACTATTTACATTGGGACACTACATTAGCTCGTATTTGTTAGCTCTGTTTTATTTGATCAAATTTGATTTGATCAAATTTTATCTTTTTTTTTTTTTTTTTTTAAATGTCAGTAATACTTGCCAGACCAAACAAATAAAAAAAATAAAATAAATTTTTTTTTTTTTCAATATATATTTTTTTTAATTTTCAATAAATAATATTTATCAGGGCTAGCCAGAAAGTTGCTAGGGCATTGCTATGTGGTTGCTTAAGTGTTATGGATTATGTTTTTGGGTCATGTTATGTTTTTAGTGGTTGCTAGGGTGGCGTTTTTGGTGGAAATGTTTTATTTGGCAAACCCAACCCTGTGCTACTAAGTATTGCTCTTTCTCCAGAGCTTACAGTGACTTGCATAGTCTGATTTAGACATTCGTCTTTTTGTCTGTCTGTTTATATCTCTCTCTCCCACTTTCTCCACCATCTCAGTGGAAGAAGATACAGAAGAAAGCTCTCGGTCTGGCCGTGACTCCATTTCCACAGCCGCAGACCTCACCCTCCCTCCCTCCAACACAGAAAAACACATGAATGGAGGACGCACCAAAGATGACAAGAAGAAGGAGCATGGAGAGAAGGTCAAGAAAGACAAGAACAAAGCCAAGAAAGGCGTGCTGAAGGGCCTGGGCGACATGTTCAGGTAGGGTGAACAGCCTTAGGTGCTCATTTTATTTAACTAGCGTTAGCATAACATGTCGAGTACATGGGACTCACTGGTACTAATAAGAAGACCTTACCTTGACCCTCAAGTCTCGCTATCATTTACTGAGGCCTGAGGCAGTTTCAATGGAGGTTATGTTTAGTAAGGGAATGTTTTATTCATCAGTGCATAGATTACCAAATTTATCATTGGTGATTGCTGGATTGGAAACTTTTCTACAGTGCTACTTACCAAACTCTGCTTCCCTGTGTAGCTTTGTGCTCCCATAAACAGCTTTGTCGCCTAGATAAATGTCACCCCAACTGTGACAGATTTGCAAAATTTCCACACCAACTTCAGACTACAAAGAGTTTTCTCGGTTGATTTCCGAAAATACATCCATATGGAGGATTAACATTTACACGCAAATCTCCTCCGGAGGAACGAGACAGGTACAGATAGAATACTTTTGGGTGCTGCTATCATAAAAAGGTGCTTTCCTGGTCTCCCTCCCCTCTGGGCTCTTTGGAATAGCGGCTAGCACATCCATTTTGTTGAGAACGTAAGCGTTTGCCAATGCTAGGCTAATTAAGCCAGGGCCTCCATTAATTATTCTGATTTGGTGCTCATTTGAATCCTGCATAAATTACACACAGTCTTATCTGCACAATAAGTTGTTTTGAGGTGGATTAGCGTAATGGGATTAGTCAGCGTAGTACGTTGCATGCTGTGCCGTAATGAACAATAAAAACGACAAGTGTTTCCAGGTCATGTTTCAGGAGCACTAAAGGGTTGGTTTTAGTGCCCTGCTGATTTGTGCTCCACCACTCCACCACTCTTTTGTCCTGTAGAATGAAGGTGATGGACAATTACTAAGCAATAATCACATGTTAGGTCGTGGCCTATGTTTTGAGCTGAATTTCATTCATTAATTAGAACTATGAGTGTGAGGACTTCAGCATTCATTTTAATCAGTGTTTAGGAGTGGGTGTTGGAGCAGTGTATCAGCTAACCTGTGTTATGTACATCTCACATTACTTGTTATATTTCAACCACAATGTCGGAGTTGCTTTTTTAAAGTTCCAATAAAATGGACATTCCGACAGATCTTTCCTGCCGTGTAGCAAAATAACAAATTATCAAAAAACAAAACAAAAAAAAAAACAAAAAAACTTGAGTATAGACTTGGTTCAATCCATCGATTATTGAAATGATTTTGAGTAGAGCCAGACCGATATTATCGGCCGATATTAGGCATTTTCCAAACTATCGGTATCGGCAGTTATAATGGCCGATAAATGAATATTTCGAAAATAAGATAAAAATGGACGAAACACGCTTGAAACATGTCATGAGTGTTGGAGTTGTATAGTTTGTCCACCAGAGGGCACTCTACACCGTTCCTGTTGGCAACACTCGTTGAGTTGGGCACGATACATACATTGCTTGAATAACAATTAAAAGAACATCCCCATCAGTTCTCTTAACTCAAATAAGCATGACAAAATTTTTGACTATCATGTCCAGTTTCAAATAAATAAATAAAATATCGGCCGATATATCGGAATATTTGTATCGGTATCGGCCTTCAAAATCCTTTATCGGTCGGGCTCTAATTTTGAGGCATTACATTCTGAAATGAATTCAAGCTTGCAGTCGAATGTAAAGGAGAACTCCGGTTCCGAAATGAACCTTGTTGTTAGGCAGGTAGGACATGGTATCATTGAGTTCGGACCGAATGCAATGATTGGACGATTTTTTTCCCCGATTATTTCAACCACTTCTATTAGGATGTGAAGAGTGGTTCAAACAGTATAACAAGAAGTGTTTATTAAACAAGTTGCCACACTGTAGCACTTTTCAGAACTTTCCTCAACAATCAATGCTAGCTGTTGATTCAACCCCATCTTCCCCAAGCACGTCCACAATTCCTCACGTCAGCTTCAGAGCTGAAGTGGACGGTGCACTTGCTCTGATGTTGAACACTGTTGGAGATCAGCCAGGGTTGTGGTGCGCTCATCATACTCAGGCTGTTCAGCCTCATGTCGAGTTGAGACCTTGAGAACACCTGGTCCTTGCTTAGTAGACTGGATCCCCCGAAGGAGAGGCGCTCTTTTGGATTTACAGCTTTAGTGATGAGACAGAATTAGCTTCAGCTGTGCGTCATCACACTCTTTCACGACCCCCTTCTCTTGGAACACTCTTTTGTTTGTGCTGATTTTTCTTTTTATTTATTATATTTTCATTCTAGAAGAGGTTGTGTGCCATTTTGTGGGAGTTGGCGCAAGGTGGCGCTGTGATAAGTTCGATTTTTTCTTTATATCCCTGGACACATATGGGATGAATTTTTCAAGTCTTTCTTGGCTGTTTCATTCAACCTGCATGCAAATTGGTGAGAACCTTGACAAAAATGTGTCAAAATAATTTTCATTGGTTAAATAACAGATTTTATCCATTTAATTAACATTTTTAGGCGTAGCCCATAATGAATAAATTGGCCAGTGTCCTGTGAATGCAAAATCCAATGTTCACAAAAATTGGTACACATGGACGTCAAGGCCATCTGAGGATACATGCCAAATTTCATTCATTTCTGATTCTAAGGGAAGTCATAAGTGAAAAAAGTATTGGCATAATGTAGGCATGAAAAATCTGCATTGAAAACAACTGTATTCACATCATAAACATTTGACAATTTTGGTCATTTTTTTTTAGGGATTATTCTGGCCAAATGGGAATTTTTCCTTCTTTTTTAATCAACCAACCAGAGAAAATCATCAATTTGGTTGCTTAAAATGGATTTTTCATTGACAATCTGCAAATTTGTAGTGTAGGACAAGTGGCATGTCGAGGTAACCCTAATAGGAGACATAGTAATATATTGTCTACTGCTAGCCTTAACAAGCCCACCTACAATTATGGAAGGAGGTAAAATTAGCACTATAGCAAAGGAGTCAGAGGTGAAAAAGAATATGCATTTAGTGTTTGTGTAAGCGAGCGAGTGGGATGGGTTGTGAAAGTTCATTAAGAACTGAAACGCAGGTCTGGGCCCCGGCGGACACGCTCACTCAGCACAGAAATGTTCTGTCTCACTCTCATTACATCTACCCCTCCTCTGAGAGCCATCAGAAACTCCCATCACTAAGGAGATTGCGCACACACACACACACACACACATGCACGCACCTTGCCAAGAGAGTATGGATTACTGACATTCAACTCCACTTCTTGCTGTCTCTCTCATTGTGTCTTTTTGTTCACACGCATACAGATTCACTTCTGCAGCAATACACACTCATCTGCAGTCTCTCAAGGCCCATTTAACTGTAGCCCTTCTCTTTTTCATCTCTTCCATCTCAGTATGACACACACACTCACCCAAGGAGGTCTCTGAGGCGTTTGCAATACACTGCAATTGGAGCTCATCTGCATGCGTGAGTAAACGTGCACTGATGAGCTCTGCGCTTAATGGACACACTGATTGGAAGAGCATTAAAATCAGAACAGATAGAGGGAGGAAAAGAGGAGAAAAGAGAGACGAGGTGATCAAAGGAGAACGAGAGAGAAATCACATATCAAGATATACTAAACTTCTAAATGAATGACCAGGCAAATGGGTCTAAAAACCACTTGTCCAAAGGCATTTTATTCGTCTTTCATTTATAAATGCATGCATTAACCAAGTGATTTGCATATGCATATCATGAAGATTTGCAGGGTGGACTTTTTTGACTTTGGCCAATATATTAACCAACCCTAGGAACCATAGCAGCCACCCAGACCCTGATAGCAAGATCCTTGATGCTATTAGCTAAATGGCAGTGCTTGATATAAGACTTACCTCAAACCACATGGTGCATGAGGTGGCTGTATATCTCCAGGGTGTCATAGATGTCATGCCAGACTGTGTATGTATTGAATGAATAGGTCATCAACTATGAACTTCGACATGCATGCAAGCATTTAACAAATGACCTGAAACGGGGTACGCCACTCGTCTTACAAGCATTATCATACGTGAACCATAAACGTGTCTGGCTGGCATTCTCTTTGACATGGCCTTTTAACATCAGCTCCTAACCATATACGGCCTGAGATGTCCACACCTCACCCCAGGCTGTGTTAGCATACTGCACCATGTTGCTCCAGACCCTGTGGAATGATCATTTTTAGGTGAATATTAAGTGATAAAGAAATGAATATTATATTAACTATTCCTTTATTCGTCAATGGGGGGCGGTTGTGTTCATTGGCCGTGAGGAATATGGGCTCAGTAATGTTTGCTGGAAGAGTGGAGGAATAAGGGATGGAAGCAGAAGTAAACGACACAAACGAGTGCAGCGGAGTGAACTGGGGCACGTGGAGGAGGAGCTTTTTAACGATTCCTGTTTTCACGCGACTGGTCACGCCAGTTTTGGCTCAGGGGTAGACGCGCATTAGTGGACTCTATTAATAAGATGTAATTGCCCTCTCACATTGAATTAGCCCATCTACAGACCCTTCCCCATCCCCCTTCACTGACCTATGTTGCACCATCCTGAACTCCCAACACATCCATCCCGAGAGGAAAACCTTCAGCCTGGAGTGACAGCGGGGCCTTGGGGACGTCAAGGTGTCCGAAGGGGGAAGAGCACAGATGCCTTTCCCCCAACCATCGTTGTTATTTTTCCTTGTTGAGTGAGCATGTTGCTGTGGAGAATTGTGGGTACTGGTAGCTCTAACAGAAATGCATGATGTAGGCGCTTTATGTGCATTTCCATTTGCATGGCCAGATCCCTCAAATTGTTCCAAAGGAGTACGTTGTCGCTCATTAGCTTAACGTAAACACTTTACCACGAAGAGGTAATTATGGAAACACTGGAGAACTGCACGCCGGCTATATTCACCATAATCAACCATAGTAACAGATAAACAAAGCGTGCCTGTATGTAATCACTGAAACTTTGATAGATGTTAGCTGTGGAAAGTGGTTGTTATATCTTTAGTTGTTTATCTACATAGTCGTAAATTGTTCCCTTTTGACGAAAATGATTTTAATTCAGTCAATACTTCATGTCAGATTGATTATTTAAAATGCAGAGTAATTTAAGTTGACATTAGTTCTAAGTTGACGGTAGTTTAAATAACATTGTAGATGATAAAGTGCTAAATAAACCAAGTAACAGTTTTTTAAACATCACAAATGAACAAAAACACACAAAACTGTCCTCGCCAGAACCTGTACTGCTAACATAACATTATGCTTATGCTGCTGTAATACAATATTGTCTTGTTGCTATAGTTGTTATTTTTGTGATCCAGAAAGAACATGACTTGCAGATTCTGACTAGCGTGTAAATTAGTCTTTCTTGTGCATTTGCGAAATTTTGTTGCAGATGCAGTTATAAAATTTATTTATGTTGTGTATATATCTGAATTGTCTTATGGCGTGTTCACCACGCGTCAGGCCCGAATGATTTCAATGTTAAATCAATGCAAAGACGCGTTACGCGTGTAAAAAATTCCTGCGGCGCGAATGAGGCGTATAGCGCGGCGCGGTAAACGCGAATACGCCATGTCGTGAATTGAGCGTCTAGCGCGTTAAGCGCGTTACGCACAAATGATTTAGTTTTGCTATTTGTGCATTCACGCGTCTACGAGTTGAAAAATCTGAACTTTGGTGTCAATTCGCACCACGTTAACCAATCAGGAGCCTGCTGCTGTCATGTGGTGAAGTATCTAGATGCTTCAATAAAATATTTTGTAATATGACTAAATGCCTGGTGTGGTTCTAATGCACAACAAAGCAAATATTTTATCACTTAAAACTTTATTTCAATATACGAGACATGTTCATTTTGTATTGAATGTTATTTGTTCCATATCATGTTATTCTGACGTGCGCGTCAAGAGTGAAACTGACGTGCGTAAAAACAATAGTTTGAAGCGAAATGTACAACTTTTGACTGGCGCGTGAATTAACGCGAATTAGCGCGAATTAACACAAAGTGGTCAAGCGTCAAAGTAGATGCGGTAGACGCAAATTTGAGGCGCTATTCGCGTCTGGTGTGAACGCGCGGATCTAAGCGTGTCAGATGTGTGATGCTGCGTGATAACCAATTTCTCTCTAGAATTGTTAGTTTGTTGTTAGTTGTCTTTTGTTAGTCACCGTTATATATTGCACAACAAGCTGTCCACCAATATTTCCCTGCAACAGAAAAAAAAAAAACAATCTCACCTTTAAGGAGTGTGACAGTGAACAGGAATTGAAACACAGAGGACTTGAGATATTGCAAAGTGATCACTTGTCAAAATGGCATCACCCTGGGTGGTATCGCCCATCTGTCGACTCTAAATGACAGAGGTATTGTTTGTGTCATGACCTCCTGAAATGAAAAGAAATTAAAACAAAAGAAGTGAGATTGTCCCTCTGTAGGCTTAACATGGGGCTGTGTAAATATCATCTCTCTTAAAATAGTCCTCGCCGTGGTGGTCTGAACTGATTCATCGACAGGCTTCCTTCAGGGGTCACGGGGGGAGATATTCTCACCTCTATTCCACCATTCCATTATCCACCTGCCAATCAAACAGGCTCATCTCACAGCGGGGTGCACCGGGGGTAGACGAGCTCTCAGAGACCCAATAAAATAAATAAAGTAATTGGTATAGCAGAGATCTCCATTAATATGAATGGAACTTGTATTAAGTGTGAATTATGCCATGCTTGGTGTGATTACCCACCATTGTCCATTGTGAAATTCGAATTTAACCGTGTGATCAGGGATTAGATTACACAGGAAGGTTTGACGGATGGATGTCCACGAGAGGCCAACTTTCCACCCCGTCTGTTCAAATCTTTCCCGATTAGACACCGCTTGCTGTCCATCACTGAACCACCAGGGGTAATTGCATTTGTATCTATCGTGTCCTTGCATCCGGTTTTCGGCTCCGTAGGGTCGGATAAGGTATCGGGGAGGGGTCATGAAGTAGGTAATCGAATTTGAAATCTGGGCAAAGTTGAAACCCAAAACCAGTGCGTCTTTAAACCAGAACTCAAGTCTTTGTCAGAAAGGCAGGGCTTGAATATAGCAGGGTTTGTTCAGACATTTTCACGCTCAGGTTTGAAAAAGAAGCAATTATTTCTCTGATCAACAGACTTCTGTGTTTCTAAGAGCTCTTGTCTTTTCTTGTAGCCTGTCAGAATCACTTGATCAGAGTGAAAGCACTACCACTTTTTGCTTTTTGAATTCCATCCCTCAGACTGATCGTAATCTTAACAAGGCCACAAAAACAGCTTGTGAAGAGCACTTTTTTCAGACAAATGGAGGCACAAATCCGGAGACACTCTGAGATGAAGACAGAAAGAACAAATTATTACAGTTTCATCTTGCAGACTCTGATAACAAGTCCGATAAAACTACCCATTTAACAATTTAGGCGGATGAGCAAGTGGCCGAGGAGTGTGAGATACATTCATGGGAATGGAAGGCCAACAAATGAGGGAGGTTGTTTATCTTGAGTTATGCATGTGAAGTGCCAATAAAATGTCATTGCACTCTCAACTTTTGATGGATGGCATAACATTTCATGGGAGATTGCAAGCACTGTCAAAAAGACTCCATTAGTGAGATACAAAACTGCTGCACTTAAACATGTCCTTTCATTCACAAGACTTGCATGTGTATTTCTTAGCGGGTATAATTACGAGGAGAGTTCTGGGAACCGAGCACATTCAATGTTTCCAATGTCGCGACGTGCGTCATAAGCAGGTATCTTGTCTACTTCAAGAGGAAAATGACAATCGCATTGCATTGCAATTACACAACCTCAGAATGAAAGCACAGAGAGTAGTGACCTCAGACCCTGAGCCGTGGTGAGGAAGTTGATATGAATGTGGAGGAGTTGAACAAGTAAGATGAGGTGAGGGAAATAATTATGTAGATAATGTAAATTAAGTGGCCGGGAAACAGCCCAGTTATGGTAATGGAAATGAGACGCCGAGAGTGAGTCATAGACTAACAAAACAGCACAGGGAATAATGTCCGGAGAGGAGCTAGATGATGAGCAGATGCAGTGTCAGAGGTTGTTGATGAAGGAATGATACAGAACATAATGAAAAGACGTTGGATGTGCCAGAATTGTCTAAAGCATTTCGAAAGAGATCTGCACTCACTAGTGCAAATAAATTAATTCGTTTGTAAATCGAAACTAAAAGAAATGTAGAGGTTGAGCTTTTTTCCTTCAGATTTCGATAAATGCTTTGCCTGTGCGATTTGGATGTGGAAAATAGAAAGTTACCTAAGTTGTTTTGTCTCAAGGAACATATAGTACTATTGGGTTGTGAAAGAGATGGAGTCTATCTCTGGAGTATGTAGATGTTTTATGTACATGATGTCACCATATTATGAGGTAGATCTCAAATGGATTATTATTACATACTGAAAAAAACAACCTCACTGAAGTTCTTATTGGCACATTGTAATTAGCTTGTTCATTTGTTCTGTGGTCTTTTGTTGGTTTGAATAAGCCAAGCAAGAGGTATAGGATGACCTGAACTAGTTTTAGAAGAAAATGTAAATGGGGCTTCTGTCAGGAACTCAGGAGACATCATTGGATGTTAAACATTTTTTTCAAGAATAGGGCCTAAAGTTTGACCATGTAAACCTGTCTTAGCAATAATAACCTTCAGACAACTAATCCAATAGGGTTGCACAGTCATGCTGTGTCTACTCCAGTTTACATGCTGCAGAGAACTGACATGTAACATGACCTTCAACTGAGACCGGCTCAACAGAACTACATTGACAATCTCAGCAACAACAAGACATCAAGACTGATCTCCGGGAATAGATGGACTTCCATTTGAAGATCTTATTTGCTGTTACTGTGGTGGAATGTGTTTGGGTTTGGTACTTTCCCAAAACTTGCCAACAGTTCTAAGAAAAGTTACATCACTTTTGATATCCATCACTTTGCAAGTCAAGTCAAGTCACCTTTATTTATAGAGCACTTTTTACAATACAGATTGGATCAAAGCAGGTTCACGGTGATAATAATACAAAAACAGATATAACATATCTTGAATGCAAGGATTTCCTCACAGAGACAATCTAGATTTAAAACAGGGCTGCCGTCTTTTGGGGGAAAATATGAATTGGGCGGATGAGAATGAGGGCTCGGACGGGATCATCATTTGTCTGTAATGAATATTGAAGATGCCTCGGCCGGACTAACATTGTTCTACAAATCAAGGCTGCAACCATGGAAAGTAACTTTTCTCTGGAACTAAATTTGGGGTTCTGTCCAAAAGCACAACCCTCCCCCTGCTCTATAATCAGCTACCTTGAAGAAGGTACTGTTGGCTACAGGAATAGCCAAATTTTCCACTTGGTACCGATCGAGGGATGATATCTGCTGACAATTTGGCAAGAGGCCTCACACTTGGCACAAAGACTGCTGACTGTTCTCTCTGAAGCTTTACCACCCGCCTCCAGACTCACGCTAGAGCCACAGGTTTAAGAGAGAATAAAGATGGGGGCATCTGTTCCACAACTAAGAGTTTCAATAGCGAGAGTGACATGACACCAAGGGAGCCTTGCTTAGCCTCAGCACATGTCAGCACTGGGAAGAAGCGGGGGTTAGAGTAACATTCATTCTATCACAAGGTTAAAAGAGCTCAAATGGCAGAACATGACAAACCTATCACCCCATGAAGACCTTGTATCACAGTGATAAGAAATGGACTCGCAATGGATGAGAAAAGGTTAGGAGACGGTTTGTAAAGTATGGTTGTCTGATCCTACTCCTGTATTTAGCTCCAACACACTTGCTTGGACGTTTCTAGTAATCCTGAAGACCTTGATTAGCTGCTTTAGGTATGGTTAATTAGGGTTGGAGCTACAGTAAACTCTGCTGGAATTTGCAGGATCCCTGCCTTAAAGAGTGTGACAGGCAAGGGGTAAACCAATGGCAATATGGTTCTTCAGGGTTTAATCCTACTGAAAAGGTACCAGTATACAGGGGGAGGGGATCAGGCCGTGAGTGCAGAGACATCTTTGCGTGAATGCTATTTACGACACTTCAAGTACTCTAGGGGTCACAGTTTGACAAAGACTGAAATCTTGCGAAGTGCTGCTTTAAGGCAATATTTAGGGTTCAGGTCAACCTAAAGCAGTGCTTCCAAGAGTACACCTTTTCTAAATCTCCCTAATCAAGCACAAACACATCAGCTATTAGTAGAGACTCCAAGACTTGAAATAGATGTGTCAGATAATGGAGACGATAATTTGTCCCAATAGTGTGCCTGGGAAACACTGACTTAAGGCCACCCTCGATAACCATACAATTAGTTAGCCTCATACATTATAAGTTTGTTTGTTTGTTTGGTTGGTTTAGTTTAGACAAGTAAATGTGCAGTGTGTGATGTAATGATTAAAATAATATTTCTCACTATTTTACTTGTCCACATTTTATTTTGCATTCACCTATAGTCTCTCTCTCTCTCTCTCTCTCTGTCTCTCTCTCTCTCACACACACACCATTTTTTAGTACCGTGTGTTATGAAAAATGATTAAAGAAGGAAACAATCTTTCACATTGATGATTTGATACCAGAGTGGAATATGTGTATAATTTCTTTCAAAGGAAGGCAATTGCGATCAAATTCACCATTCAATCTTTCCTGTCAAGTACATGTTTTCGATTCTGTGGTAAATGACAGATTCCTTTCGTTTTCCCTCCTCTGTTCTGTTGTTCACTGGGTAATGATGTCTTAAGTGGTAGTTGTTCAACTCGTTTGTCTTCAGGAGGTTGTAATTGGGCATTTCTTTGGCACTAGGGAGACAATGTAAAGAACAGGCTGGAAAGTACAAGACAGAAGCGAGGGAAAAAAAGACAAAAATAAAGACCCTGATGGTTCGGTGATTGCACAAGGTTGTATGAAGGAGAGGAAACAGCATGCATGCACGCCATCACTACTGTGCTAGTACAGCTTTTCTTTGTTCATATAAACATTTGTGCTGTTGCTGTTTTCGTGTGCTTATACGCTCTAAACACATGAACACGTTTCATAGGCACAAAATATTGTTTCATAGTTGCATGGTGTGTGTTTTTAGAGGCACCAGGCATGGTCTATCATTAAAATGTGATTTAGAGGTAAGCAAACCTTCCTCCAACTGTCTTGCCCGAGGCCGTTTGTGTGTGTGTGATCAGACTGTCCCATTGAGTATGCATTGTGAGGTGGCATATCTAGGTCACACACACACTGGCACATTACTCCTGTGGGAGCTTCTGTCTTGTGTTTATGTCATGGATTGCCTCCGCTTTCTGAGGTCACACAGACAGTATTGTACATGTTGTATAGGGTGATACTATGATCTAACCCAATTAACTAATTTATCTTTTTCCTTTTTTTTTCTAGAGACAAACTAAAAAATATACACACTCTTCCCAACACAAAATGCCTACTCGACTAACAGTGGATACACAACGCATTCTCATCCCAAGGCATCATATAGTGATGCTTTTGCCAATGTGTATACATCCAACGCACATGGCACCCTTTAGCGTCAATATAATATGCTTCGGTTATGGGTAGGTTTAGGTCTGGGGTAGGGTTAGGGTTAGACCACTAGGAGGCGCCTTCTGCCCCATATATATCTGCATCTCATATTGATGCTAAAGGGTGCCATGTGTGTTGGATGTCTACGCATTGGCAAAAGCGTCAGCATATGACGCCTTGGATTGAGAACGGGCTGGGATACATCAATTTTTTAACATTTGTAATTAATAAAAAGCAATTGTAAAATCGAATACTTGTTATTATCAGCTGATTTTAAACACACACAGATTTTGCATGATGATGAATGAAGAGCATTAAACGGTTAAATATGAAGCAGTTGTCAGGACAGAGTTATAGAGTTGAGACCCCAAATGAGAGAGATGGGTGTGTGTGCCTTATGAAATATTAAAATCATCTTCTGTGACTGTTCTGCAACTATATGCAGTCCAAACGTTGGACCTAATGACCACAGAGTAGCCATCACATTCAACTTTAGCAACTTAACTTTAACTTGCATGCATTTATTTAGACCCTGAATTGTGATTGATTTTTTTCTTATATTTATTCAACCACCTTTATTACACTGTTCTCTGGAATACATGATTGTAATCAGTCAGTCATAGTCAAAAGTCAAATGTTGTTGTCCACAAAGACCACAAAACTGTATATTTGACTATTGTCCCTGGCAACAAATGTCCTATAAAGCTGAATATGTTTCATGGCTCTCTCATTTTGCTGCTGCAAACATTAGTGTTTCCTTCTGGAGATACAAGTCTAATTCTGTTTTCCTTGGGATTGTTTTATTACCAATATCGCTTCAATTTAATATGCCGCTTGGGAGCCCTGTTAAATGGTTAAAGTTGCATATTTGTATGTGCATGCATTTACACATACGCAGAGAATGTGCAAAATAACTTTTCGATTGAAATCTCCCTGAAACACATTGATCAAATGCCGTCACAGTTAGCAGGACACTCACTGTAGCACCAAGATTTAAATTTAATGCAATGCAATTTGATATTAAAGGAGTAGTTCACTTTTGAAAAAAACTTTTGCTGATAATTTACTCACCCCCATGTCATCCAAGATGTCCATGTCTTTCTTTCTTCAGTCGAAAAGAAATTAAGGTTTTGGATGAAAACATTCCAGGATTTTTCTCCATATTGTGGACTTCAAAGGGCTTTAAACGACACCAAACGATGAATAAGGGTCTTATCAAGCGAAACGATCGCTCATTTATTAAATAAATAACAAAGTTTAAGTTTTATAAGCTCAAATGCTCGCCTTGCTCTGTTCTGTGATGCGCGTTCGTGACTCTCCTGTTCAAACGCGTTCATCAAAATAAACAAATCGTTTTCCTAGTCAATTCGTTCTTTTCGTTCATTGAATGAACCAAATGACTCGGAAAAAGATTTGTTCATTTTGATGAACGAGTTCGAACAGGAGGGTCACGAATGCTCATCACAGAACAGAGCAAGGCGAGCATTTGAGCTTATAAAACTTAAACTTTGACATTTATTTATTAAATGAGCGATCATTTGGCTTGATAAGACCCTTATTCATCATCTGGAATCGTTTAAAGCCCTTTGAACAGTTTGCACTGAAACCTTGAACCGTTTGGTTCCCATTGAAGTCCATTATATGGAGAAAATCCTGGAAGGTTTTCATCAAAAACCTTCATTTCTTTTCGACTGAAGAAAGAAAGACGTGGACATCTTGGATGACATGGGGGGTGCTTAAATTATCAGCAAAAGTATTTTTTCAAAAGTGAACTACTCCTTTAATTTATGTAAAACCACATAAATATCGATGCTTGGATGCACCATTTTTTTTCTTATTTCATGAGGAACAACCCAACTGATTCAAAGTGTTCATCTAGCCTAAATCTTGTTTTAAAGTGTGCCACGGAGTTGCCTCGAGACTGGGATATCTTCATTTCGTCGTTAAAAAGCGCCATCGTTTTTGCACCTTCTCCAAAGCTGGTTTGACAGGGGAATGGCAGTGTGGCGTTGGAGGTCAGGGATAATGAGGTCCGCAGGGATCGGCTTAATCGCCGAGCTTTGGCACATAACATCGGCATAAACAACAGAGTTTGTCGTCCGGGCAACGGCGATGGTGTAGCGACTCGGGCATATAATAATGATGTTCCCATTAACATGGGCTAAGCACTAAAGGCTGGGGAAATTTGGAGAGGCACTTGATGCTCCTGCACTTTTCCTCGTTCGTTTTGTCTCTCTCTTCCTAATTAGGTATTACCAGTCTTCTTTCATGGCTGGCTGTGATTTCTGCCTCCCTTTGCCCTTGAGTGAACAACCTCGACTTGCCACTAGAACACAAGAGTGAACAGATCCAGCTTTTTCTTCTTCTCCACCCTAACAAGAAGATATTAAAATGACATGCGGCTGACTGGGGCCTTGCCTGAGGAGCTGTACGGCTCTGGCTTTTGCACTGAAGGGCCATTTAAAATGGAAGGTGCACCAGAGAAAAGCCAAGGTTGTATTTTCTGTAGTGCCTATATTTCTGTACCATTTCCAGAAAGGAAATGGCATTCCATTTCTCTAAAAAGAAAAAAAGTTGGGTTGTTTCAACCCAAATTTGGGTCAAATATGGACAAACCCAAATGTTGGTTTAAAAATGTCATAAAAAAATTACAGTTCAAAGTGAAAGTTGAAGTTGGGTTAAAATTTGAAATTACATTTTTTAACCCAACATTTGGGTTTGTCCATATTTGACCCAAATTTGGGTTTAAACAACCCAGCATTTTTTAGAGTGTAGGTGAATGTCATGTGTGAAATACAACCTAATGAAAATTGCAGAAGAAAATAATGGGAATGTAAAATATATATTTATTTATTTATTTTTGTAAATGCATTATGTTAATGAAAATATGAACGTAAACGTGGTTGGGGTATTTATTACTTTTCTCCCACTGCTGTCCGCCATCCCGCTATAAAAACTATTTTTCTTAAGCTAGTTAACGTATGTTGCCTCATACACATGTTGAGCGCCACCTCGAGCGAGGAACATGAAGTAGTGACGTTGGGAGCAAGGAAATCAATTTAGAGTACCTATTAAGCATGTTATTATTAAAATATCAATATTTGGAGCCAGCATATAGATTCTTGTATTGTGTATGTCGCCTTATCAATATTTTGCCCCACCCATACTTCTGAACCTATATGATTTTTTAATGTCTTCTGGCTCTGCACTGCTGTTCATGCCCTTTATCGTAGCCTGCAGCTATATTTGTTATTATTTTTTTATTGTTTTTTATTTACTTTTTGTGGCAAATTGTCACTTGGATATGTTTTCATAGGAATGTCTTGACACGATCTCGCTTCACTCTCTCAGATTGACAGTGGTTATGGAGAGAGGTCCATTATACTGAACTGACTCCGTTTGGTCTGACCCTACTTAATGAATTTGGTCGTCTAATGTAATAGCTGCATAAAGCAAGTCTTGAAGTGTTTGTGAACTCAACTCTTGCCAGTCTTACCTATGAGCATTACCTCGTTCCATCCATTGCCAATCTTAATGTCTCCAAATTGGCCTTTATAACAAACCAATATCCTGTTGTTTCGAGCATCAGGGTTAAGGTCTATCTGTACGTCTACAACCGTATCATCAGACCTCTCGTCTTTTAGACACAATAATGTCAGTCTCCTGGAGCCATGTAGTGCATTACTGTTCTGTAAATCAATACAGCTCGAGGTATTAGAATATAAACCATCGCACTGACAGCAGTGAATCTATCAAATATAAAAAAACTAGTTCATTAAAGCTTCGCCAATTCTGGTCAATAATTTTGTTTAGAAATGTATTATTTTTAGGGCTGACAAGTTTAAGCTTGAATTGCTCTCTTTTTAGAAAAGCCGTTACATTTAGGGATGGACCTTCATACTTACTTTATACAAAAATTGTGTGCGATTTATGTACGAATTCATACGAAATCATCACCGCATAAAATAGTTGAAATTAGAAAATGTGCAAATGTTTAGATGGTTGATAAGGTGTTCTGCTTGGTTGCCAGGGTGTTGCTATGTTGTTTTTAAGGCATTCTGGGTAGTTGCCAGGGCATATGTGTTTGCCAAGGTTGTTGCTAGGACATTTTTTGATGGTTGCTAAGGTTTTCTGGGATATTGTTATGTGGTTGTTAATGTGCTCTGGATGTTTGCGAGATGGTTGCTAAGGTGTTGTGGGTTATGACATTGCTATGTAGATGATAAGGTGTTTTGGGTGGTTGTCAGGGCGTTGCCATGTGGTTTCTGGGTGGTTACTAGGGCATTGCTATGTGGTTGCTCTTGTGCTCTGGATGGTTGCTAAGACATTTTTAGATGGTAGATAAGGTGTTCTGTGGACAATTTTAGATGGTTGCTAAGGTGTTTTGGATGATTGCCAGGAATTTGGAATGTGGTTGCTAAGGTGGCTGCCAAGCCATTGCTATGTGTTTTGCGTGGTTGCTAGGAGATTGCTGTGTGGATGCTAAAGTGTTCTGGGTTGCCAGATCATTGCTATACAGTTGCTGAGGTGTTTTGGATTGTTGCTAAGAAATTTTTTTTTATGGTTGCTAAGGTTTTCTGGGTGGTTGCTATAGGACATTATTATGTGGTTGTTAATGTGCTCTGGATGAATTGCTTCATTAGAAATTATCATCGCATAAAATAGTTGAAAATTAGAAAATGTGCATATGTTATTATTGTCTTTTTGATTGTATTAACATACTTTTTTTACACTGACTTTTTTAATAAACTAATGTAAATAAAATAAATGATTTAAAAAATAAAAATACCTATTTTTTACTTTCTGTTTCTTTAATAATAAAAAATAATTTAAATAAAATAACTGATTTAAAATACATAAATTTTCTAAATTTTTAGAAAATTTAAAAAAATTTTTTTTAGATAATTGAAATAAATAAACCATTTTAAATAATTAAATACACTATAAACATGCATTCACCTCTTGATTTTTAAATAAAATACATGCTTTAAAATAAAATAATCACACTAAACAAATTCATTAACGAATGCTCTGTGTTTAAGTGTTTTGAAATGAATGATTTTAATAAAATAGTTTTAAATAAATGAATTAATCACAATAAATTAATGCATTCAATTAAAAGCCCCAATTGTTTTGGGGGTTCATCCATGGCCCGCATTATCAAATGCATATTTGCACATGAAAGGTCACAAACCTTTATTTTTTTGATAAACAACTACAAACTCATTTCATCACATGACACATTGTTTTGGGAATGCAATACATAAAATGTTTTGCATTAGACACGGGCGCCCCATGTCACGTCTCAGTAGTGTAAACAGCCACTGTAATGTATTGCTTTGTGCGGTGAAATGTTAGATTTGACAGCACTGGTGACAGAGATGAAGGGGGTGATTGAGGAGATGGCATTATTCAGCTGAAGATGTGGGCTGTTGAGTATAATAGCACGGTCCTTCGGGTAAACTAGCGTTTTGTTGAGCATTAAAGCTCGATTGCCTCCTACAGTGACAGCTGCGGTTACTCCTGTACCATGTCTTGATTGGGTCAAATCTGTGCTGAAGGAGTAATTGGAGTATGTGTGTATGCATGGTCCTTTGTCTAAGCTTGTGGGAACCAACATAACCCATAATAAAAATGAATCCATAAATAAATAACTGTCCAAGTCCCATACTCATGGTCCCAGTGTAGAAAATAGCTACACAAAGGGGGAATAGGTTCAGAAAAGAATACTAGAATATTGTGCAGAGTGAGAAACATATATGGTTGTAGTTTGTTTTCTAATTTGCATGTTATTTTAAGAAAAATGCATATACTACCAATGCTAAAGATTCTCCAGTTATCATCTTGAGAATAAATGCTATTATTTGCCTTACGTTTTGTGTAAAAAAATAAACTATTGACAGTTCAATCAGATGGTGAGACACGGAGTGTGCCAACTACATATTTCAAAAATAGTATGAATGATATGGTAATATGCTATTCTGAACATGGCAAATGTCTTGCGTCTCATAGAAGGAATGCCAGAAGCTTTAGGGGAAGGGTGTAGCAATTATAATTTGTTTCGTTTAAACTGCAGAAGTGTATGGGAGGTCCCTCCCTGATATGAAAACAAATGTGTGTGTGTGTCTGGCCGTGGCTGGTGTGTGTGTGTGTGTGTTTTGAAGCCGGCAGGTGTTTAGCTGCTCATTACTCATGGCTGTCAGAGGAGCAGAGGGGAGAGATGCTTAGTGATGGCCCATTAAACTGTACTTTTGTGCTCTGGAAACTGGAGAGCACACTTTATGATGAAGTCAGTCGCAGTGTGTGTGTGAATGGCATACAAAAAAACATGTCTCAGGTTAGGGTGAATTTTTATTTATTTATTTTTTTTAGATATTTTATATTTTATAATATAATATAGGCTACTATTTAATATAATAATATATATCATAATATTTTATTAGATATTTTTGCTTGATAACTAACTAGCAGGGTTTTGTTGTATGTTTTTGTAACATGGTAAACCATGCTTTTTTTTTAAATATACCATGCTAAAGTGTTCTGGGTGGTTGCTAGGACATTGCTATGTGATTGTTGGTTGCCAGGGTGTTGCTATGTTGTTTTTAAGGTAGTTGCCAGGGCATGTGTGTTTGCCAAGGTGTTCTGGATTATTGCTAGGGCATTTTTTGATGGTTGCTAAGGTTTTCCGGGTGGTTGATATAGGACATTGTTATGTGATTGTTTGCTAAGGTGTTGTGGATTGTTGCTAGAAATTACTATGTAGATGCTAAGGGGTTCTGGTTTGTTGCCAGGGCGGTGGTTTCTAGGGTTATATAGTTGCTGTTGTGTTCTGCATGGTTGCTAGAAAATGTTTAGATGGTTGATAAGGTGTTCTGGTTGGTTACCAGGGCGTTGCTATGTTGTTTTTAGTTGCCAGGGCATATGTGTTTGCCAAGGTCTTCTGGATTGTCGCTAGGACATTTTTTTATGGTTGCTAAGGTTTTCTGGGTGGTTGCTATATGACATTGTTATGTGGTTGTTAATGTGCTCTGGATGTTTGCTTCAGTATTTATAGATGGTTGGTAAGGTATTGTGGGTTATGACATTGCTATGTAGATGATAAGGTGTTCTGGGTGGTTGCCAGGGTGTTGCTATGTGGTTGCTGGGTGGTTACTAGGGCATTGCTATGTGGTTGCTCTTGTGCTCTGGATGGTTGCTAAGACATTTTTAGATGGTAGATAAGGTGTTCAGTTGACAATTTTAGATGGTTGCCAAGGTGTTTTGTGTGGTTTCCAGACAATTGCTACATTATGTAGATGCTAATGTGTTCTGATTGGTTGCCAGTGCGTTGTTATGTGGTTGTTAAGGTATTTTGGGTATTTGTCAGGTCGTTGCTATGTTTTTGCTAAAATGAAATGGGTGTTTGCTATCACATTTTTAGATCATTGCTAAGGTGGTTGTTAGGACATTGCTATATGGATGTAATGGTGTTCTGGGTGGTTACCAAGTCATTGTCATATGGTTGCTAAGGTGTTTAGGTGGTTGCCAGGGCGTTGCTATGTCGTTGCTAATGTACTCTAGGTGGTTGGAAGGCCATTTATAGATGGTTCTGGGTGATTTCCAGAAATTCGGAATGTGGTTGCTAAGGTGGCTGCCAGGCCATTCCTATGTGTTTTTGGTGGTTGCTAGGAGGTTGCTGTGTGGATGCTAAAGTGTTCTGGGTTGCCAGATCATTGCTATATAGTTGCTAAGGTGTTTTGGATTGTTGCTAGGACATTTTTTTTATGGTTGCTAAGGTTTTCTGGGTGGTTGCTATAGGACATTGTTATATGGTTGTCAATGTGCTCTGGATGTTTGATTCAGTATTTATAGATGGTTGGTAAGGTATTGTGGGTTATGACATTGCTAAGTAGATGATAAGGTGTTCTGGGTGGTTGCCTGGCCGTTGCTATGTGGTTGCTGGGTGGTTACTAGGGCATTGCTATGTGGTTGCTCTTGTGCTCTGGATGGTTGCTAAGACATTTTTAGATGGTAGATAAGGTGTTCAGTTGACAATTTTAGATGGTTGCCAAGGTGTTTTGTGTGGTTTCCAGACAATTGCTACATTATGTAGATGCTAATGTGTTCTGATTGGTTGCCAGGGCGTTGTTATGTGGTTGTTAAGGTGTTTTGGGTATTTGCCAGGTCGTTGCTATGTTCTTGCTAAAATGAACTGGGTGTTTGCTATCACATTTTTAGATCATTGCTAAGGTGGTTGTTAGGACATTGTTATATGGATGTAATGGTGTTGCTGGTGGTTACCAAGTCATTGTCATATGGTTGCTAAGGTGTTTAGGTGGTTTCCAGGGCGTTGCTATGTGGTGACTTGGAATGCCATTTAATGTGTTCTGGGTGATTGCCAGCAATTTGGTATGTTGTGTGCTAAGGTGGCTGCCAGGCCATTCCTATGTGTTTTGGGTGGTTGCTAGGAGGTTGCTGTGTGGATGCTAAAGTGTTCTGGGTTGCCAGATCATTGCTATATAGTTGCTAAGGTGTTCAGGGTGGTTGTTAGGACTTTGTAACTTTGTAAATTTGTGTTAGATTTGTCACTGTATCTTTGGTACATCGAATCCTCTGTATCACTAACACAACACCATGTGCAATTGGATGGAGTGAGTAAGCGGTAATCTGACCCCGAGGGCCTGAGCAAACAGCTTTAAAACTTCTCGACAAATAGACTGTTCACCTGCTGCTGAGTCCAGATCCAGCTCCATCAGACCGCAGTTATTACTGGTGACATTAACTCTGACCTGCTGAAGCTCTGCCAGCCGCCGAGCAACACACAGCCCAGCCAACAGCAATAGCAATGATTCAAGCTCATTCAGCTGAAGAACAAAAGGACAAAGAACATTGTCTCCATGTATGGCTGTCTATTGTGCTGTCTCTGATTCGTTTACCACTTAATTATGTCGGTGCCATTCAGTTTGTTCCGTGTCTGTGTAGTATAGACAAGAAAATACTGTTGAAGCTATTAAGCATTGTTCAGATCATTTGCCCTGGCCGAGTTGTGTCAAGGTTGTCAACCTGTTTGCAAAAGCTACAGATGGCCATGCATGGCAAAAACGTTTTGAGATTTCGCAGAGTTGTCATGTAAGGGTCATTTTAGTGGTCTCAGAATTTTAGCAGGACTTACAAAATATGTAAACAGAACAACAAAACTCGACTCTAAGCCAAACCAAACTAAGACCGTCTCAGTAGACTGTAGAGCTACACGATTAATCGTTAAAAAGTTTGTGATCTCGATTCAAACACCCACGTGATCTCATTCCAACCTCACTGTATGGTTATTTCCGTGTTAAAAATATTCATATTATCACAGAAGTAGTACTAGAATAAATTTTCTTAGTCTGGATATAATCACTGATGTCTACGGTAGCGATTTAAATTGTGTGAATCATCTTTTGAAAGTAACGTAGCGCTTCAAAAAACGGTTATATCGATTGCATCATTACGCCACCAGGAGCTGACATTGTCATCGAATCATTCATTCAATAGATTTGTTCAAATATTTATTCATCCAGTAATGAAACCAATGAATCATTTATGAGTGAGTCATTGAATCTTTCACTTAAACGGTTTAGATTAATTGAACATTTTAAATAGACTGCAGCAATTAAAATTTTATCAGAACCTCTTTTACATTTCGTTATGTTGTTTAGTGATCTGTTCAGAATCATGGGAGGATCATGATCTCTGTTTGAATCATCCTCAGTTTGTCCAGAATCGTGCAGCTCAAGTAGATGGTCTGAAAATTATTTATTTGATTATTATTATTTTTCGAATTTGTCATTTTTTAAGCCCATAAAATTGGAATTTTGCTGCTGTTTCAACACATTCTCATCCCACGGCGTCATTTGCGATGCTTTTGCCCAAGCGTAGACATCCAACACACATGGCACCCTTTAGCATCAATATAACATGGGGTAGGTCTGGGTTAGACCACTAGGAGGCGCTTTCTGGCCCATATATATCTGCATCTCACATAAAGGGCGCCATGTGTGTTGGATGTAGACGCATTGGCAAAAGCGTCGTATATGATGCCTTGGGATGAGTACGGACTGGCTGTTTTTGCAAAATTTCACAAAAATCACACAAAAAAATTTACGACGCAGAATAAACACACATTAAAATATACAAAATTTCTCTTCTGGGAAAATCAACCAAACATATTTGCATCGTGTCTTACAAATTTTCCATTTTTCAATTCATAATTGAACAATTGAATTATCATATCCAAATTTGAGAATGCCCCACCCTGTGGCATCACTTGTCGACCCGACGATCAAATATTGCACAATTCTTGGGGGTTTTAGTAAGAGATTCTTGTAAAGATGAATGATTGTGAACACAAACACTCACTGTGAGGTTGAGTTTTGTAGTTTTGATGTTTAGTAAAATGAAAGATGTGAACTGGGAGAGAAGGTCCACAGAGGAACTGTCTGCGCATCAACTAAAAGCAGTCATGTTGTTCATTACAGTGTCTCGGTAGTTTCAGTCTCCATTTGTTAATGACAATTACCCTTAAAGCCTCAGGCATTGTAGAGATGAATAAAATACCGTGGTCACTCCCCAGGGAGGGTTTGGAAGTACAGCCGTGGTCCATTTCATCTGCAAATAGACGTTGACTCCCATAGGAGTTTTACTGTAAGGGTAAGATCATTTGCATTTGTTTGAGTCCACGATGCTTTGAAAGAGACGTTTGTGTGCCGTCGAGTTTCGAAGTTTGAAATAGTCTCATCGATTAGCCTCCAAATTCCTCACTGGCCTCTCGGCATATCTCTCCGAGTGTCATTTTAAGCGAGGGATGGGCTGCGGAGAAAGACATGGTGAAAAGGGAGATTATTTAAGGAGAGTTAATGAAAAAGTCCTTGAGATGTACGGTGGGTTGTCAGCGAGAGCTGTGATAGATTGAGCCTCGCTGTTATTAGCATGCGCGCGGCAGACTTTTACGCCTAGACCCGGGCCATTTGTTGATTAATTAATCAGGTAATGTACAGTATCGGAGGGACAAAAGTGGAAAGTTTGGAACCAAAAGAGAATATCTCCCACATTCCCGTGTTGGATCCAGGAGTCGTTTGAGAAATGTGCCTGTGTAAAGTAGAACAATAAACATATTTGGGGAAAAGGGTTTCCCATTTCATGAATAAATTCAATCCAGAGGCACAAAATCAACCCCGTCTGAGGTAATTCTGTTGAGTTTGGGGGGGGGATGTGTTCTTGGGGTCTCCAGTGAACCTTGGCAAGAGAGTTAAGAATATAAACATGGGGTTACGGTGGTTAGTATGCTGTCGAAATCAGATTGATGGCTTGTGCCATCACGCTACTGACTTCTGAAGAGAGTTTTTGTTTGGTAATCAAATTTTCATAATCAATGTGCATGCAACATTTCAATGGAGGCGTCACGAGAAAGCAACTTAGTCAATGACAATGATTACTTTCATTGAATGGAAATGTACTTTTATTGGAGGCACTTATTCATATTGTCGCCCCACGGATTTGTACTCTCTGTTATTGTGCAAAATTTGATTATCACCCCCGGGCAATTCTGTTTACTGTATAAGACCCACACACGAATTAAGTGTGGGATTGGAAACGTATGTTGCGAGTCTTGCTTTGACTGGAAGACTGACCACAATCTACTTCCCTCGAGCCAAAGCTACTAGTGTGCAGGAAATGACATCACTCAGAAGCACAGTATTTTGAGACGTCGTCCTCATGCCTCGAAGCTCTTTTGAATCCCAAAGGGCAAGTGTTGATAACCACACAGTGTTGTTTCATTGACTGAGAAGCCTGTCTCTGCCACATCCTGTCCGAAGGCAGCACAAGTGTGGCCATTTAAGATTTCAATCAGGAAGGGACAAAGGTTGAGGAAGTTAGTCGAGTAATGTCTTTGGGGAATGATAACACACATGTATATGTGTACAACATCTCAAAAGTGCTGTTTCCTGGTAATCCCTTGACAAAGGCAATGCTAACCAGGGTAATAGTTAATAGTATTCAGTAACACTTCCTTTTATAGTCCTGTTGCCCATGTACATATGTACTTATTATAGTAATTACAATTACTAGGTAATAACTAGGTACTAACCCTGAACCTACCCCTATCACATGTACTTACCTTATATTAGCCAGTACTTTCTAGGTACAGTAAGTATTGTAAAAAATATATTCAAGATTTGTTATCACAACATTTTTTCTTTTGTCAAATCAACTTTATAATAATTTATTTAGTTGAGATAACTTATTATTTTGAGTTTCTGATGATTAAATTAATCTCCTTCATTGTATTAACTCACTTTTTCCAGTTCAATCAACTTAAAATTTTAAGGCAACCAGGTTACTTACTTTTTTTAAGTTAAACCAACAATATTTTTTTACAGTGCATAAGTACACGTAAGGACTGTACTGTAAAAGAAAGCGTTACCGTATATTCTCAAGTCAATGAAAGTTAAACTCGATCTGGCATAGGGTATCACATTTACCTTTGTACGATGAAGTTGTTCCTCAGGCAAACTGTTGATCTTTGAATATGTGAATTCGTCTTGTTTATCAATATAAATCTGCCGAGTTTGGAAGTTGGGTTTCATACATCGCTACACTATTGTCTATGGACCTTCTTTACTCACAAAATGTTGTTGAATTTTGTTTACCTTTTCATTAATGTGATTGTGAACACACCTTTATGTTGATTACCAAAGAAACAAATACAATTTAACTTGACCTTCATTTTAATTTAAGAAAAAAGGCTTGTGGTGTTTTGTTATGGCCAATTGGATGTACAGTAGTTTTAGACAGACAATGTTAGTAAGCAGTTTTACACATTAAAATCATGTTAACATGCACATTTGTTTGTCTTGTGGCTAAACTATTGAAACAGTGTGTATTTTAACTAATATGAGTATTGTGATTAATCACATCTAACAAAAGTTTTTGTATGTATATATATATATATATATATATATATATTAGGGATATATATATATATATATATATATATATATATATATATATATATATATATATATATTAGGGCTGTCAAACGATTAATCACTATTAATCGCATCCAAAATAAAAGTTTGTGTTTACATAATATTTGTGGGTGCACTGTGTATAATTATTTATACAATAAAAATACACACACATGCATGTATATTTAAGAAAAAAAGTATTATTTATGTATAAAATATTTATATTTATATATTATAAATTATATATAAATTTATATACACTATATATATATATATGAAAATATATCTTAAATATATACAAGCAGGTGTGTATATATATAAAATAATTATACACAGTGCACCCACAAATATTATGTAAACACATTGTTTGGATCACATCGTTTGACACCCCCTAATATATATATATATATATATATATATATATATATATATATATTACAGTAGTATTATTTAAGATACCTGCTCCTCTTTTTTTATTTTATTTTTAAGATTAGATAATACTGTTTATATTGCAGACTTATTGACAAAATGGAAGGGATGCGTTGAATCTAAAGTTGTCATACTTGGCCGTTCCTCTTTTTGATACGTCAAGTATTCTGACAGTTTAATTTCCTCCAGGTATTCCAGTGCTCATATTGAAACGGGGAACAAAGAAAGAAAGGTTTACTCCTTTAACCATCTCAAACACAAACAATCTAGAAGTCCATCTCAATTCATCCCACACTCTGTCTCTGCCGCCACAGGTTTGGCAAAAACCGCAAAGACGAGAGGCAAGGAGACAAGATGGAGCGGAAGGGGTCCGGCAAGAGCAAGATGGAGGAGACTCAGGCCACCGACGAGGAGATGCGGAGAATGAGGCTAGAACAGGAGAGGTGAGCGTCTGCGTCCCGGTCCCCGTAAAAAGCCTCTCAATTAAACCTAACCACCGCTGCCCGGAGAATTAGCAAACTGTCTAATTAAGTAAATGGCGTCCAGGGAGGTAAAAGTTCTGGGAAAGCTCTTAGATGGCATTGGTGTAAACGGTCGAGAGCTTTTATAACGGTGCATTAAAATGATCACGTATGGATTGTTTGTTTCTTTTGTGCTCCTGAACGGAAGGAAGCGGCCTGATAATGGAGGCTCTTTGGGGCCGTGGACTAAATGGAGGCCTTTCGAGAGGGGACTGAATGAATGAAAGGGGTGTTGTTATTTTTGTTACAGCGTGAGACACATTTTCACTCATTTAACTTCCTCTCTCTCAAATTATTATTGACGGGGCTTCTAGGCAGATGTTCTCTTCTCTCTCTCTCTCTCTCTCTCTCTCTCTCTCTCTCTCTCTCTCTCTCTCTCTCTGCCACACACACACACACAGATGAAGAAAAGCAGTCATTTTAATTAGATAAAATCTAATATAATGTAATATAATATAAAATAATATAAATTAATATAATATTATATAATATAATAGTGTTTATATTATTATATAATATTTAGTTATTTTATATATACAGTAGAGATCCATTTGGGGATATTTTATCAAAATATGAGGAAATATATATTTGTTTAAATATGAGGGAAGAACGATACACTAAGGTTGGTAAAGGTATTTATCTTCCAAAACTATTTGGCAAAATATAAGCAAATTGTTAAAAAAGTAATTCATACTTTTATTCAAATGGGCTATATGCACGCATAAGTTCCGCATTTGACGTAAGGATGCTCGTCCATTTCCGGTTGTGTAGATTAAAGCGGAGGAAAACCGGAGAAAACGGGATTATGGCAGAGTCTTCAATATTTACTGTCCTCCCGTCTTTGAAACGAAACGTACATACGTTTAGATGTAATTTTATATATAGTTATGTTTATTTAATATCATTTTAAAAAGAAGCATAAACACAACGAGGGGTGTCTGTTTTATCTGTTTTTGTGACTAACGTTTCTTTAGTATAACCATGGAGTATAAAATTCAATATAAATTCTCTGTATTGCATTGGACTCTATGGTCGGCGGAAGTTATCGAGCATCCTTAATCCTTCACCGGAAATAACGCCGTGCATAGAGCCCATTAAGGCTGTCAAACGATTAATCGCGTTTAATCTCATACAAAATAAAAGTTTGTGTTTACATAATATATGTGGGTGCACTGTGTATAAATATTATATATATATATATATATATATATATATATATATATATATATATATATATATATATATATATATATATATATACACACACATGCTTGTATATATTTGAGAAATATTTGTATGTATATACTGTAAATAGATTTATATATAATTTATATTATATATAAATATAAATATTTTATATATAAATAATATTTTTTTCTTAAATATACATGCATGTGTGTGTGTGTGTGTGTGTATATATATATATATACACACAAAATAATTATACACAGACATATATTATGTAAACACAAACTTTTATTTTGGATGCGATTAATCGCGATTAATCGTTTGACAACCCTAATTTGAATAAATGGTTTACTTTTGACCTGTGTTTATCAGAGAATCCTGAAAATAAAAATGTATTACTGTTTCCACAAAAATATGAAGCAACTGTTTCCCACATTGATAATAATCATAAATGAGCATCAGATAATCATGTTAGAGTGATTTCTGAAGGATCGTGTGACACTGAAGACTGGAGTCTTAGGAATAAATTACACTTCAAATACAAATTCGTTATAATATCGCAGTTTTTATTGTATTTCTGTACATAATGTTCACATGTATTTGTAGAAATTGCCTTTTAAATGTGTTTGGATCAGCCTTCACACTATACAGCCATAAAACAAATGCACTTTGTTGGTGATGCCACATAATTGAAACATAACAATAGGCTCAAGCCCGTGTTTAGCGGAGGCTTCGCTCGGGCCCTGCGCTGACAGTAAGCCTGCGTCCACTCAAAGGAACATCTGAACCCTGTTTCCAAGCGCTCGTGTCGTCTCTGACTCTGGGAGCCGGGCTTTGGCCGCGGGCCCGACACATTGCCATGCAGCTCTGCCCCAAAGACAGCAGGCTTTCCAGCCCCTGATCTTATGTGTCGACCACCTGGAGCTCTTAGAGATCTCGGGAGAGAAGTGTTGGCCGGCTGCGATGCATTCGCTAACCCCTGCTCTTATTTACACTCATTTGTTTTTTCCCGCATTGTTTAGTTACTTTGTGCTGCTCTTTTTTCCTTTTCTCACCTCTGCCACTTTCCTTAAACTGATAGCGGGGAATCCTTCAGGGAAATCGGTCTGTTATAATAATAATCTGCCCGGCCGGCACACGCTGATGATATTCAAAGTCTCTCACCAGGGAGACTGACAGCTAGGAAAAACAATTACCTTATTTTTAAGGGTGTTATTACACACCGTGCTACAGGTTAGCCCGTCGTGTGTGTGAGTGTGCATACGTGCACTAGCTGGGGCTTTGATTGATTACACGAGACATGGGGACCAGGCCATTTCTACACACTTATGAAATTATAGATCAGGTGATAGGTGGCGCTGATGGCTATTGGAGGTGATGTTTCCAGCAGCGCTAAAACAAGCCACGGGGATCCGGGAAGAAGAGGACGCGGGAGCCAGCCTTCCCTTGACACGGCCGATCGTTAATTCCACCTGACGTTTTGACAGGGGCTTTTAGTGATCCAGAAGGAGAAGGCAGCTCAAAGGTTGGCTAGATTAATTTTCATAACGCGCCACCATTAGCCTATCTATTTCTGGCGAGGAGGGCACAGCCTGCTTTTTAGCACACCTGACCCTCAGGATGTTTATGAAATTCATCTGTATTGTTGATGACTTCATTCTCACAGAATCCTTTCAGCTTAGTTTTAGGCTGATGGTCAGAGTGATGTTAAAGGAAGAGTTCACCCAAATATGTAATTCTATCATTTTGTCTCTCTCATATCATTTTTGTGCCCACAAGCACATTTATACTGATATTATACAGATATTTATGCCCATATTATGCTGATATCGTTCAGCAGCAATGCTATTAAAATGGGAGAATATCAAATTGATTAATCACATAAAATATACTATTTTGTGTTTATATAATATATATATATATATATATATATATACTGTGTATACTGTATATACTGTATGCAAACAGTACCATACAGTATACAGCACTCGTATATATGTAAACATATGCTTTTATATTCTTGTGTGTATGTACATACATATATATATATATATATATATATATATATTTTTTTTTTTTTTTAATTTAGAAGAACAAGTTTTTAGTAATCAAACTATGTCCTGTAATGTCATATATATATATATATATATATATATATATATATATATATATATATATATATATATATATATATATGATGTTTTACTTCCACTTCTCCTGGAAACTTAAGTGAATATGTATTTTTGTATATTTTTGGAGTTTTGCAAAATATGCATGTTTACCCATTGAGCCTATGGTGAAACTCGAAAAATTAGAATATCGTGCAAAAGTTCATTTATTTCAGTAATTCAACTTAAAAGGTGAAAATAATATGTTATATAGACTCATTACATGCAACGTGAGATATTTCAAGCATTTATTTGTTATAATTTTGATGATGCTGAAAACCCCAAATTCAAAGTTATAATATTGTGAAAAGTTTTTCATGAGCTGAAAGCCATAATCATCAATATTATAACAAATAGAGGCTTGAAATATCTCACTTTGCATTTAAGTTGAATTACTAAAATACTTTTGGATGATATTCATATTTTTCGAGTTTCACCTGTATACATTGCCTATATGTTAAGAATTCATATTTTGGAAATTTTTCATTTTTGTGTACAGTTTTGTGTTTAAGTAATTGCGTGCAGTATGTACAGTGTCCTCAAAAAGCATTCGAACTCTCAAGACATTTAGAAAATTTTTGAATGCCATTGCACTAGATAACAAAATATCAAACCAAGTGCCATTTATTTGAATGACAAAAAGCACAAAAATAGGTTTGAAATGATATAACACTCAAACATTAGTGTAGGGTCATTCCTCTTCTGAACCCGGGGAGCAGATGACCTTGAGATGAAGTGCAATGCTTTTTTTAAGAGTGGCTTTTTTGGGATAGGAATAATATGAGATTAAAATATGCTCAGAAGCAGCACTGGTGCTCACAGAAGTGATTTGGAGTTAAATTGATGAAGTGTTGCCATCAGTGGCATTTGTTTTTGTCACAATCGAGTAAATTGTAAGCAGCTGCGTAGCAACTTCCAGCAATCCTTTGCTAGTCCTCAACAAACTGCATTTTCCGTTCCTCATCAAGGGCTTCATCAGAGCCTGAAGCTCCAGGAACATGGTGACCATTGTGGGGTCTTGTTTATGCCTGTTGCAGTCCTGTACACCATATGTAAGTTGACTGAGCGGACCACCATGGCAGGACGCCATTTACAGCATATGTGTGTGTGCTGGAGTGCGTGGGCAACATAACCGGCTAAAGATACACCAGTGGCTTTCATCCTCCTCTGTGTATTTACATTTGGCTGATCAGGCTTTCTACACACAGCAAAAATGGCCAGAGCAAACATTATGAGAATGGTAAACTACTTCTCATCCAGCATGTATCATGGCTATTAGCTTATCTTCCTGGCTCCATTAGTGTTCATAAGTGACTAGCACAGCTCAGGCTTCCTGACGGCCTCTCCAGTCTTCAGAAAAGCTTCCTCTGCATTTTGTTGAGTTCCTGAGACTGTAATGCTCAGAGACACGGCACTGTTATAATCAACAGCGGTTATCTCAACCAGCTTCCTCTTTTCTTCAGGCGGAAGCATGAACTTTGAGGGTTCACTGATTGTAGGGATTGAAGATAGCGTTTGTAACGCACTTCATCGTCAACTTTCCCAGCCAAAAGACTCACTATAACCCACTGTACCCACTATAAACCAGCCAAAAGACCCATTAAAACCCACTACAACCACTATTAACCAGCCAAAAGACCCACTATACCCATGATAAACCAGCCAAAAGACCCACTAAAACCCACTACAACCACTATAAACCAGCCAAAAGACCCACTATAACCCACTATACCCAGGATAAACCAGCCAAAAGACCCACGATAACCCACTATACCCACTATAATCCAGCCAAAAGACCCACTTTAACCCACTATAAACCAGCCAAAAGATGCACTATAACCGACTCTCTGTACCCACTATAAACCAGCCAAAAGACCCACTATAACCCACTGTACCCACTATAAACCAGCCAAAAGACCCACTATAACCCACTGTACCCAC
This sequence comes from Pimephales promelas, assembly GCF_988280905.1. Lineage (NCBI taxonomy): Eukaryota > Metazoa > Chordata > Actinopteri > Cypriniformes > Leuciscidae > Pimephales > Pimephales promelas. Next base: position 2,218,472 of record NC_142790.1, on the reverse strand, counting down.
TATAAACCAGCCAAAAGACCCACTATAACCCACTTTACCCACTGTAAACCAGCCAAAAGACCCAACATAACCCACTTTACCCACTGTAAACCAGCCAAAAGACCCACTATAACCCACTTTACCCACTGTAAACCAGCTGAAATACCATCTATAACCCACTATACCCAATATATACCAGCCAAAAGACGCACTATAACCCACTGTACCCACTGTAAACCAGCCAAAAGACCCACTATAACCCACTATACCCACTGTAAACCAGCCAAAGGACCCACTATAACCCACTTTACCCACTGTAAACCAGCCAAAAGACCCACTATAACCCACTTTACCCACTGTAAACCAGCCGAAATACCATCTATAACCCACTATACCCACTGTAAACCAGCCAAAGGACCCACTATAACCCACTTTACCCACTGTAAACCAGCCAGAAGACCCTCTATAACCCACTATACCCACTGTAAACTAGCCAAAATACCCACTATATCCCACTATACCAACAGTAAACCAGCCAAATGACCATCTATAACCCACTATACCCACTATAAACCAGCCAAAAGACCCACTATAACCCACTTTACCCACTGTAAACCAGCCAAAAGACCCAACATAACCCACTTTACCCACTGTAAACCAGCCAGAAGACCCTCTATAACCCACTATACCCACTGTAAACTAGCCAAAATACCCACTATATCCCACTATACCAACAGTAAACCAGCCAAATGACCATCTATAACCCACTATACCCACTATAAACCAGCCAAAAGACCCACTATAACCCACTTTACCCACTGTAAACCAGCCAAAAGACCCAACATAACCCACTTTACCCACTGTAAACCAGCCAAAAGACCCACTATAACCCACTTTACCCACTGTAAACCAGCTGAAATACCATCTATAACCCACTATACCCAATATATACCAGCCAAAAGACGCACTATAACCCACTGTACCCACTGTAAACCAGCCAAAAGACCCACTATAACCCACTATACCCACTGTAAACCAGCCAAAGGACCCACTATAACCCACTTTACCCACTGTAAACCAGCCAAAAGACCCACTATAACCCACTTTACCCACTGTAAACCAGCCGAAATACCATCTATAACCCACTATACCCAATATATACCAGCCAAAAGACGCATTATAACCCTCTGTACCCACTGTAAACCAGCCAAAAGACCCACTATAACCCACTATACCCACTGTAAACCAGCCGAAGGACCCACTATAACCCACTTTACCCACTGTAAACCAGCCAGAAGACCCTCTATAACCCACTATACCCACTGTAAACTAGCCAAAATACCCACTATATCCCACTATACCAACAGTAAACCAGCCAAATGACCATCTATAACCCACTATACCCACTATAAACCAGCCAAAAGACCCACTATAACCCACTTTACCCACTGTAAACCAGCCAAAAGACCCAACATAACCCACTTTACCCACTGTAAACCAGCCAGAAGACCCTCTATAACCCACTATACCCACTGTAAACTAGCCAAAATACCCACTATATCCCACTATACCAACAGTAAACCAGCCAAATGACCATCTATAACCCACTATACCCACTATAAACCAGCCAAAAGACCCACTATAACCCACTTTACCCACTGTAAACCAGCCAAAAGACCCAACATAACCCACTTTACCCACTGTAAACCAGCCAAAAGACCCACTATAACCCACTTTACCCACTGTAAACCAGCTGAAATACCATCTATAACCCACTATACCCAATATATACCAGCCAAAAGACGCACTATAACCCACTGTACCCACTGTAAACCAGCCAAAAGACCCACTATAACCCACTATACCCACTGTAAACCAGCCAAAGGACCCACTATAACCCACTTTACCCACTGTAAACCAACCAAAAGACCCACTATAACCCACTTTACCCACTGTAAACCAGCCAAAAGACCCACTATAACCCACTGTACCCACTGCAAACCAGCCAAAAGACCCACTATAACCCACTGTACCCACTATAAACCAGCCAAATGACCCAACATAACCCACTGTACCCACTGCAAACCAGCCAAAAGACCCACTATAACAGTGTTTCACCACCTTTTCTTGTCATGTACCCCTCATACCCCAAGTGTTCATGGGTAAATCCTTGATTTTGTGTTCATTTTATTCCATATTCAACTGAAACCATTCGGCAGCAACGCTATTAAAATAGACAAATATAGAATCTGTATTTTATAACTGGATCTTTTTTTTTTACATATATTTGATGTATATTGCATTGTTATGAAGGATACTGAGGTAATGAGAGCAGTGTTAAATGAATATTTTTATGTTTAGTATTTGTTTTCAATTTAAGTTTTTGTAATGTTGTCATGTGATTTTATCACATGT